>NC_047527.1:18749329-19056252 GCF_012275295.1 Melopsittacus undulatus
ATCCATTAGCTTGGAAGAGGTGATTCCTGAAAATAATCAGCTATCCTGGACTCCTTTTCCCTCTGGGACAGTATCAAATGGGATATCTCCAAGCAGATCCCTGAAAAGGCCAATGTTTGCTCTCATGAAGTCCAGGCTTGTGATATTACATTGTGTGATCCTGCTTTATACTTTGATCTCTCTTCTATGGAAACAAAACACACTAGAGAAGATGGATCTTATGCTGGTTTTTGGACAAATGTATGGTACCAAACTAGTAATATTTCCTTTTTTTGTTCAGGATCCGTCTAGCTTAAGATCTGTGATTCACCTGCAGTCCAGATATCCTAGTTCTAGCTAATGAGACCATTATATTAAAGGAAAACAAATTACCTCCATGGTAAATGATGGATGAAGGACTCCTTTTGTATAATTTTACACCCCTATTTACTTAAATCTCAATTTCATATCAAAAGTCAAACCCCCAATAAAGATGTAAAAGAAAAAAAGATTGCCTTTCCCTTTAAAGTGCTGTTTACTATTGGCAGCCTGACACTGAGAGCTGTCAATGGAAAGCTGAAGTTGATACTTTACCTCACTTTCTACGCTCTTGACTAGTACCAAAACCTGCGGTTTGTTCATAGCAGTAACTCAGGGTGAGTCCAGAGGGGACGCATGTTTTATATATATATATACATATACATGTTTTATATATATATATACACATATACATACACACTAGATAAATTTGTTCTCTCAACTTAGGCCAGAACAGGCAGATTTGACTGCTCTAAGTAGCTGGAAATAATTGTGATATGCAATGATGTACCAGTGGAGAACAGGAAAGTTGAAGTTTTAGTTCATACTGATCAGATTTGTTTCCTTTTGCCTGGACAAGCACGTATAAATGTACTTCAGGTAGTAGAAAAGTGCCAGAAGGAAGTTAAAAAATTCCTTTCTATCCTCTCTTTTTTTTTAATGTCAAGGACATAAGAAAGTCATTGAGGAGAGGAGGGAAAGGCTGGCTGCAGACAATGAAAAAAACTTTAAGAATGCTTCTTTCACATTTTCCTTTTCAAAATCTTATATAAAGTTGAGGAGAGAAGATAATTCCTCCCATCTCATGCCAGAGACAGAAATAAAAAGCCAGAACCCAGGGAGATCAGGAGTCTAAGAACAGCTGGACAAGGAGATTGTTACCAAAGTCTCAGAAAACAACAGGGATTTTCCAGAGATGTGGAAATTTGCTACAGTGAAGTGCCAAAGAGGTGGGGAGCAGAGGGGCTGTAACTATTAGAGAAGAGAGAGACAACATTGTTCCAAGCAGGCAGCTACCAAGAGAAGGGCGGTACACTTAAATGTTAAGATTCAGGATTCAAAACAGGATTTCTTAGAGGTTAGGATAAAATAAATGTTCCAAATACACCATCTACTTCAGAGACAAGCTTATGTATAACCTGAATGAGAAGACACTGGTCAAACCTGGGAATTCTTATAGTCACATAGTTCATGGGATGTGATATTTTGAGAGAGAAGCAGTTGGCTGATAAATTGCACCAAGGTGCAAAATCAGAGGACATTGTTAATCTCTCTTTTCAGCACACAAAGAAACATTTTGAAAAATGGAAGCTGCATTTCCTGCACATTTTGGTCCATGTCTCATGTCAAGCAAATGTCTGTAGGTACACTGGCTAGCTTCCTCATTTCAAGGAAATGGAGTCACAACAGAGCCCTTCACCCATCTCCCATTAGAAAGTACAGATATGACCATTCTTTCCCTCTTTATAATATTGTTATTCTTATAGATTGACAAGTGCTTCCTAGCTCTGCTAGAAGGGTGGCTGAGACAAATGAGAGACAGGTTGGACTCTCAGGTAATACCTTTCCATTAGTTACAGGCAGGTGAGAGTCGCAGAGCACTGAACTTTCAGGAAGACATCCATTAGAAGAGTAAGACAGGGTCTTTGTCCCTTTCTTGCTGTCAGGAATACAGGAGACAAACTTCATAGGACAGCAATGGGCAATGCAACCTGACTCTGTAATCAGAGTAGATGTCCTGCAGACTCTTTGTGCTAAAGGCTAAAATGTTGTAAGAGAAAGGAAACAAAGATCCCCAGCTCCCTGTTATTCACCAGAATTATAGGATGCTTCTACAGTTTGGGACACTCTCCTGCAAACTGACCATAATAAAATCATTGGCAGGTTTGTAGACCATTGAGTATTGTGCTTGGTTCATCTCCCTTACACAGGCAGTTCTCTGAAATATTCCAGAAACCTCGAAGAGATCACTTCCAGGAAGCACATCATACTGATGAATGGCTCAGGAGCACCCTATGGAGTACCCTGTAGACTATAACAGAGTCAGGTACCACACAGCAGGGGAAGATCTTTTCCTGCAGCAGGCAGCATCCCTCCTGTCATACTTCACCAGAACTCTTCAGTTGGCAGCTACATGCTGTCATTCTGCCACTTAGAGAAACAGCCATACCTGCAAAGCATAAAATAGCACACAGCTGGAAGTTACGAGAAGAAAGACAAGTTATGTGGTGAGAGTAGGATTATCTGAGGTCATTGCAGTAGGTATGTGTGAAAACTCCGAAGCCTAGCAGGCTAGAGAGCCCTTACAAAGCCGAGTAAGGAAGATACTGCTGCAGGTGTGGCCTTGTTGACAGCAGGGTGATAAGTGCTTTAGAAAGATTACTGCATTTCTAGAATGCAGCTAGCATTGGTGCAGTCTATTGCTACCAGATTTTACTCGCAAATAGATTCTCAATGTTGTAGCTACATGCAGAGGAGGCAGCATCCTACTCAATGTCAGCTGAAACAAACTGCATTTGTTTTGTCTAATTTTGTTTTCATTGACTTCAATCAGTTTTGCATTCTACTGTGTTTCCAGTTTAATAGTGCACCTGCTCTCACAAAACAGTACTAAGCTGTCCTTTTCTTGAGGGAAAAATCAAGACAAGCAAGACAATCTCAGAATAAATGGTAAGAACAGTCAAATTATATTTTAAACACAAAATGAAGAAAAAGTGTAATTCCCAGTACTAATGCAATATATTTAAATTGGTTTAGATTATGTTACATTACTGGTATTTAAAACAGCTTTAGAGACAAAGTGATAATTAAATACATGTGCTGGTTTGGGATGGGGTAATTAGTATCTGTCAGAATTAGCTGTATGAAAAATACAACAATATATACTGCATCTTAGCTGTGGTTGTATTAAACTATTTTGGTTTTCATATTTGCAATAAATCTACAAACTCTTCAATGCATATCTTGCTGCTTAAAAAGTAATCTGATTTCAATTTTAACTTTAAAGTAATATTTACCCTTTTAATTTCAATTAAACTGACAGCTGACTCTAATTTTTGTGTTTATAGGAGTAAATGAAAATAAAAAATTGTGCTCTTCAATAGGCCTTCAAGGTATGAAATAATTTTCACATGACCAATATTGTACTTATAATATAATTGGGGATCAGAGATAATGGAGTGGAGACCAAATGAACATAGGAATGAAGTGATATTTCTAATGTTCCAGCCCCAGTGCAAGTACTGGGTTATAATATAGCTCTTGCACAAGTGATGTAAGACCCATTTGCAGTGGTGTGCTCTGACAGCTCTACATGAAGGTTTTTGTGAGTCCTTATTGACATGCTGACTTTCAGAGCTCAAATCTCTTGCTGGTCTGTTGGGGTCTGGCTTTTCTAGCTTGGGATTGTGTTCAGCTTTGGTAATTTGCTTCCTTTTTCCTTCTTTTTTTTTTTCTCATTTATAAAAGTCAGGAATTCTCAAGGACTCACTTTAATGAGATGTTACTCATAGAAAATCTTTTTTTTCTTAGGTAATTTGTTTAACAGTGGAAAAAGCTGGAAATGTCACATGCTAAATGAAAAGCATTTGACATTTTTGCAGTGGTTAAAGGAACAGTTACACACTTTTTCCTCCTATTTCTCCTTGTTAGCTTTAAGGGAAAATATAAATATATGCAATTATTTGCTACAAGGGGTTTCTTTCCTGACTTCTGTGAATTATCTAATACCCAAATGGGAAAAGTCATATGCTTCAGACTATCTTCTGGGACTTCAAACACTGGCAGATAATGCATCAAAAATCTGATGAACAATATGCAGCAATCTTTCTCATTACAGGGGTTAAATTTTATTTTTTTAAAGAAAAAACTATTATTCTTCTAGAGCATAATATGGAACACTGGAAAACAATATATTGTGCCAAAACTTATTATCCTACAATTCAAACTCATTATCAGAATTTCAGACCGGACAACGGAGTAAGTTAAATCAAGCTGCTGTCACTTCTCATCTTTGTTTACCATGGAATTAGAGCTTAGCTAGTTTTTTGATATTTCTATTACAGACTTCTGTTGAAAAAATCCATCCATCTGTCCACCCACCCACTAATTCATTCCAGGATGAAGTCTGACAATTTGGAGAAGGACGCCTGCTAATGAATGCTGGTTGGAATCTCTGTTTTTCCCTTTTATCCTCAAACTGATACTGTGAGAAAAAAATGCTCAGGTCTCCATTATGCCCCAATGTCTCCTCCATATGCAGGACCCTCCACCTTTTCTTTTGCCATTCTCTCTTTGGAAAGTGATGCTGATGTTCAAGGGTAGGGAATGGATATTTCAAAGCAGCAGTTGTTTGAGAGTCGTTTGGGCAATTTCCTCATTCCCTATGCACCAGCTAATACTTGGCCAAATGATTCCAACCTCAGATTTACTATTAAAGTGCATGGAAACTTCTAATGAAGAAATGGATCTGCTTCTTCTTTTCTTAGATTAGAACTTTAAACTCCATAGGGGAAAAAAAGAAGACAAATTTTTATACAAATGGAAAATTAAAGGGATTAGAATATCCAGCACATTTTGAAACTGCTTTAATGGTAGATTGTTGATTACCAGATGCATGTCTTACATAATTCTTCAAGCAGTTTTAATCTTACAAAAAGTCCTAAAGTTGAGAGACAACATGGAATCTAACACTTATGTGCAATACTGACAGCTGTGAATAACAAGAACTGTTAAGCCTCAAGTAACCAGCGCATACAGTTAACTCCAACCTCCTAGACTCTTTTAATTCTCTTCATCAAGCAAATGCATGCATTCTTTTTGATGCAAAATTCTGTGAGCAAGCGTATAATTTCTCCACCTGGCCAAACAGGAAAATTAGTGATTAAAGAAATCCCAGATGTACAGATCAAACTGGAACATGCACATATACTTGACTCATTTAAAGCAACATTGAGAATTGTAAGAAACATGCTTTTTGGAGGGAAAGCCCCTAGAAAGGAAAGAGTACAATTTAGAATGAATTTTAGACTGACACAGGAGATCTCTATTAGTGGTACAATTCATTGTGTGTATATTTTAAATGACCCTTTAAACAAGTAGTATTTAAGAATGTAAAACACAGCAACAGTTTTATGATTACTCATAAAATCACCAAACATATTTCAGCATTTTGGTTTTCAGGGTTAAATCTGTCAGCAGTTGGCTTGGGATCTTCCAGTTACAGTTTTGTTCAACGTTTCTTACAGGTCTTAAGAAAGTTAATCCTTTTCAGGCATATACTGGTGCACCCTTACAACTTAAACTAGATGTTGAACAATATTGCATCTAAACACATTCTGGTCTTCTTATATTCCTCCCTGATGTTAATGAACTTTCTCAGAGAGACAGACACACATGAATGTAGTCAGCCATTTGGGTTTCTAGACATATTTTCCAGATTAGTGTATTCTGAATTCAGAACAGTGCATGAGCATGAAATGCACTTAGAGCCTTTCTCCTGCACTTAGAAACTTTTTCCCTCTCACAACTTCCCAGCTTCTGAATAACTAGTGGTTCTGTAGGTACCTGCCTAAATAAGATTAGTTTTGTACAGCTATGTGAAGCTTTCAGCAAATACAGATCTTCAGCCTTTTCTGTATTCCTATTCATTTAATTAGCTACTGACAGGTATTAATATTGTGATCTCCACTGACCGCTAAGTCATTAAAAGAGTTGTGCTCTTTCTTTGGTTTACAGAGCAGCAGACCAAGATTTTGTTTATCATTGCTTGTTAGGGCTCATGACTTCTGCTTGATAGAAATAATCCAAATTACTCTGGTAACTTTGCAGCACAAATTGCTGATCCATACTTCAGGAGCAATGCAGGGACCTGTTCAATACAAGATACAGTACTATCTTCAACCATTTTTAAAAAAAATACTGTAAAAGCTGAGAAAATGCTCAAGTAATTCTGTAAAGATATGGTTAAGCTGTTTTATGTTACTCATGAAAACAAATATTTTGCTCAGTCATCTGTATTTTTCTCTTTTACAAATTAAGGGAACTGGGGATGGAAAAGACATGAGATTTACCACAGATTTTACTAATTCTGGTAAATGGTGTATTTATTATATAATTCACTGCATATGTTCAACTCAGACCTTGTTAATGAGAGCTCTGTGAATAAACGTCATGTTTGGGGACAAAATATAACAATTTTGAGAAGCAGCCCAATTCTAAGTTTATTTAAAAGTTTAATTCTAAGAATCGGTCAATGTTGTGAATAAAAAAATATCATGGGGATTTTCAACAGTTAAAGCAATTTTTAATAGTAATAAAAATAGTCAAAGTACATATTACAAAATATAAATATTAAGAATAGGCAATCTTTTTGGAGCACTTTTCCTGTATTTCCAATATGAGACAAATGATTTTTCTTATTGGCATGAGGAACGCTATGCTACTAAAAAGCTATTTAGTTCTAGTGCTGCTATAGCATATTATGGTTCACCAAGAGGGGAAATGCTCAAGAAGAATGAACATGATTCAGGAGCTATAGGTATGTCCAGAGTGGATGTTGCAGCGTGTTAGAGAGATACCTGTGTTCATCTCAGAAAACTTATCCTACTTCTTATCCTCTGCTTCTAGACTCAGAGGTGTCAGGAGGACTGGCTCTCAAACTTACTCAACCACTGTTAATTGTCTGGGTTGTGCCTCTAGCCAATGCAGGACCACATAATGACTTCTAGGACAATTTTTGTGTAATGTAAGTGTATCGTGTTCCGTTAGATATCAAGAGTAAACACATTCCAATGTTTAATTTAAGTTTAGTGTAAACGAGATGTATGATCCTTCTGACAAAGTCATAAAATTCCAGTCATCCGGCTTTGAAATGGAAAGCAAGTGTGAAATTGCCTACAGCTTTCTTCTGATATGTATCATGACAAAGTACACTTTATGAATTACAAGTCCCAAGAGATTTTCCTTTGTTTATGGAATTTTTTTCATTTTGTTTTGACATAAGAGAGGAGTTAAGCTGTCACATTATAAGAGGAGAAAAAAACACCACATGATTTACAAAAAAATCCAAATAAAACAGTATGCCTGTAAATCACAGCTCTTAGAAAATGTTATTCTGTACTTCAAAGACTGTTGAAACACCAAAGGTTCTTTCTAAAATAATTTAAGTTTTTGTGGCAAATTGTTGGGGAACATCTGTTGTAACATCTTCTAATAATAATATTTTGTATTTCTCCAGTAGTTCTTCTAAAGATTTAAGCATGTTTTACAAACAGCTGCATAGGAAGTTAATCCTATGAGTCATTGTCGTATATTGCTGATGTTTCAATGACTGCACCAAAGTCATTTATTCATATTACTTTACTACCTAGGTACAATATTTTTAAGGGTGAGGTAAGGCTCCAGAACTGGAAAATAAGTAAGAATTTAATTAAAGAAACACAAAGTATAAATATATTAGTGAGGTTTCAAAGTATATTCCATATATTCTTTCAAGCTGTCTCATTCCACTAAGTGTTTGCTTATGTAAACAAAAACATTAATATTGTATTTTATTGTTTTTTTCCTGAGTAAGCATAAATAATACATATCTGTGTCTCTTACGATTTCATTAAACACACTGTGTTTTTTTTCTCTGTCCTTCATTTTTTAATATTTCCATGTTTTTTTTTTAAATATTCAGCTTCCCTTTTCTCAGCAAGGGATGATTTAAGAGCCCCAACTTCCATTTGTAAATTGGTTTTACCATGTGTTTATTTATTTTTAATATAGTAGAGTACATGAGATTTAAGGCTATAATTTTTACTAATGTAATTATTATTTGTTTTTAAGTAAATGCATTACTGAATGCTTTTTTAACCTGGTATTTTTCTGCATCAACTTAATGTGTATGTCCTCCTCTTAGTCTGAAAGCTTGTTCCTGATAACGAAAGAAGACATTTCTAATGCTTGTTTTCCTGTACTTCTTATTAAACTAGTCTAAAATTCAAAAATAAGTTTATTGTCACCCAACACAACAGAATAGGCAATGTTGTTCAACGAATGGAAATGAAAGAAAAAAAGATCAGACTATCAGATACTTCAGTCTATCTCAATAGGACTATCCCATGTGAGGATTTCATCCTACTTAAACCTTCTCAGCTGATGACACTTTCTGAACCCCTTTAGCTTGATAGTTGCTCTTAAGTACCATATTTGCCTGTTACTAATAACAGGAGTACACTTCCATGAAGTGGGCTGCTACTATGGCACTTTCAGGTAAATGGGCTTTCTTTAGTTATGAAGGGCTATAAAACATTCTAAACTTAGGCTTGGATTTCCATCTTGTCTACAAAACATCTTTAATGTATACACTCTTGTGCACAAAATTCCTTTGCCCTGCTGAGTTTTTGAATCTCCCTCTGTGGGGTTAAATTTAACATTTAGAGACTTAATCTAGACAAGCTTTCAGATGGTTCATAAAATAAGCAGATGGACCTACTTCATCAGGATGGCTGGCTGTGTAAAACGGTTTTGTTTTCTCTGTGTATATATCTATCTATGTTCCTCCGTTGTATGGAAATGGGATTAAGAATATGAAATTAAATGTAGTGTTACAGATCTGGCATGATACAAGATTTCATGGACTACGTGACCATAATATTGCATGTCTTTCATCCTTGTTCCATCTCTAGTCTAAATAGTAAAAGACTAGAATATTCTTCACACTGATTAAGTTTTTTTCTCTTTTTTTATAGTTAGTGTTCAAATATATCAAAGAAATGGTATTGGTTAAATAGTTTTTCTTAGGTTTAGATTGCTTTTTATCCCAGATATCTGTCAATATACGTAGTGCAAGTTTTAACGTAAAAATCTTAAGTTAATGTTTGTAAATGGCTATAGCTGAGTGGATATGGTAAGAGAAGTCATGTTCTGTGGGCGTTCGGCATAAAACCAAAACTATAGCAAACTGGAAGACTGAGTGTGCCCTCAGCAAGTTTGCCGATGACACCAAGCTGTGTGGTTTGGTTGATACGCTGGAGGGAAGGAATGCCATCCAGAGGGACCTTGACACGCTTGTGAGGTGGGCTGATGCCAACCTCATGAAGTTTAGCCATGCCAAGTGCAAGGTCCTACACCTGGATCGGAGCAATCCCAGGCACAGCTACAGGTTGGACAAAAAGGAAATTCAGTGCAGCCCTGTGGAGAAGGACTTGGGGGTGTTGGTCAATGAGAAAATTAACATGAGCTGGTAGTGTGCGCTTACAGCCCAGAAAGCCAACTGTATCCTGGGCTGCATCAAAAGGAGTGTGACCAGCAGGTTGAAGGACTCTGCTCTTGTGAGACCTCACTTGGAGTATTGTGTGCAGTTCTGGTGTCCTCAACACAGAAAAGACATGGAACTGTTAGAACAAGTCCAGAGGAGGGCCACGAGGATGATCAGGGCACTGGAGCACCTCCCGTATGAAGATCGGCTGAGAAAGTTGGGGCTGTTCAGCCTGGAGAAGAGAAGGCTGCGTGGAGACCTCATAGCAGCCTTCCAGTATTTGAAGGGGGCCTACAGGGATGCTGTTGAGGGACTATTCATTAGGGACTGTAGTGACAGGACAGGGGGTAACGGGTTAAAACTTGGGAAATTTAGATTGGATATAAGGAAGAAATTCTTTCCTGTTTAGGGTGGTGAGGCACTGGAATGGTTTACTCAGGGAGGTTGCAAATGCTCCATCCCTGGCTGTGATTCTAGAATCATAGAATAGTTAGGGTTGGAAAGGACCTCAAGATCATCTAGTTCCAACCCCCCTGCCATGGGCAGGGTCACCTCACACTAAAACATATCACCCAAGGCTTCATCCAGTCTGGTCTTGAACACTGCCAGGGATGGAGCATTCGCAACCTCCCTGGCTAACTAATTCCAGTACCTCACCACCCTCACAGTGAAGAATTTCTTCCTTATATCCAACCTAAACTTCCCCTGTTTAAGTTTTAACCTGTTACCCCTTGTCCTATTACTACAGTCCCTAATGAAGAGTCCTCCCCAGCATCCCCGTAGGCCCCCTTCCAATACTTGAAGGGTGCTATGAGGTCTCCACACAGCCTTCTCTTCTCCAGGCTGAACAGCCTTTGGTTTGTTTTGCCTTGTTTTGGCTTTTTTGTACATTTGGAAAAGCATGCCTCCAAAAGAAATCAGTTTTCTTTAAGGTTAAGTGTGACCTAAACCTAAAGTGAAAGAAACCATCATTAAAACAAAATGATAATGATAAAGTTGCCTTTTAAGATCTCATTTCACTAAGCCAGTGTAACATGCCTGTAAGAACTAGATCTTCATTAGGTCAGTTTACTCCCTGATAGTTTTGGTTTACAGAGTTCTTTAATGACTTTTATTCCCTATAGCTATACAAGTACATTTAAATCTAAAGAACATTTCCAGATATAGCTACATTTTTATCTACAAAATAAAAACCAAAGCTATTGTTGACAAGTAGAACTCTTTCCTGCTCCCTTCATGACATGAATTTTTCTTGTCTCAGTGTCCAAATGTCTCATATCAGGCCTTTGTTTGGAAGGCCAGATGGAAAGCTGAAGCCATCTAGCAGTTTATAAATGGATATTTAGTGCATAATAGTGCTTACTTTTATCTTGAAGTTGTGGAATTTCCTATGCTTCCAATTGGAAACACTTCACTTCCCTAGTGAATTTAACTAATACAGTTTCTAAACACAGAAAGATGAACACTATTTATATACAGTGAGGGAAACGATGTTAAGTTGAAAATAAACCTGTGCAAGGGGAACTTTTTCTATCTATCTGCAACATTCTTCTCTTCAGTGGTGAAGGAACTGATAAAATGCATAACAAAACTGTGCTTGGGAATTCTCAGCTGTTTCTCAATATGGAAAATTTTATTATCAGTTCTAAACTAGAAAAAGCCTTCAAGTAACCCCTTGAAAGAAAGAGCTTTTGTATGCCTCTGACCTGTTGTACATCATTTCATTACAACAGTCATTGTTCTGTCTATAATAATTTTGTGCTCTGAATGATTCTATCCTCCTGTAAGAACAGTATCTGCACTCCTCCAATGAAGTGCACAGCTTGTGTCAGTTCATCTTTCAGCACTTGTCTTATTTTTCTGTAAATGCCTTGAACTTGTCATCATTAGTGAAATAAATCCACATTCTTTGGCTCTCAACTAAAGTTTTGTTGAGGAATTTCTACTCAAGTGCCTTTGACAAGCTTCCTATCTAGATGCATGCTTCTAGTATCATCACTGCTTGCTTTATTCCTGAATGATATTTCTTGAATTCCATGTATATATATAGTTAGTTTGAATCTTCTCTTGCTTTTTTTTGAACTTAATCCAGTGTCTAGCAATGTAGAAATTTTTCTGCTGTCTGTAGGGGGTGTTGCACTAGGACCCTTCTGATGGTTGTATGGTGTAAGTAGGCTGCTGTGGCATTTTGCATTGGGATGGTATTCTCAGAGAATTTGACTAGTTTCTTCTAAGTTCTGCTTTCTGGAGTAAAAGAGAGAGATGGATAAACACTTAGGTAGAGTTTGGAAAGTAATTTCACTGCTTTTTGTATGGGTAAGTAATTTGGATGACAAGCTATATCCAAGAAAGGAGCCAAAAGCCTCAGAGTTAGAATGCTTCTTTGAATCAGTGAATGCAATTAAAATGGGACATTAGGGAATTTGTCATGCCACAGATTATGTCTTTATAGCTAAATGTTCTTTTTCCTATACTCTTTGCCATCCCCAAACTGTTTTCTCATGTTGTCTGAGAGGGTACGCTTTGACATGAAAAAAGAAAAATAGCAGAAACCTTGTTAGTAATTAAACAATATGAAGAGTTGTATGTTCTGTCCATAATACCAGTCTAAGGCAAAGAGGGCAAATTGTGGTAAATGAAGGTCAGATCTTATAAAAGATGGTTAAGAAACCTTGAGTTTTGAGGAACTATTGATTGGCAGCACTTGCATAGATTTTTATAATGGTTATAGACAGGCATTTTTGTCTATTTAGGAGCCAGAATGTGAAGTTCCTGAGATTATATATCTCTTCTTTGACAGAAGACAGTAGAGTTTAATTTATTGCAGAACAGACAGTAGAGGATTTATTAGAATCATAGAATAGATAGAGTTGGAAAGGACCTTAAGATCATCTAGTTCCAACCCCCCTGCCATGGGCAGGGACAACTCACACTAAAACATGTCATGCAAAGCTTCATCCAACCTGGCCTTGAACACCGCCAGGCGAGGAGCATTAACAACCTCCCTGTGCAACCCATTCCAGCACCTCACCACCCTCACAGTAAAGAATTTCTTCCTTATATCCAATCAAAACTTCCTCTGTTTAAGTTTTAACCCATTACACCTTGTCCTGTCACTACAGTCCCTAATGAATAGTCCCTCTCCAGCATCCTTATAGACCCCCTTCGGATACTAGGAGGCTGCTACAAGGTCTTCATGCAGCCTTCTCTTCTCCAGGCTAAACAGCCCCAACTTTCTCAGCCTGTCTTCATATGGGAGGTGCTCCAGTCCCCTGATCAGCTTCATGGCCCTCCTCTGCACTTGTTCCAACAGTTCCATGTCCTGTTTATGTTGAGAACACCAGAACTGCACACAATACTCCAAGTGAGGTCTCACAAGAGCAGAGTAGAGGGGCAGGATCACCTCCTTCGACCTGCTGGTCCCGCTCCTTTTGATGCAGCCCAGGATACAGTTGGCTTTCTGGGCTGCAAGTGCACACTGAAGCCGGCTCATGTTAATCAACCAACACCCCCAGGTCCTTCTCCACTGGGCTGCTCTGAATCTCTTCTCTGCCCAACCTGTAGCTGTGCCTGGGATTGCTCTGACCCAGCTGGAGGACCTTGCACTTGGCATCGTTAAACTTTATGAGGTTGGCATGAGTCCACCTCACAAGTGTGTCAAGGTCCCTCTGAATGGCATTCATTCCCTCTAGCGTATCAACAGAACCACACAGCTTGGTGTCATCGGCAAACTTGGTGAGGGCACACTCAATCCCACTGTCCATGTCAGCGACAAAGATGTTAAACAAGACCAGTCCCAACACCGATCCCTGAGGGACACCACTCATTACTGGTCTCCAGCCGGACATTGAACCGTTGACCACAACTCTTTGAGTGCGACCATCCAGCCAGTTCTTTATCCACCGAGTGGTCCGCCTATCAAATTGGTGTTTCTCCAATTTAGAGACAAGATGTTGTGTGGACAGTGTATTTTCTGACTTCTGTGTAATATTAAAGCAGTTGGAGCTCTTGCCAGAAAGTAGGAGTCATACAATCAAGATGCTTTTCCAGCCTGTTAGGATTGAAATCCACAAGAATATACCTAGGTTCTCAGACAGTGACATTAGTGGGGGAAGAACATCACTCACTGATTCACACAGTCGCACAATTTACGTAGGAAGTGACCTCCAGAGATCATCCAGAGCAGGTCTACTTAAAGCAGCTTGCTCAGGGCTTTATGTGGAGTATCTCCAAGGATGGAGATGCTACAGCCTCTCTGGCTGACCTGTTCCAGTATTTAACGGAAAAAGCAAGATTTCTAAGCTCTAATCAGATTTTTCCATGTTCCTAATTTGTGTCTCTTGCCTTTCTTCCTGTGACTGTGTATTTGCAAGAGTCTTGTTCTGTTTTAATTATATCTGTCCTCTAATCATGTAGCTGTAGACAACTCTAAGATCTTCCCTTAATCTTCTCTTAAGGCTGAACAGGCCCAGTTCACTCAGCCTCTCCTCACACATCATGTTCTCTGGCCCATCGGCTTAGTGCTCCTCACCAAACATGCTCCAGTGTGTCAGCAGCATTCTTGTACTGAGGATCTCCAAATCAGACACAGTACTCCAGGTGTGGAGAAACTATTGGACAGATGATAAAGACATCCACTTTATTCTGTATTTAGGTAATTAAGTCTTATTTCAGAAGTCCCCATATTTAGAAACTTCACAAATCAATGGGATTTGCTTTCATATGAAACTTGAACTTCCAGAAACTTATTTCTGAGAATTGCCATTGTCATGATATTTATTTACCCTTCTGAGAATCAGAAAGGTAGCATAGTTAGACAGCTATAATCTGTTTTTTAATATCTCTGAGGCATATTTCAAAGCTTATTTCTTCTGTCCTCACCTTGGAAGATGGAGAAGTTCATGTCTCCCTATTCATAAAAGAATTGAAAATACAGAGAATCAATTGAAATAATTACTAATATTTCTAGGATTCTGGTGTGGCAGAAATAGATGCACTCTAAAGTATTAATGAAATAGTCTCTGGACTGCCTTACACCATAAAAATATGACCACATCTGCTTTGAACTATTTTAAGAAGTACATAGAGTAGTGATCCTGCTTCATACTTCAGTCTTGGTACTGATTTCTACTCTGTCAGTTTTGGAGAAATGGTCTAAATAATTGTTTTCTTATCTACTTGTTAGAGTTAAATAATAAACCCAATGTTGTTTGAGAGATCTGAGTCAGTCAGTCTATAACTAATACTAAAGAAGCCACTTACTTATACTTTCCTTCAGTTTATCAAATAGTCTGAATTAAAAAATCAGAGAACTGCCATTTCTGATGAACAAGAACATTTCTATATTCCAAGATCTGTCTGTATTTCATATTTTTGTAAATGACAGGGACACTTGAGACAGGCTTTAACCATGTTGAAATTCTGTAGCATTAGACTAGTGTGTAAATGGTAAAAACACTCACTTTCACACTGACTCGCTTAAATAATCCTTGTGTGTCTCTGTAGTTATTTACTCCCCTGGATTTGTCATGATACAGAGCTGAGCTGTGTGTTGATGAGTGCTGGATCCAAATGTCACATATGTCAGACCTTTTACATTTGTTTTTTAAATAAATCAAACAATAAAATAAAAAAAGCTTTCACGTGCCCTTCCTGTTCAGTCTGCAAATAAGGACGAGTGAACTTCTTTTCAGAAAGGCTGCCCTTTGAAGATGTTTAGAAAAGAAATGGGTAGGTTAAGATCAAAGGACCCCGGAACCTGTTCTGTGTAGTCAGTGAGTATTGTTCTTGCACATCTGGGTCAGTTCAGTGTGTTTTTTTACAGACAGAAAATCTTGTCCCTAAAGGCAATGAGAGCTCTCTACACACTGTATTCTCTTGAATTTATTATGTGAATTCAACGTTATATAGAAGTTAATTGGTAGTGACCCTAAATATACACAAACCTTGACAAAAACTATGCTAAACTCAAGTTAAGGTCACAAGATACAGCTATAATTTGGAGTAATAAAGATATCCAAAGGGCATGAAGAACAAATACAGAGCCATGTAAGAAACCTAGATGGATTTGATGCAGAAAATGCACAGGAAAGACATTAAAGTCCCCACCAACCCTCCTCCCCCTACTCCTGCCATATTCCATAGTGATGCCATATGGCAATAATTAGATTTTTTCATAGCAGCCCTCATATGCTTAAACTCTTTTAAAGAAATGTGCTCCCTTTAATGGTTCCATCCAGCAGAACTGAATCATCCAAATTACCAAAGTTTTTTCCCGTTACTCCTCCATTTCCAATGGACACTATACCCTCTCTCGTTACCTTCTCTGTTTAGACAAAAATTTGACTGTTTTATATGTTCATGAAGGAAAGAAACAAACAGCATAATCAGCAGATCAGCATGTCCATATAAAGCATCCAAAGCAAACACCACTGCATTTTCCTGTGAGCATTACTGAACAAGAAACCTCCTTTATTTGGAAACTTCTTCACCTGCCCAGAGCAAAAGCACATTCTAAAGGTCAACAGTCACTTTACTGGGCCAGCAGTTGGGCCTACCTCATGCCTGACAGCCACTGCCAAGCAACAAACCTACTTACCCTCCTGCTCCGGTTAAATCAAGCTCATCCAGCCTCTCTTCATTTTGGACCAAATAAATCTGATTTGCCCTTGTTGCACTGCTAAAGATCAGCTGAATTAGCAAGCAAGCAAAAATCTGTGAAGCTCTTATGGGTTGCCATTACCCCTGTCTTTCTCAAAGTCATAGTGGAATGTGGGTATCTACTTAGATGCTACAGCTGTCTTTTGTCCTATTTTGAGAAAAGCTAGTGAAGAAAGCCCTATATAAGGGATGGACATGATGATTTTGTAAGGAAAGCCATGATTTTATTTGTCTAGAATGGAGGGCTTCTTCACTGTCCAGTAAATCTTTACTTTGATTTCTTGAAAGGCTTGTCATTCCAGGGCCACCCTTCAAGTGCTTTAGCACTGAACTTTGCTGAAGCTCAGGAAGCACCTGGATCCAGTTTGGCTTAATTATTTGGGTATCAGAACCCCTGTATTTTCCAAATTGATATATATGATGCTGAAAAATAGTACCTCAATGCAGATGTAAAAAAAAATCAGTGTTTCTTGCCACATTCACAGGTCAAAATCTCTAAGCCAGGAATTTCAGCTGAGTGATCAAACTTCTAAGAATTAGATTTGTGGCATTGATTTTAATGGGAAATTGTGTTACAACTGCAGGATTTGTTCCTATAGTTGGCGGTTCTCCAGGAAAAGTAAGAGTTTTACAATCTCACAGAAATCAAGTTACATTACTGAACTTTCTGCATTTGCTCTTTCATGAACTCCTTTTCAGAGAGTTCCTCTGATGTTACCTTTTAAAATGAATGTATTTTTTAATAAAGATACAAATCCTCTGTGCAAGCCTTTATTTTCGTATTCTAGTCCCAGAACTACCTTCCTCGCCCAAACTTTTAGTCCTGTAAAAACACGCCTTGTCTTGATAATCTTAAACAGTAGAGG
The DNA here is from genome assembly GCF_012275295.1 of Melopsittacus undulatus. NCBI lineage: Eukaryota > Metazoa > Chordata > Aves > Psittaciformes > Psittaculidae > Melopsittacus > Melopsittacus undulatus. The sequence continues at coordinate 18,766,397 of NC_047527.1, forward strand.
GCAACCTAAACATGACTATCCTAACTTTCTCCAGTTTGAGATTCTGTAAATCTGGGGGTTTAAATGTTACTACCAGTTAAAGGCTCATTAAATTAATAATAAATAATCTCAGTATTTAATATATATATTTCTATATTTGTCAGTACAAACTGAACTTTTCATTCTAGGTCAATTGACTGTGAGATCTCAATAAAAAAATCACAATGTACTCAGATTCCCATACACAGAATAGTCTGTCATTTGCAAAATAAATTTTGCAAATAGGTGGAAAATGATATTTAAGGTCCCTTCCAACACAAACCATTCTATGATTCTATGAAGTATAGATGGAGAAATGGCACCACAGAAAGAATAAAATCCTATGGAAATATCCTGGAATTAAAGGAAGGGTAAAACTAGTATAATATCTAGAACTGTTATCAATTTTTATAGACATTTCTTGACCATGTCTTATAAATCTCTGTTTACCTCCACAGACATGAGTATAAATTCTGCATTACTTGCTATTGTAGAGTTTTTGAAATAACATACTCAGTTTAAGGAAGTTGTACAGTCTTTGTCTAAACTTTGTTGAAAGTGTTATTATGCTTTATTAAATTTAGTGAAAAAAGTACAAATACATTTAAGAGACAGTGAGACACCAGAAGACATGATATGAGAACCCAAGAGAAAAGAACCTGTGTAATATTAAATATCATGAGTACTTGGCAGCAGCGATTGCCTTGTTGCTCATAGCCTGATACAGATACTGCACCAAATTTATTTGACAAAAGCCATCCTTTATAACTTGGAAATCATCCTCCTGTCACTATATAATAGAGCTTATTTCTATTTAGCTGTATTTAATTGCATTTCTGTAAACAAAAGTATGAATTTTCAAACACAAGTTACAATAATAAGTGCAAAGAACATTTGCTGTTGCTGTTTTCCTGGGGAGCCTGCATGCCTTCTAAGTTTCTCTGAGGTTTCATGGGATTCATCCTTTATCCTACTTCGCTTTTCCCCTCTGTGGATCTTCTTTACAAACATAACACCAGCTGTCATCTGTATGCCAGTGGCTGACAGGTTTATTCCTCCACTCCAAGTTAAATTCATTCTTTTTCTGTCTTCTCAGTGATACTTACATTTTTTGTTATCTTTGCCATGGAATCATCACTGTACTCCCTGGGCCTGATGCCTGAAAGATGGGGATTGTGTCAACTTCAACCTACTTTCCAGAGCTATAGGTCCCATCTTTGGGACTAATCTTTCCTTTTTATCCATGTAGAAGCAAATCTTAACTATCATAGCTCTGAAACTTTCAATTTACATCATTTAAGATGGTGCTGTTACACAGAACTTGGTCTGTAATACATTTTACACCTTCTTATTTTGTAGTTTCCCCTTCTCTTGGCACAAAACACAAAGTGCCTCTCTTCTATTGAATGGCACTTAATTGAAACCCTTGCTATTTCTTGACTGATTCTGAGCTTGTAAATCCATGCCTTTTCTGCCAGTGTCTCTCCTCATCAGCTTGTTACCACGTGGCTGGTCTCCAAAGTAACAAGTGATGGCACAAAAGGTAATGGCCTCAAGCTACGCCAGGGGAAGTTTAGATTGGATATTAGAAAAAAAATTCTTCACCAAAAGGATGGTCAGGTGTTGGAAGAGGCTGCCCAGGGAAGTGGTGGAATCACTGTCCCTGGAAGCATTAAAAAACCATGTAGACGAGGCTGTTACAGTTTGGTGGTGGACTTGGCAGTCCTGGGATAATGGTTGGTCTTGATGATCTTAAAGGTCTTTTCCAACCTAACTGATTCTATGATTCTATGATTTTATTATTTTTTTTCAACCAAATACTTTTATATAATTTGCTATAAATATAAGAATCAACCTACCTATTGTTGTGATTAATACTAATGAAAATCTGGAGAAATCAAGTCTCATGACCTCAGTATCATCACCCATTTTTTTTCTTTCTTTATTTCTCCTTTTCTGTATATTCATATATCTTCATTGTTGTCTTGTAGGCTGTTAGAGTTTCATAATAAAGACAGGACAAAGAGTATGTCTTTTGGTCATATGAGATACAAATGTATTCCAGAGGTCTAGTTCTGAGTTTGTTTTCTTTTTTATCCAGTGGTATGAGATACTGGACAGACATCACTTTTCATAAAAGTCTACTAAATGTTTGCATTTCTTAGATGTCCTTCTTAATATAATATTGGCAAAACCTATCAACATTCTGTGAAAATATTGGCAAGGCTTCTATTGGCACAAATGTTAAAATAATATTACTTAGAAAGCAAAACTGAGTGAGGGATTAACGTGAGAGATTAAAATAACTTTGCTTTCATTTGTTGAAGTTGTAGTCATTATGACCACCAAGAATTCTTACACCCACTTTATAAATGTGCTCAGAATGAGCTACTCCAGGCCTGTTTGGCTTTTTGTGTTTTAAGCTAGCAAAGGTGCTATGACCACAGCTAATCTGTTGTTGTCCCACTGTGTTTATTCTAGCTGAGCTTCTGGCAGTCTTGTCTATATTGTGTGTTACTGTCACCTAACAATTCTCTGATGGGAAGTTATTTGCTGGTATGTCCAGTTGACTTTGGTACAATTTATCTAACTTCAGTCTGTCTTACCTGCTGTTAGCTGCAGATACAGGTTTTATACATGTAAACCTTTTTATGCTCTATTTCTGAGTCATATGTCTTGATGGTGACTGCCTAGAACTGCCTTCCACTGTGGTGGGAAGAAACACCACGCTACATGGTAACTGCAAGATCAGTTTCTGCTCCTTACCACTGCCCCAAAAAGCAGTGTCAACAGGGATCTGACAGGCTGTCCTTTTCCCCAAGAAACCCAGTTGCTCCATTATCTTGCCTTGAATATCCAGAGGGTCTACACTAGCTGTAGTCTTGAGAGCCATGATTGACGGTGACAGTGCCTAGCTAGTCTGTGATCCAATGTGGAATATAGGTCTGCTCAAACTGCATAACGCAGCTCACACTGAAGTTATGCCCTTACCTTTTAAAACTTCTCAAGACTTTCAGGCTGAATATTTAGAACCCTGTGGTTATTAAACAGCTATTTTGAAATTAAGTCTCATTATTCTTTGAGATGTATTTTTGAAGAAACATCCGAAGTATTTTCAGTACATGTTTTTAATTTTACAGGCTTTTAAGAGTGGAAATTTTCAAAAAACAATGAATACAGATTTATATCAGAGAGAGAAAAGGTACTGTTAAAGAGCAAGTTGGATGGATGATGAATTGTACTCTTATTCAAAATGACTGTGTTTTGGTCAGTTGAAGAAAAGGTTATTTATTTTTATAGGACAGGAAAAACACAAAGATTTTAAATGAAATTCTGTGTGGAGTCTTTATTCACTGGCACCTTCTTATAAATATTTAGTTTTCTAAGCATATTGCAATATAAAAATTTAATAAAATACAATAATAGAAACATCCTGAAGCCAAAACTGAGGCTGAATAATTTCTTTTTGAAATTCTAGTACTTTAGAATATATCGAAGATACTGTTTCCTTCTGTATTTATAAATTTATATAGTAGAACGCTCAAATAATTTTTTCTTAATATATAAATATGTTCAGGGTCTAGATAAAATGTGGGTGGGCATCATGTGATAGCAAACATTCCTCACTCACAGCTTGGGAAGCTACACTCCTATTTGGTCAAAGGACAATTAAATTTTTATGCTTATTTAGTCCTATATCTTTTATTAGCTACAAGTGTTTGTCACACTGCACTGTGTGTTCACTTGTTCAACAGGAGCTGAGCTAAGGGCATTGATTTATGGCCTTGGTTCAAACCTGGGTGCAGGATGATGGATGAGTGGTCAGTCAAGAGCAATCAATACTGACTGGCCAGGTGTACACAAGGCGAGTAGACTCTTGCACCATCAGCTTACAATGTCAGAAAAGAAGCTGACATGTTGTAGCACAGATTTACCGTGATCAAGAGTGTAAATGTATTTGTGTTTACTATGTCTTCTGTTTTGCAGCTTTTCCGGAATCAAAAATTTCAGTTCATGTATGGGCTTTCTGCTATGGTGCTACTATTGTTACAGTGCTACAGGTACACTAGTTTTACTTTGCTGATATTTCACAAAACTTTATTGTACAGTTAACAAGTGAAAAGCTTTTGCAGATGGAGAGAGACAATCGTGTCACTAGGCTTAGGCCTCAGGGTTTTGGAGCACTTCCACACACCACACTCTTGTTGGACCTCAGTAGGTGCTGCACACCTTGTCTCCCCTGTACACCCTTGTTTCCACAGAAGGAAGCTCAAGTTGCTCCCTGGAAAGATGTAACTTGCTCTGACCAGATCCTTTGTATGTACTTGTAAGGGTCCATAACCCCTGCGTGCCTGCCATCTAGTCTAGGCTTACCTTTCACAACTTTAGTCAAAATCCACAACTTTAGTCACAATCCACAAGTACATAACAAGCTACCTTTGCTACCTACTGGAACTTAGGAAACTATCTGTCTATATAATCTCTTCTCTGTTTCTTTACTGAACAACAAAGCATCGCAAATCTAACACTCATCTGCCTTGGTGGCACTAGTGAAGTCTTCACACTAATTGTTACCAATGTGCTCACCTATAAGAACATGTGAATGTTCAACAGAACTAACCTTACCTACATCAATGGAACCTTCTGCTTCCCCACTTTCCTGAAGCAGCAGGTGGCCTTTCTGATGGTTTCAAAGGGTATGGAAACAGAACTGCAGTGGCTAATGATCTCCAATTTAGTAAGAGAGGTTTAACTAGAAGCCAGCTCTGATGTCTTTGTTCATGAAACAAAGCAAAACCATGAGACGCTTAAGTCAGAGTGTAAACAAATTCTATTAGAAAGGAAATTATATTGATTTCATTGTATGTGGATAAGGTCTTTCTACTCAATCATATTCATAGTCTAATTAATGTGAAATGTTGGCAGACTAGAAACAAGTCTTTTAATTAGCAGTATTCTTACCAATCAAGTCCTGACGATGGTGATGTTGATGGTGGTGATTACCACTGTTATTATTATTTACATTGATCTTTTATTTTTAACTAACTGAATTTCTTGCATTGCACTTTGAGATAAAAGCTGTAAACTTTCCACTGTACATAATAAGGGCATAATTTCAGGTCGAAGTGGCACAGTGGGCTTCTGTGCTGGTCTTTGATGTCTGGAGAGTTGAACTCACATTCTGTCTTTGATCTCAAGTGAAAATAAGTTTGGTGGGTCTTGTTTTAGCCTCTGTTCTTCACAGTACAAGTGCTCCCACAGTTCAGTACAATTGGCATTCTCTGTGATAGAGAGGCCCTAGGCATGGGGTGTTGTGGGGTCAGTGCTGACATTTGCTGGCAAAGCTGAATGGGGGTGCTTGCATAACAACTTGTATGATGCCTGGTTTAAATTTAGCACTGTGGTACAAAATACACTTATTAATATGAAACAGTATAGGTTCAAAGCAGCTGACAGGTAGAAATGTCTTGGCTTATCCATATAAAATGTTTTATTATATTATCTAGTTCTAAAGAGTTTTTTCCTTTTAGTTGATGTAATTGTTTTTAAATTTGTATTTAAAATCTCTCTATCATATACTTCTTCTAACAGTAACCCTCTGGTAAACCCATCAAAGCCTGCTAAGACCACACACACTGCATGGTTCTACCTAAAGACAAATGAAGTGAATCATGAGTAATTCTGAATATTCAGTCATTTTTTAACTTTGAATTTACTTTACTTTTTTTCAGTCAATTCTTCAAAATTCCTACTCTGTCATAGGCCAGTTTCTGAAACTAGTTATTCTTCAGTTGCTTACTGAAGACGTGGTATATGGCCAAAAGTTAAGTCCCCAGGTTCAGGCATGGAAAATCTTGTTTGATTGTGCAGCTCTTTAACAGCACCCGGTATAACCTGACCTGTTGTTAAGTGTAATTGTGGTAGATAATAATAATAAAAATTTAAACATATAAATTAAACATACAAGTTCAATACACTACAGTTTCTGTAAAACTCTCGCCAGGCAGGAGCTTACTTCATTTATTGTAAACATCTAAAGAAACCACACTCATTTCCTAAGGAATAAGGTGTGCAAGCATTCACCTTTTACACTTACTAATAAATACATAGCTTTCAACCTAAAGGCTATTTAAATTCATAACAGTTTTCTGAAATTAATCCTAAAGCCAGGTATCATGCTCGTTTCCTAGCACTTGATTAAAGCAATGTAAATGTTTAAGTAGGTTAAATAAATCTATTAAACCTTTTCAAATCATGTAGCTACCCATTAGCAGTTAATTATAAAACACTGTGTGCTTTTATAATGTCATTATAACTAATTTCAAATAGTTATTCTTGCAGAACAGGGAAAGTATCCATCCAGGTTTAAAGGATAAGCAGCTGTTTGGCATTTTTTTCTGACAGAATGGATAATCCTGTTAGAAAAACAGGAAATGTCTTTCTCTGAATATATGGTATCAGGAAATGTATCAATAGTCGCTAAACCAGTACTTGGACTCCAAATAGCTGCTTATGCTTCATAAAGTTCTGAGTTCAAATGTTTCTCACCTTTTATGTATATATATACCTGAAGCCTCTGTACACATCATTGTTGACACAGAGTCTCTGCAACTTGGTTTTTATTTCTGAGCAACTAAATCTTCACTTGGCCACATAGAGGTGTGAGACAGTTTGATAGATCTTTTGTCCCTCTCATGGGCTACTGGCTTCATGAATCCTAAGTGTGAGCACTAGGAAGTATGGCTGAGCCTTCTCTTCCTCTCAGGTTTTGGGAAGTGCAGCAGGTCTGTTGGACCTGACCCCTCACACGTCTGCTGTTCTGTAGGGCAACAGCCAGTTGGACTGACACAGGAAGTGACTAGCCCATGGAAAAGTGTTTACTGGTTGGTGTCTGTAAATGCAGGAAAATTTTACCTGTGCGCCAAGTCAGACACAAAGCAGCCATTTCAGGTAGCACATAGCTAGCTGCACACCACATTTTGGAGCTAACAAGCTCCACTCAGAACACAAACATATTTGCTTGTTGCAGTATCACATCTATTCAGCTCTAAACCAGAGATGTCTCATCTGATGGGCAATTCATATCAATCTTGCGACATAGAGAACTGAAGACTATGGTATGAGTTATTCCTCAATTCCCTGCTCTTTCCTCAGAGCACTTAGCAGGCTGATTGGGATACGAGTGTGAGGTTTGGGAATGGTCTGTTCATTTATCAGCTGCTTCTCTCTTAAAATGGAACAAGCTATATATATATATATATTTTTTAATTTATTTTTTTTAATTTTTGAGACTGGTCTGCTTTGACATTTACCTGGATGCCTCCTGCTTCAGGATTTTTATCTGTGAAGCTGGCACCCCCTCATGTTGATGAGTGTTGATACTTCTAGGGTGTCTGAATTCAGCAAGGATTGTGGTGCCAGGGAAGAAGAGACTAGGAAACAAAGGAGAGCATGTCAGCTTGCTGTAAGAAGGCTCTGCTAATCCTCTTTCGGGATATCTATACTTCTTTCCTAACAACTTCTTTGCTGTAGGAACGATTTTGTTAAGGATAATATATACGGCAATTTCTGGAGTGAGTTCAGTGAGATACAGAGACAAAAACTAGATGAATAAACACTGAGGAAGGAGCACGAGCTAGACAAATCTGAGAGATAATGTAGAGGGCAGATAACTTGGTAGCTTTAATGGTGGTCTAAATTTGCCAAAGTCATGTTGCTTTCCTGCTCTGCCAAAAATTTTGTATATGACCACAGGCAAACTGCTAAAGCCAGGTATTACAAGATGATTATGGTTTACAGCTTAACCTTATGTAAATGCAAACTGTTGGTGAATTTCAGAAGAAATTAGGTACCTGATTAAGAGCAGTTGTCTAAATACCTTTGTGAACATTACCTGCAGCATCTTTCTGCCCTACTGCTGAATGTGTTTCTATACTTCTTAGAGGTACTGCAGGAATGAAGACTTTAAACAGTAGGGTGGTGGGGAGACATCTTTCGGCAAAGGTATCTCAACATGAAATGATGTGGTAAAAGTGCTTATTTTGATCTATGTCTATATAATGGGATCCTGTAGATGTCATGCTTCCATATCTATATACACATGGCCAAATTAGGGCACATAAATCCTGGTTTAAGTGATTAAATAATTCCTAGAGGTTAGTATGAAGTCTCCATGACACTGCTGTCAGAAAATGATCAATGGATAAAACCTAGTGGTATATATCCACTGAAATGATTTCTATGGAGTCCATGGACATAGGTTACAGAAATCACACAGAAGTCTGTATGTAGGACATCCATATTTCAATAGGACTTGAACCCCCTTTCTTGTTGCTTAAGCATTAACCTTGAGCAAATGCAATTGCTTGAGCAGAATCCTACCTGTTTTTTCTGTCATAGTAAATTGGATCCTTTTTACTGCCTATCCTTGCAAGCAGCGGGTGGGGAAATGTGTGGGCTGCAATCTCAAACCAAGTGACTGATGATGCAACTGTGCTTTACCCCATTCTTTTGTCTGTTTCTCATGTAGAATTGGTCTTGCTTTCTATAGGCAACATACTCAATTAAAATAAAATGCATGCAGTTTACTTCATGATGAGCCTGACAAGTTAAATTAATGATGTGTGTGGCTGTGCCAAGGCTGTTGTTAGAACATTTGCATTGCCAGAGTATAATCTTTTTCAAATTTAGTACCCAGCACACCTATCTCTGACAAACCCAATTCTACCAGAGATTTAGGTTGGTTGGTACAGTTGTCCTCATTATCAAACCTAGTCATAGTTGATTGAGACAAATGTACACAAAGATTTCAGGAAAAAAAGTCTCATTATTTATGGAGAGGAGGGGAAGAGCCAGAACAATTTTAAACAAAACTATATTTCAAAATCTTTTTTGTGCTTTACATGGTTTTAAGTTACCCCATGGACATATACTTGTCCATTAATCATGGGTAGTTTTACCAATGCAGGCACATGTGTAGATTGCCTGTATGAAAAAAAGTACTTTTAATCTGTGTACTTATTGTTTCATCCTTTGATGGAAACTCACAAACTTTCTCAGGAGAGCAGTGAACTCCTAGTTAGCTTCCTCCCAGACTTTTAAGTTCAGCTCCAGCTTTGGTAATGAAAGTAAGCTCTGCCTCGTCAACTTTAACTGGTTCTACATTTCAGATTATCAATACTTCCTTGGGAATGCATAAAATAAATACAGAAGATCTACTAACAGAGCTAGCACTGTAATTACCTACAACTACAGGGATTATAGACTCATGTCTGTCAAAAATAATCATACATAGAGGCCTAATTCAGAAATATAAAAGATTTAATAACAGATGCTGGTTTACCATTAAGTCCAATCAAAATGGCACTTCTAAATGAAGCTTATTCCAAAATTCAGGCTAAAATCCCTAGAGCCTTAAGATGTTTTGACTATCCCAGGAATAGTTTATTTTTCTATATTCTGTCCTGAGCATTACAGTATAATAAATATTCAGATATAGATTTCAAAGCCATCATTACAGTGTAATTTTGGTAATAGCTGGAATGTATCAGATTTATCTCCTTCAAATAATTAAAATGTAATCTGGGACAGATATTAAACCATTCTCTGCTTGTTGCAAAAAATGAGCAGCTACTGTAATAGAATCATAGAATAGTTAGGGTTAGAAAGGACCTCAAGATCATCCAGTTCCAACCACTCTGCCATGGGCAGGGACACCTCACACTAAACCATACCACCCAATGCTTTGTCCAGCCTGGTCTTGAACAGTGCCAGGGATGGAGCATTCACAACTTCCCTGGCCAAACCATTCCAGCACCTCACAAACCTAACAGTAGAATCATAGAATAGTTAGGGTTGGAAAGGACTTTAAGATCATCTAGTTCCAACCCCCCTGCCATGGGCAAGGACACCTCACACTAAACTGTATCATCCAAGGCTCTAGCATGCCTTCCAGGAGAATCTGCTCCAAGGTTTTGCCAGGCACAGAGGTGAGACTGAGTGGTCTGTAATCTTGAACTTTTTGCATTCTTACATGTAAAACTGAACATAGGGTTAGCCACCTTCTAAAAGGTTTTGAAGAATGGTAAAACTGAAGAAGGAAAGGTATAGAAAGCAGGGATAAAGGCTGGACTTGATTGAGTAAAAGGCACAAAGAGCTTTACATTAGAAAAGCAATATCACTGCTCTAAAATCCTCACTCAAAATATGTGAAAAACAAAGTTATCATCCAGTTTTCCCACAATTTTATAAACACAGGGCAGCAAAAATTTCAGATAAACAAAGTAACATTCAGGTCCTCTACAACTAAACTTAAATGCTACATCTGGGGGAAAAGTAATATATCTGAGTCCTAACGCTTTCTACTTATTTTTAGTCAAATTTGTCGTTTACTTTTCATGAAGTAAGTCCTTCTGGTTCTAGGCAAAAAAAAAAAAAACATTGTACCTTATCTAAGAATCAGGACATACTTACAGAAACTGGTCTCTGAGGCCTAAGCAGTTATGAGACAATTCATTATATTTTCTTTTCTCTTGTAAACCTTTGTAGGCAGAGAGGATCTCTGTAGGAACCAGAGGAACTGTACAAAGAACAGACACTTCTAATTCCCCAATGTCCCATTCCTCATCATGCCAAGGGGTTTTAAAAATATGTATATACTCTTTCCTTAAAATAACGCTCTGTTTATTTCACCCTGACAAATATGTGCCAACTGTTTTCTCCTCTAAAAAGATTAGTGAAATCTGTGAGAATCAGTAGTGAGTTCTGTAGTGATTTGCTTAGATGGAACACCATGCAGTTTTCCTTCTACTTGTCTTTTCCACCCCCCTTGTTTCTCTCTTTCAGCAAGGTAGTGCCGCACATAAGTTCTACTAGGAAATATCTGTATATTATCAGAGGTAAGAGGCATTTACTGCAAAGTGTGTTTCTACTGACCGTGCTATTGATATACATGGTATCACTCTATTTTGGCTAAGGATCTAAACCATAACATAGCTGGAAACCTTCAGATACTGGACACTTGCCACACTGTAATAATAACTTATACACGTATATACAAAATACGTGTACATAAAAATGCACATACATGCATATATTCTCTTGTATATGCACACTGAAATGAGGGCAAGGACTTGAACATTCTGTAAGGTTTTTTTACAGATCATAAATCAATTTATTATGAGCCTTTCTGCTTCAATGTTATGAAAGGGAGCCAAAAGTTTTTAACATAATGTACTATGACTTAAGCCAAACATGAAAAAGCATAAAAATAATGTTCAGATGGGGAAGAATTCATGAGGACCAAACAAGAAGTGTTTTCACGGATCTACAATCATGTGTCAAGATGAAGGCAACAAATTAGAGGCCTGTTCATGTATAACAAGTCAATATTTTGCACATGTAAACATGGCATAGCTTCATTGTTAAATGATCATATTAAGGGAAAGAAGTAAACACTATCAAATCTAAACATACCCCAAAGATGATGAATGTAATCACAGTGAGCTAGAAACTGTCCCGGGGTAATGCTTGTGTGCTGGCCTTTATTGTGAGATGTATGGTGCTTTCTTCAGTTTGCTGAAAGAAGCTGGAAAGTGAAGGGTTGGTGAAGGCCCAGCAATGAGCAGAGAGAGATGAGCGGTAGCGGTGAGATGACAAGTGTGAGCATATCAAGCTGCCCTTTCCTGCAATATCAAAACCACTCACCTCAAAATAAGGACAGTGATAGATAAGCATTTTAAACATTAAAAAAAAAAGTAATAATAAAAAAAAGTTTAAAGAACAGGTTTCCTCAAGTCTTAATAAATGAGGGGACAGAATCTGGAGCTCCTTTTTACTAAACTCACACTTAAACTGTTAAAAAATAATATGGAAGACACCTGAAAGTGTTGAGTTTACACTCGAAGTGATCCCCAAACTCAGGCTATTCAATGTCAAATTTAAAAAGTTTGATTTTTCAGACAAATGGATCACTGCTCTTTTCACTTCCACAGTGTGTCTGAAGTTAGATGTGTAAAAATAGCTCACAAAGCTATTGATTCTTCTCTTCTTTGCATTTGCTTAATAGAGATAATATTTACTAACTTTCAAAGAAAAGTTCCTGATGTATGGAAAGCAGATTAAAGTACATTTTCACTGGGAGCAGTAGTTATAAAATGGAAAATACTGGGTGAGATCTTGAGAACTGCTGGATGACCCGTCTGAACAAAGCAGGGAAATGGTTGTAAGACATTTTCCAGAGATTTTTTTTTCATGGTGTGAAATGCAAAAAGTTGCTGAAACCTATTTATGAATCTATTTCTTTTACTGTCAATTTATGACTTGGAGGAAAACATTAAGAGTAATTAAAAATAACAGATTTGTTTAGAGGCAGCACTGAGTGGAAGATCATGGTGCTTAAGGATGAATGCCTGGTTTTAGGTGATTATCCTCTCTTCCCTTTTGAATAACAGCATCCACTCTGTAACTATCAGTAAGATGCAGAAAGATTTTTCTGCATCTTATTTTTCTCTTGTCATAAGTGCAGCCTGCTTGTGTACATGCTGTCACAATGCAAGGGAACAGGAAAAGTAGCTGAAATGGTGAGTATGTCTGTGTGCTGAAATATGTTAGAGTCATCATTGCTTTAGGACATCCTAGCTACAAGACTGCTGTTTCAAGACATATTGGTGAATTTTGGAAATGCTCATAGGGAAAGGCATGTTACTGAAAAAATAAAGATAATGAAGAAAAGGGGTAACAACTGACATGAAAGCTTTAATAGTGCATTGAAAAATTAAGTCCAGAAAATGGGTTGCTATAATAAATAGAAGTTTGAGAATGTTTGACTGACTTGGATTGCATAGATTATATTTTCTTATATGACTTTTAATGTTTAAAATAGTTAAATCATCATTGAGTAGTGATTGAGAGTCTACTAATTGCAATAAATTAAAACCAGTGGGTTTAGGATAAACATGTATAACGTGACTTATTTATGAGCAGAAGACCCAACATTTTTAAATGGCACAACTCACACTTAAGGAGTAGTTACAGAAGTATTTCTAAGCACCACTTTGAAGTTTAGAAGGGAGATAGTCAGTTTTTTATAAGGGTGCTTATGTCAGGCTTTTCAGCTTACTTCCTCAGTTCTCAAGCTGCACAGAAAATTAAAGGATAGTTCTGTAAAAAGCAAAAGAGCACTCATGAGTGTTTATGTTTCAAGTAATATTCTTAATGGATGTTGAGAGCTTTTTTGTGGTTGTGTGCAATAGGAACACAATTCATAGACCAAATAGGAAGACCTTGTGATTGCCCAATGTTTCTTCGACTCATAAGGTTTACAGTGTTCTATTTTTAGTTGTGATTCCACAGATTTTAAAAAAATCATGTTTACCACAGCAAACTGAAGGAGAGTACAAATAATCTGCATATTGTCCCTTCTGACTCTAGAAATGAAGTTTTAGAAATGAGTAAAAATACACTCCCTGTCTCCTCTGCTTCCGTGTTCAAGACTCCTATCTACATTCTCACACATGTTATCAATCACTCCACATCCATCTTAATAGAGTCAAACTTCACTCTCTTGCCTTTCAGCACCATGCATACTCTACATATTCGTGTAGGTCACCAACTTTTCTAACTATCTTGCAGCTTAAAGCCTTCAGCTGAAATACACTTAATCAAATAATGGCCCCAACAATCAAAACCAGACATAACTTGTTTCTCTTTTTAGTAGAAAACAATAAATGATGTTAGGGTTGCACATATCTTTTTAAACAACCAGTAGACGTGATGCCTTTCTAGATCCAGAGGAGCTTCCTAACGGTAATTTTCTTGCCACCTTCTTCAATATGTCTGAACTCATTTAAACATAACATTGTGCCTGAAATATTTCAGTAACCTAAGGCCTGTTATATAAACAGGTATTCTTTTAATTGCATTTTTCACATCATTACATTACAAGCAACAGTGACTGATGCCATGCTTGAAAGGCAAACATTTTAAAAAGAGGTTTGAGAGAGGCCAAACATCTGAAAATTTCTTTTTGCTTTGAATTGTGAAGTGCCATTGGAATACCCCATGATCCAGCATATGGTATGCTGCTTAGGCTACAAGAGGAAGTACATCTTCTAGTGCTTCCTTTTTGGTATTATTCTTTAGATGAACTAGTTCCAGACAGACTTGATTTTGCATGTGTTAATCTCATATTATCAGATGTGTACACAACAGCTTGATCGCAAGATCTTACTGTAATTCCCATTCTGCTTGCCTCAAAAATAAAACCTAACATTCAGTACAAACTCTTCACTTTATAAAAACAGCAGCTGTCTGCTTGTTCACACCTTCTACAGGATGCTTGGGCCACCCAGCTGAAACAGTCACAAATCAAATGGAACTCCCATCATGCTGTTAAACACTCCCCAAAGATAAGAGCAACAGGCCTGCAACATCGATTATCTCCCCAGTAAGGGACAGCAATAGGGTTTCACAGTATCTTGTTCTTCTGACAGTTTGTGTTAAAATAAAACATGTTACAGGACATAGAAATTCAAATGTTAAAAAATTGTCAGATCTCTGTGGCTGCTCTGTAGATGTGACTATAGCAAACTCAAACTAAACTGATTCTAAAACTGATTAATGACATGGTAAGTGCATTTAGCTTCGGTGATAAGCTCCTGCTTAAATAATAGTGAAGATCATTGAACTGCTGTTGCGGAGATTTAGACTACATATGTTGTCTTGTGTTCTCAGGACTGTTTTTGGAAAAAAGAACATGCAGATTTTCCCCATGAATTTGAAGTACCTCCCCTGTCCTTTTCTTTGGAATGTTGTAAGTTAAATCAGTCAATTTAATTTATGTGAGAGCCAAGTAGGAATGTCAAGAAAATTGCCTAATGAGCTGGCTAAATATCACAACTTGGCCATGCTTTCATTAGGCCAAGGATGTGATTCATGAGTCTAATACAGATGGAAAATCTTTCCTGTGTCACCTCTGAAAAAGGATACATTTAGCCCTTCTTGTCACCTATCTGCTGCTTCTCATACTGTGCATCAGCAGCAGCATTTCAGAACTCAGTCTGGGTCTCACCTGGAGGTCTAAATTGCAGTCATCTTAATCTGTATTTCTCAGATCCATGGGCTGAATATTGGCAAAGGTTTCATAAGCCTGCTGTGGACAACATACACAATGCTTCTGCTTTATTTAAAAGTATTTAGGGACAGAAAGTTCACCAAAGTGGGGGAATACTCTGTGGGTCTGCATTTTCTTGCTTCTTTCCTTTATGTATACTGCATGCATTGTCATATGTGCTGAGAACTAACATATTCACTGTATTGATAGTCCACATTATTATTGTAGGACATGGTGAGCAAATTTCACATCGATTGATGGCTTGGCTTTGCTAGCGAAGATTTGGGAAGGGCTTTACCCATGCTTACTGCAAGCACAATGACTAAGGGCAACGTGGGATAGGCAAATCTGGTTGGAAAAAAGGCTGCTTAGGCAATCAGGAAGTTTCCGACCAGGACTGTCAACTCCTGGGGCAATCTCGAGTGACCAGTGCCTTGATCCGTCCGCATGTGAGACTGGATCTGCAGCTTCCCATTCACCTTGTCACCTGCCATTTTGATCCTTGCCTGTCCATACTGACAAGTGAGAGCAAGCGCTTCCAGCCTGCCCAGTGGATTTTTTAGGTGAGGCGCAGGTTGTGCAGAACTGGCCTCGCCCTTTACACCTGAGGTTTAACTGCAACAGCCTAATGAGCTAGGATGGTGACAGCAAAGTCCGCAGGTCCTAGGTTTTGTAAGAGTGTCTTTCTCTTACATGGAAGACCATACAAGGGTAGACAAGATCCATCAGCCTGGGTCTGAGGATAGGAGTTTTCCTTCTCCTATAAGGAGGGCCTGTATTCTTTAATGGAGATTCGGGAAGGGCTTTAACCCACACATTCTGAACAAGACTGACATCTCCTGTGTCAATCTCATGCGACCGATGATGCAAAAGCACAACATCAAACGTCTAGGTGGGATTCTGACTTAGAGGCATTCAGTCATAAACCCACAGATGATAGCCTTGTGCCAGTGGCTCCTCAGCCAAGTGCATGCACGAGGCGTCTGAACCTGTGTTTCTGCTCATACTGAGCAGGATTACTATTGCAACAACACATCATCAGTAGGGTAAAACTAAGCTGTCACATGAACATATCTAAACTCATTGATTTGTGCATGCATCATACATATGGTGATGTTAATGGTATTTCTTACTTCCTGTGAGAACTGGCCAAGAAAATACTAGGTATTAATACTTTTTTGGTATGTTTTACAGTCTTTCTTTCAGTATCAACTTTACTATCTAATAGTAATAGAAGTATTTAACAGTATTCTGTAGTGTGTGCAAATTGATATCTATGAATATTTCAGTGCATGCAGGTGAATCCAACAGGAACCTTATTTAGCCTGTTCAGCCTGGACTCCAGGGAGACCTTAGCGCAGCTTCCAGTACCTGAAGGGGCCAGCAAGATATCTGGAGAGGGACTTCTTACAAGAGCATGTTAGGGATAGGACAAGGGGAAAAAGCTTTAGGCTGAAAGAAGGGAGATTTAGATTGGATGTTGGGAAGAAATTTTTCTCTGTGAGGGTGCTGAGGCACTTGCACAGGTTGCCCAGAGAAGCTGTGGCTGCCCCATCCCTGACAGCGTCCAAGGCCAGGTTGGATGGGGCTTTGAGCAACCTGGTCTAGTGGAAGGTGTCCCTACCTATGGCAGGGAGTTGAACCTGGATGATCTTTAAGGTCCCTTCCAACCCAAACCATTCTGTAATTCTGTGTACATCAGGAGCAGCAAGAGGTAATATTGCGTATGAAAGAAGTAATAAATTCACCAGTGTTGCAAGAAAATAGTTAAGAGACTAATCCTTTCCTTCTGCTTTTTCCAGATGAGCAAAAATTTCTGATGAAGCAAATGTAGAAAATTAGTATTGTAATTTCTACTTTAACAAAAAAAAAGTCCAAATAAATGAAGCAAAAGTAATTTCTAGCTTTCCTTATCATTTGAAAAAACTAGAAAATAGTATTTTTGATGTGCCTAAGGTTCTGAAAACTGAAAGCATATAGAAAGAAACTGAACATTTTAATTAGAGAAATGATTCCTGACTGGGATTTTTTTCAATTCTCAGCACTGTTAGTATTGCTTCAAAATAGTAATTGACACCACAATGCTCCTTTTAACTGCAATTTGAAGAATTTGTTGTATGTGACCTAATGCCTAAATTGCAAGCTTCTGTCATACCTGGAATAGGTTTCTTCTCTCTGTCTTCAGTTTAGCAGGGTAAAAGGTCCTTTACATGCTAATTTTATACAATGAATTAACCTATTAATAAGAGAATAATAATGATGTCAAGTAGAATGTGACATTCCTTAGAAACACTGTTTATTCTTCACATTTTCTTCATGATCTAAAAGATTTTCACATCAAATAATTTGTTGCCAGTTGTGACTGTGGCTGTTAAGTGAGAACTTTGGCTGGTCTCTGGCTTCATTCACAGTCTTTTCTAACTGCTATGCTTTCCCTTTCAATTCTTGCATAGCACTAGTAACATTTCTTTTAAAAGAAGACAATTAAACACTGCAGATCTGGCTACGTGCCTGCTGCACAGCCTTTCTATGCATTTGTTCTCACTTGTCAGAGTGATTCTTACCATCCATGTTCAGTCTCAGCAATCTACATGACTTCCTATGTCACAGGTCGGTGTTCCCAGGCATAGTTATAAGGATCATACATAAAGAACAATCTTCCTTAGTTTTATTAAATAGTGTGATAGCAGTACAATCTTTTCTTTATCAGTGTTTCTAAGTCTGCATAACACTAGACAGCCGTGTGGCTCTCCACTTTCAATGTGATTTTGAAGGGAGGCTCTGGAAAGTTGATAACACATTTCATGACCTTCGTGTCTGGAAGCAGTTTCCCCTGATTGAAGTCATATAAGTTCAGCTATGTTGGAGTGTGTTGTAAATATTTATCTGGTAGTCTGACATATAAAGTTGTTCTGAAATTACAAAGTACATTCCTGTCTTTCATGCATTATTACCACTTTTTTCAGTACACTTGTGAGTGATATTATTTAGAGAACATTCTATAAGTGACTTATCATTGCTTGTTAAAGTTCTCACACTCTGTTGTTTGGTCATTGTTTTAGGATGGCAGCTCTTGAGTTGTATCACTTTCCTATCTTTTAAAACATAAATATGAGATTATTTCAGAAGTGCAACAAGAATTTATGCAATGAGGTAAGCATGGTTGGCACATTTAATTTTAAAATCTGGTTTTGTGGCACTTATTTCCACATAAGGCTCCAGATGCTTTCTATTGTTGACAAATCTATGGTGTTGACAGCTTCTCTAATCATTAGGTAGTTTGTCATTACCTATCAAATATTTATATATAAACCAATGCTTCTGGGTAGAAATTCTTTCCCAGGGACAGAATTAATTCAGCTCCAAATTCTGTATTTCCTCATTTCTTTCACTTATATTCTAGAATGAATTTTGTGTTATAAAAGGGACTGCATCTGAAATGTACATATTATTCTTAAGAGAGGTACAAGGCAGGTTCAGTAAAATCAGTGGTAGGATGAATTGTGCACTGCTGCTAGCTCTCAGTTGGAGTGCTTTCAAGTCCAAGCATATTTTTGTTTTTAAGTGTATTTTGTAAGGCTTCTTAGTGTGCTTAATTTTGTGAGCTGTTTTTTGAGTTTGTAAATAGCTTTCATGGGAAGAAGGAGGAAGGAAATTGAGGTGACAAATCAGCTAATTTCAGCAAATATTTCTAATGTGTAGCTGTCTCAGTTGAAACACCAGTGATGGGTTGAAATAGCTGCAGAACAGCTTCTCTGATGCCTTGTTTTCCAAGGTCAGATGCCATTATAGTCCCTCAAAGTCCACATTATGAAAGCCTTGTTACTGAGAGCTGACAGGATGCAGTTACGGGCTGTGATGTGCAGCTCCTCTGAATGTTGTAGCTGGGGAGAAAACAAACCATTGATTGTTTTATGGTAACTCAGTGTGAAGAAAAATGAGGACTTTCCTTTAGTCCTTTGCTTTTTGACTGAGAGGAAACTGAATAGCTGCATAAATAAACTAGTTTGCTAACAACTATTTGGACCAGCCAAAGACAAAATTGCTTTCTGCAGCTTGTGATAGTTGGGCAGACTTGTGAATGATCCCAAAACCTACAGAGACTATGAAAACTATAGTGGGGAACAATAAATAAAGTTCTTTCCCTGTTTTATTTAACAGCAGCAAAACAGGCAGCTCTGAGATAGTATCATGATATTCAGTATTCTAGACTGATGTATAATAGTCTTTTATACTCTATATTTCAGGCGTTGTTACTCTGGATCCTTAGGCATGCAAAAACCCTCAAGAAAACTACCTGCTGATACATATGTAAGTAGATAATTTTTGACCATTTAAGAGAGATTGCCTTTGGGAGGATGCAAGGTTCAATGAAGAATCTATCTGTCTTCCTAGCTGACTGTGGTCCTTTGTGAAATTTACTGGACATTCAGATTTTGATTAAGAAAAAATATTCTTCTCACTATTTAGACATTTAATTTCTAAAGTGTAAATAAAAATTGCTTTTTTCCAACATTGATATAAAACCCATATCTTTTTGTATTTTGGATCCAAGTTCAGTAAAGCACCTGAGTCTTTTTAGAAATATGTATTCAGGGATAACCCTGCTAAATCCCTTAAACTTTTAAAAAGAAACCAAGATATGAAATGATCCGTTGCTATGGCTTTATAAAAGGTTGTATATTATCAGGGCATGACTCACCCATATCTGGTTCTGCAAAAGGAATCCCAGTAATGCTATGGTTCTTCATCCAGGTTTTTTGTGCTTCAGTGGGGTGAATCATACTTGATGAACTTACTTGCATTGAAAAAAATGGGATGTGCACGCATGTGTGTTTATGTGTGCGAGTAACAGAGTGCCATTTGATTCACCCAAGGCCCAACCACCAACATGACCCAGCTAAACATATGGTCTCATAGGAGTAAGAGTTAAAAATTTGCCCTCTAACATATATTTTCAAGGATTCAACACAATACTGATTCAGTACATTTGGTAGTTTTACTTTTCATTAAGGTATCATTCAACGACATGAATATAATCACATTAACAAGACCGCAAACTGCTTAAATCAGAATGATTTGTATTGACTTTATACCCAACATAGATGTGATACAGTTAAAGGTGTAACGAAGACTTCTCAGGAAGATGTTAATTGTTAAAACCAAAGATTTAAAACCTGAAGTTTGGTGTTTTGTTCTTGGCACTGTCACAGCTTTGATAACGAATGTTTGGCCAGTCACTAAACCTCCTAGTGCTTTTTCTGCACCTTTAGTGTGATTCTATAAGGTTAGACTGAGGTTTTATATTCTCTCTTCTTGTGTTTATATAGTGTTTCACAACTCTCAAGAGGGAAAATGAGCACTGAAAGTGTAAACTTACAAGGTTATTACTTTATTTATGTAATTCTGCCCATTTATGTCAATCAATTAAGAGCTTTACAGCATGGAGCTATATATTAGCTGAGCTAGTAGACACCATATGACAGGTAGAGTATGCTTGTCTCTGTGTTTCCTACCTATTTCACTGAAAACATCAGATTGCTTTTTTTCATCAAAAGAAAATTATGGACAGCATAAAGCCAGTGTCACCCGAATGGTTCTGTGTTCCAAAACCTGAGATTTTCATACAGTGGTGAGAAGGTCTAACACAATAGAGGGCTTTCCTGACTACTGTTTTGCCATCACTACAGTCTTAATAGTATTTCAGATTAATCACTTTACAAAAGTGTAACATGGAAGGTATATCCAATAAATATACATTTTGCTTGCATCGGAATGTATTTGCACTACTATGAAGTTATTTTATTCACTTCAAGTAGTCTCTGAAGTGAAAATATTTTGCCTAGGCAGAGTCAGATTTGTGTGTGATTCATTACAGGAGGTGTGTTTAACAGTAAAACATTTTTGTTTCAGTCACTTAGGTCTCTGCATTTTGAGTGGTGCTAAGATTTCAAGCCTTTGGGATCTTCTTTAATGCAAGTGTAATCCTTTCAGGATCACTCTTCTTCAAAATTAGGTAATTCACTGGTTTACACAGGTATCCTACTGTTTAAAACCAAATGTTATCATTTTTACTCCTCCTAGTCTTTTAGTTAATAATTATACTGTTAAAGCTGAGGTTCTGGACAATGCTTAAAAAATGGCATCAGGCTTAGTATTAAAGAAAGAAATCAAGTTAATGTTTTATCTACATTTCATATATGATAAACACTCAATGTCCATCTCTCTATTCCAAGAGAGTTTTAGTTCTTGTAATATTATAGATGTATAGAAATACATATTTTCTTATTGTGTGTTTCTATACTGCCGTTAGTTATCCCTGCTTTTACTCTTGTCATTGCTTTAGGATGTACTAGTAAATACTTTTGTCACACTTCAGTGATGATAATGTACCCCCTACTTGTTGCAGGCAGCAGAGATTTGCTTGTTTTTAAAGGGGAAAAGTTAAAAAAGAAACATATTCAATCATTTATTGAGCCTGAATGTTGAAACATCTTTACATCAGTAACAGAAGTCAAAACTTACTGGTCTTAAATGTGTGATCTAGTGCTTCCTTATGTCAGTGGAACTTCTGTACACTACAGGCTCCACTTGCTCTGAGAAAACATCTTTCATTTTGCATAACCAATGTAGCCATCATTAAGTGGAGCAATATATTTGCATTACACCATTGGAAAGAAGGATACTGTTCTGATTATTTCTGTTTAGGTTCTAAGCTATCTGTTATTTCTGTTTCAATAAACACCTCATGATATATAATGTTCTTCACAGAGATTTTGTAAAAATAAATTAACACCTTCAAGATTTTATGTAAATTCAACAATATTTTATTCATGCCTCTGGTCCTCAGCACTAAAAGGGTAACATATTAGTAAAGAAGAGCGACTTCATGGTGCTCTTCAGTTTTCTTAACCCTTTCAAAACATATTCCACCTTAAAATCAACAGTCTTGTTACATTTTGAAATGTCAGCTGTCTGAGGTTTGTAGCAATGTAGATGGGAGCTCAATTTCAGTAGAAGAAAACATAATCTATCCTTCTGTCCTTTTTAAGAACCTGTCCCAGCTGAATCTTGGCAGCATTATAAATATCCATCACTACTAACTGTGCTTGTCTTGAAACAGCACACTGATGTAACTATTTTAGAAGCCTTGATTTAACATTTCCATTCCATTGCCACGAGTCTCCATACATGGAGTCACATATGTACGCCCAGAGATGCACTTTGTAATCTGATTAGTGCTGCAAGCTAATGGAGGTGGACATGGCTGTGTGCCTTTCTGCGAGCATCTTGGGAGGGCTGGGCTGAGCAGGTTTTGCCAGATGCAAGGAATGTTGCTGTGAACTTCACAATTATTACTCAAAAAAATTACAGACTCTGGCTGTCACCCAAAATATAGCAATTCACTTCTAATGACTGATGTTCAGGTAGTAAACTGCACTTACTCTATTTTGATTTACTATGATTATGGTATGCCCCCTCCAATGGCTTTTTCCTTGCTTTCAGGGAACTTACAGGTATGCCTCTTCCTAGACCCCAGAAGTGCAGATGTGAGAGAAACATGAATGTGATTAATCAGTGAATGATGAGAGATCAGTTCCCTGTTTTCATAATTTTTACGGTGATTAAGATTTCTTAGTTATTCATGCAAAGAATGGCTTTGAGGTGTGTAGAAAATTCAACATCTGGATAGCAATGGGAATAGATGAGTGGGGATAAGTTTTTTTAGGGAAAATTTTTTAATTAACATTTTTACGGAAGATGAAAACTGGGGCTAACCTTTACAACAGTGGAGGACTGTGAAATGAGACTTTGTAACAGTGTCTGGTTCTATTGGTTCCACCAAAAATAACTTTGAGGGCTAAAGGAATTAAAATGTTATATTAGCCAGAGAAAGAAAAATAATCTGCTCTTTCTACAAACAGCCTTTCACTGTCTCTCTGCAACTGCCTCAGCAGTACTTGGTAGGATAAGAAATAGGTTTTAGTTGCTATTAAAAACCATATGAAAATACGTGGGGGAGTCTCCTCTGAAATAGGAGGCTGATTGATTTTACTTTTTTACAAACAGATTAATTATGCATTACTGAACATCTTCTGAAGGATTTAATGCTACTTCTAACAGATATTTAGAATTATCTAACAAACATATGAGATACATAAAAAATTGTTTCCTTTTGAAGTGTTTAAACCTGAGTATTTAAGTGCTAAATGCTGAGATGCTCATCTATTAGAACATAATGATCAATGTATTTTAGTGCTACTGTGCTAGTGATATCTGAACAAGAATAAAAATTTGTGTTTCTTCTTTGTGTGAGATGCATGTTATTTATTTTCAGCTTGTATGAAGTATGAATGAATAGGACATGGAACCTGGCATGAAGTAAGGAAAATATATAGCACAAGCTAAACTTACAATTAGTAGTGTTTATTGTTTCTGTCTACTGCGTCTCCCCTGTAATAGAGATAGGTAATGGTTGGATGAAATGCATGGACATGATTAACCTGTTTTCAGATAGAGAGCAATGAGAGCGCTGGAACTTTGCAAACATTACTTCAAATGGCTGTGCTTTATTTCTTTAACTGTCTTACTGAAACAAATATATGATACACTGTGACACTCCATCTGTGAATCTGTCTGTGTCTGGAGTCTTTCCCAGGACCTCCTTGAAAGAAGATTTTTTTATGTCAAGGGATTCTTTCTCATTACATAGCTCTAATATTGGGAATATATTCACTAAATGGCCATATGTCATGATACCTCATCATTATTATCTAACAGATGGTTTAGAGAAAATCTGGCTCATTGCTTTCCATCAAATCAAGCTATAAGTAACAGCTAATGAAAATTATGTCTTGAGAGGCCTTGGGAGTGTATACTTTCTTAATTAGACTGATATTTAGATAAATTTAGTACTGAGGTAGCCCAGCATTTCAACAGGGTCTTACACAACTGCTGCACCAAAGTTAAGAACTTTCTTCTCATTCCTGCTCTCTAACTGCAGTAGTGGAAACTCTTTAACCTACAGTGGAGCCAGAGAAATTTGTATGACCATATTCTTGTGATTTATAAGGCATGTCAGACTAAAAGCTTCCCAAGAATGCTGCAATATAGAAACAGTGTCAAACCTGGCTACTGGAGAGAAACTGAGAGGAATGTGCAAGACATGGGGAGTAAATTGAGGAGAAAAAAAGGAAGCACTGCTAGCAATGGCCAACAGCAAGTGGTACTTTTAACCTAGTACTAAGTAGAAGAAAAATAAGGTATAGGCATAGAAGATGACAGTACAGGATGCCATCTCCACAAACCTGTTCCTATCATGCCAGTTGAGTCTCTGTACAGTGTGTTACTATAAATGATAGTGTAGACCTGGTATGAAAAGCTTCTACATACAAAAAGAAGCAGTAAGAATATTTTCATAATTCTGCATTCCCTGATCTGTGAGTAGGTCTGCACTGTCTTTCTCCTGGTGGATTAGGTTTTACACCAGACCAATAGCTATCGTTTTACTGGTTTGTCCAAATCATTTCTTCCCACGAAGATCTGTTCTAATACCTATTCAATTGTTACATGCACACAAATCACCAGTGTCTGGTATCCCATGGTGAATCTGGAGATTAAGGAGGCACAGGAACATTTCTCTGCTGCTGTTAAGCACTATATTTAGATATCTCTAGTATTTTAAACTCTGTATTTGGACTCACATCATACTTGAGCTATTCCTACTCTTTAAAAAATCCTGCAGATGGGACAATCTTTAAAGGTTTTAACCTGTTAGATATGGCAGACTTCCAGGAAATTATGGCAAGGCATACTTTAGAGCATGAAAAATATCTTCTGAGGTGGAAAGGAGTACTCCAGGGGAAAAAAAGTGTCACTGCCCTGTAAAGGAGTCATCACTCTTTCCCAGACTTGCTAAGGAACTCTGAAAAACAGGATATTGTTTCTAGATTGCTGCGCTCAGAATTGGCACTATTTGTAGCAGAGTTTATGTCACCCAGGCAGATGTGGAGTGGGAGGTTTAATTCAAAGAGTAGCTCAGGACACCAGGCTTAAATTATTCCTTCCTTTGACTGGATAAATAAATGATAAATGTGCATCTTTATGAGTACAGAAAAGAAAGGAGGAACTCACAGCACTTCAACTTTATTGGCAGAAAGAGAACAGTGTTGGGAGCTGGTGCAACTCACCAGCTTTACCTTTCAATACTATTACATTTTTATTAAAATTCTGGAATAATTATATAAATTTTAAGAAAACTCAAATTTCTATGATTTTGATTTCCCAATAATATAAGGCTCTACCTTTAAAAATTTTAGAGCTTGAAAAGAGAGATGATAATTTTTTATTCTTAAAATAAAACTAACACTAATCTGAATTTTTCCCCATTTAATTTCTTTTTCTTTCTTAATAAGCATATTCAATAATATCAAAACATAAAACTAGTAGATTAGAAAAACAATTATGCACTTCCAATCCATAACTGAATCTCCTGCTATCTAGAGTGTAAAGAAACAAAATTAAATTTACACTTATGCTGAAAAATGGGATTTGCATTAATCTTATTAGAGTAGAAAAAATTCCTGAGGACAGGATTGATTTCAGACCTTAGCAGTTTGCACTTTCTTGGTACAGCTGCACCTGTACAGCTGTATGCAAATTTAATGACAGGTGTTTTATACTCATACAGAAAAAAAAAAATCTTCACAATTAGTTACATGAGAAGTGTCCATAAGATTTGATTAACATGCACCACATTTCTGCAAAGGCCTTAGTCTGTAAAACATTCTTGTATTTTAGAGTTAGCTCTCTGTGTTTCAGTTAATATATCCAGTTCTCCACAGTTCGTTCATTTCACTCTTATTCAGCCTTCTTTTCATGTGCTTCTTGTAAAAGTACTTTGCAAATAACAATAAATCCCAAAGGAATTATATATATTGAACTGGCATCTCTGTAGCAGACATATGTTTGAAACACACTGTAGTTTGAAATTGTAGGCATCTAAACTGATATCTACAAAGACAATATCTTGGTTGTGGTTAACAGATTGCCAAAGAAAATGCTATATTCTCACAGTGCAGCCTAAAAAAATCTCTTGGTGCTTGCAAACAGAACTGGACAAAGACAAGAAAACCCACTGCCAGAGGGTTTGACATTTGCTTCTATTTGAATTTGAAATGAAAACTAAAAATTACAAAGGTCTCCTAGGAAAAGAGAATACATTATAAATTCAACTTCAAACTAACTTCAATATTTGGTTTTGAAAAATCATAAATTAAATTTAGAATCACTGTAAGAATGCATTTTTTATAATTATGAATATTTCAAAATGTTAAATTTATTTTTTCTAATTTAAAATTTTTCTTAGGTTTTTATGTTGTGAATTTATTTTAGTTTTTTGTTTTAAATTGATTAACACAATTTTTTTCAACTTTAAATCCTCGTTTCTGGCATAATGTTTGTGTGGCTTTTCTCCTCAGAGTCCCTTTGTTTAAAGTTTTCTTAGAAGACTCTGAAACTTTGAACTAGAAAATAAAATGAGCCCTCAGCACAATTGAGATAGATGTCTGGTTTTAATATCTGGATGGCAGCTTGGTTGCATTATGTTGCAGTAATAAAAAAGCTGTTACTCTAACTTTCATTGAGTGAGGCACCTTACTTTCTTGTTCAAACTATTTATTCCCTTAATTGATATTATAACAGAACATTTTTACATATATATTCAAGGTTTGAAATAGTTTTATTACACCAGAGGAAGTACTTTGAAGAACAAATTAAAATGAAACATTTAAAATATTTTTCAAATCTTCTATTTAGAATGTTTAAGACGTATTTTAAAATGTACAAAACTAATAAAGAAAAAAAAGAGTGGGAGTTGTGATTTAGATACTGCTGAAATACAGAGGAACTCATTCTTGGAGCAGGGCTATGAAATGTGAAGGCCCAGCTGTACTGGCTGTACTGGGGAGCTGGGATTTCTGCAGCACAGAGTTTCCCAAGAAAGTGGCTTATGATTCCTGAAAGTCAGGCAGCCCAGCTGGTTCAGGAGCTGGGGCAATTGCAAAGAAGACCTATAAGCTGTCAGAAAACAGGGTTTCTCTGATTTCCAATGGGAAGATATTGAAATAGATGCATTCCCATAGTATATGTCATTCTTCTAATGATTAAGTATTTTTCCATGGGAAAACATTGAGGTCCCTAACCAGCTCTTCCAGGGAGGTAATTGCCTAATCTCTCTGTAGTGCACAACAAACTTGCTTCTCCACTTACTTCAGTGTAAAGATCACTCATAACTTCTATAAACTCATGCTATGATTTAATGTGCTTCTCTGTTTACAGCTCATTTCTGTGGACCATTGTTAAGACTGGGGTCAACGCCATTGGCTAGCCCACATCACAGCAAGATGGACTTTTTTTTTTGTTTAATTCCTACTGAAACCTGGTTTTCAAATTATTTTCGCTAGAGTGAAGCTACATTGTCATTCCTCTGTAAAAAATGAGATATTCTGTGAGTCTTAGTCTAAATTCTATTTTGCAGAAATCACAATAATCCCATGGTGCTTACTGAACAAAGATGCCTGATATGCAGTGCAAAATACCTACTTTTCAACTGAAATTTAGTGACAAGCTTCAACACATTGTTCTTAATCTCCCACGAGTTCAACTGCTTCCTTTCAGATGCAGATCAGTTACAGCTCTGACTTTCAGAGTTCAGCTCTTTAGGTCAGGAGTACACCATTACAAATCTGGAGATCACTTTGGGTCCTTGGTGTCAACTGACGCCGTAATTGTCACACAAATATTAACAAAATCTTCAGTTTCGGTTCACTTGCTGTTAGGACTTGGCATTAGCCATGCCTAAATATAGCTATTGTGGTTTCCAGTTCTTGGAGAACTTGGTGGTTTAATATAACACAGTATTAATACAGAGCCAAAATGTTAGTCATCATATACAAAATGTACTGCTGTTTTTATCGCTACCTTAGCAAATAACAGTCTACCAACTATCAATGTGGCAACAAAAATTAAGAAATAATTTGACCAAAGCCTCATATTTCTGATTTCTGTGTGCCCTGATTCTTCAAAGCAGGACAGCTCTCTATGAGGTGACTAGGATGTTAGCCTGCCAAAACAAGACATTTTTAAGGGAAAGTAAATGTTGAACTCTAAAAATTTGGAGGAGAGTAATATAATTGGAGAAAATGATTGCATGTAAAAAGAAGCTTTACTCCCAAATTGCTTTTAATGAGAGGCTGAGAGAGCAATGCAATCACAAAAGAATTTTAGCATTAAAATCTTAAGTGTTGTGACACTTCAGGGAAATGTATAGCATACTTTCTTCCTAACAGTCAGCCAGTTCTCCAGGCAATCATATATTAATGCATCAGAACTCAGCTATGACAGGAGAAAAGTAATATGATTTCATTAAAAATTACTGAATGCGATAGGTTAGGTCCCTGTAAGTAAAGATGCTCTTTAAAATGTCATATATAAGTATAGGACTGGAAAAAAACACTGTATGTGTTATTCATGTGTTACACTAGCACTGTGAAGCCATCCTCAACTATACTGGGACTCCCTTGTACTGGAGAGTGGGCCAAAGTTTTGAGACATTCTGTGATCTATCTAAACAAAGTTTTACGCATTTTATGTTTAAAGATCCACCTCTTTCCAAATGGAGACAACTAGCAGACACTGTTTACTTCAGATACAAATCTTACAGCTGTCATCCACACCTTGTCGTGCAATACTTTATTACTACTCTATGCTCTACTTCTATGTGGTACTGAACAATCTACTAAACAAACTAAACAAGCTTTAATTTGTTAAATAAGTTGAAGCTTTTTTTTCTGTAAATGAACTAAACCATTACTATGTGATCATTGTTAGTTTATCTTGTTTTCAAGACTAATTAAAGTGGCAATCATGTACAAAGGTATTTTACACTGCACATCAGACATCTGACAGATAAAGGAACTGCTGGCTACCTGCTTTCCTTAACAGTTATCATGCTTCTAGGTACTGTTTAGTCACTAATGGTTACTAATTTTCTCTGAGACAAATCCTAGGCATTTTTTTTGTGGATAGCAGGCACCCAGGACCATCCCCAATAGGCAGCACGGTCAAGACTGCAGCTAATGTTGAACTTTTAAACATATTTTCTTGTTTATTCCAACAAGCTTTTCATCCCAAATGCTCTCATCTACCTCCCCAGCATACCCTTTGGGATATAACACACTTTTGCAATATCATGCTATGAAAAAACCCCAACACTTTAGTAGGCCTCAACATTGGTTGGAGACAGTTTGAATATAAAAACAACACATAAAACATAGCATCATATGCTACTTGGAGAGGAGACATAGGAGATGTGGATGTGGGTGGCCTGTGCTACTTGGCCTCAAGTATGGAAAGAAATTTTGTAGACTGGAGGTATATAGCTATTTAAGTGTAGCCTAAGAGATCACAAGTCCCCTTGTGACGCATTTTGATCAGCAGAGACGACTCCATTAAAATTCCTTCTGTAACAAGACATAGATTGCCTGACAGACCATTCTCTGTTTGGTCTTCACACCTTTTTGCCCCAAAGAGTCTGAAACCCCTCAGGTTTTCTACAGTCAGAATGTTTTACAAGATCATCTCTGCTATTTAGTTTGTCAGAAAAAATATTATGCTAATGTTGGGCAATGTAGGGCGTTACTCTTATGAAGACCATACGGATAAGTAGGTTATTTTTCATTAAACTTATTTTGACTTGATCTGAAATTATGGCAGACATATTTACTATTAATGTTACATAAAAATATTTCTGTTCTGTTTTAATCAATCACTCTATAGATACTTAACACAGGTGACCTCTTCCAAATAATGGAATAGATTATTTGATATATTTAGAGGTATTTTTGGCATATTTTCCTAAAAAGAGATAGACTGACAATAAAAGAGTTTTATCAGGTGGAGATTTCATTATGTTGATTTCATTTCTGATCATAAGTATCTTCTTTTAAGGCTGCCAATATAAAAATGATGTTTTGAATTTCTCCTTTTTTGTCTTTTTGTGTTTCACATGAAAGATATTTCCTCTTCCCTGCACATACGGCACTAGATTAGAGAGTAAATAGCAGTTATACCCACCTAATCTTCCTATTTAAATAGCTAGTATCAAAGGCTCAAATATCCATGTCCCCCCATTTGCTACATTTAAGCCTTTGGTTAAAGGACAGTGACATGCGTCAAAAGCTCTGTGAAGAAGACTGAGCACCAGTTGGCTAGTTTAGATAATTGCACATAACTGAGAAGTGCATTATGACATTGCCTTTACCAAAAATCGGTAGAAGAAGGACATTCTAAGTTAATGTCAGCTGATGGACTTGTGGACTTCCCTGATTTTAGACTGCCAGAATGCCAGAAGGCATTGCTCACTGGTCAGACTGAATCCAGAGAAGAGTGAGGTAATACTGAGCAGAATAAGGAAATCCTTTGAGTATCTGGTCAGAAAAAAAAGGTGCTTCTACCTTCCATTGAAGAAATACAGCTGTCATCCATCACAGCAAAGCCCCAGGGCTCTGTTTGACACTGGATGAGCAGGTAACATCGGTTTCCAGAAATGCCTTTTTAACTCTCCAGCTGGCTGGAAAATTAATTCCCTTCTCTCTGATGAGGATTTTACTGCAGTAGTCTGCAGTTTTTCCTGACTTCCATGAAGACTACATTAAATGTGTGTTTAGAAACTGAATGTCACTGCCATGAGCAAGTTCCAGCTGGTACAAAATGTACCTTTGTACCTTCTTTCTGGTTGTGGCCACTGAAAAAATACAAAAAAAATGGGTTTATGCAGAAGTCCATCATGGTAAGGGACTTTCTCTTCCAGTTGAAGGACTTATTTCTGTTCTCTAATATCGTGAAGGCAGTTAACAGAATTTGGCTTGGTAAATTCTACAACCACCCAGAAAATACCAAGTTAAAGTTAAAGTAGAGGTCAAGAGTTATTTACCAAAGATGACAATACTAAAATCAGGCTCTAAAGACATTAAATCTGTCTGTCAAGTCTGTTTGGCCTTAGGAAATGCTTAACAGTTTTCTTTTTCTAGGCACCTTCTCCAGTATAGGTAACGTCACAAAATAATTTTGTTACAGGTTTCTTATAATTATTTGCTCTTTCCTGTTTTCCCCAAGCAAACCTTATTTCAAGAAGCAATTTTCTTCCCAGAAGGAGAAGTACTGAAGTCTTTTAGATGTTCATTAATTTCTCCATTACTATCATTGATCTTATGGAGAAGGTGAGCCGATTTTGGGAGAAATGAAAGAAAATATTTGGTAAATAATAATACAGCTACAGATGAGAAGGATTTGGTAAGTCACCCAGAGATGCATAATGAAGTGAAGTAAATGAAGTCACTCCTATTACAGTTGGATTTCAATGCTGATAAATATAAAACAATACTATAGGGAATAACTTTAGAAGAGTCTGATATTAACAGCACCAGATCAGTTTAGGGATCTGGCTATCCTTGCAGATATGTTAGTGAGGACCTGTGTTCAAGAGAGTTAGACAGGAATCAGATGAAAGATAACCTAAGTCACTAGGGTTTCAAGAACTAAGAAATTTTATTTTAAAATTTATTACCACTACACAATTCATTGATGTGTTTGCCTGGAATATTTTATGTGAAATTGGCCACCCGGTCTTAAAAATAAAAAAAAAATAATGCAGAACACAGAGTGAACCAGAATTGCATGATGAAGTTACCAAAACTACGACTATAAAATTGTTTATATCTAGAATAATTCAAAGACTATTTTACCTATCAAAGCAGGTAGTCCCTCATGACACTAATTAAAAGAATCTAAAGAATGAAATATAGACTACATGTTTGTAGCTTCTGTTCTCCTAGCTCTTGAAAATGTGAGACATTTAAGGAAATTTCAGTGTAAGAAATCTAAACTACATGAAAGGTAATACTTTTCTACATAGTGCATTGCAAACATTTTGACATAGGATATTGCTATCACCCTCACAAAAAAAGGAAGGGGGAAGACCAGAGAAAGGAAATAGGGCATTCATATTTGAAGGATTTAATGTATTTGAAACACACTTTTCAGAATAAGTAATAAACATCACACTTTAGTGATTATGGTTTTTCTACTACTAGACACACTTCTGTTCACTCATAAGGTTTTTTTTTTTAATATTGATGTGAAGCATGTGACACAGTTATTGTTGGAAATATATCTGATATAAAGTTGAAATGCCTATGCTGTATTTCACCGATTAGAAATCAGTAAATATTTTTACAGATGGCAAACAAATAAAAATAAGAACTTGCTTTGACACTCCTTCCAGGTCCAATATTCCTGAACACAAATTTATCTGCTAGGTGCATCTTAATGATGGGCATGCAGTTGATAGCCGAAAGAATCTGGACAAAACTGGCACAGTGTTATCTGATTATTTGGTACAATATCTGTAAATTTACCACCTCTTTTGTATTTTACACATCAGTTTCATCTTGCCTAAATGAGATTGCAGACACACTGTGATGATGTCTTCTTCTAGCACAATAATTGATCCTGATTGCCAAAATATAAAGAAGTATAATCAAACTCTTAAGTTCTTTTTGGAGAACTGCAGTATATCTGAATAACAATATTGACTTTGTCTCATGTTATTGTATCTTAAAAGCAAACCTGAACTTTATTACTAATACTATGATCAGATAAGGAATTTCCCTAGGTCCCTTAGACATATCTGCAGATCCCATTGAGAGGGCAAGAAGAAAAATACCTCTAAACTTTTTCTCACTGTTTAATAAAACTGTGATCCAAATCTACTCATATAGGTTTCCAGGGGATACAAGGCTGCCAAATCTTTTTACTTAAGTAAATTGTTCTGAAATGGTAGGTCTGTAAATAATCAGAGTGATGCTATACTCTTGTCAGTCACTTTCAGTGAAATATTTGGGGCATTTTAATTAGCGCACATAACATTTTTGTAACAACAAATCCTATCATCCCTGCCTACTCTGAGTTCTCTTCAAACTGGTTCAAATGAAAAATGAGATTTTTCACAGTACTCTATTTTAAAGAAATAAAAGATATCTATCCAGTAAACCCTTTATGCTGCATTCCAGATGTGTAACATTTAAAGCACAATAGGATTGTGTAATGCAATTAAGGGAATTTGATCAAGAGACTAGCCAACTAAGCATTCAGTGGTAATGACTTGACAGTGCCTTCCCCCCTCCATGTTATGCAAAATTCCCTCCCTTTCAAGGAGGCACCTAAATAAGTAGGTATCCTAGGATAGTTATCCCAGGAATAGTGTTGAGAAATTAAAAACGCTTCCTGATCAAGAAAGGAAAACTCTTCTAGACTTCTGGGTGTTTCTTGGGGGTGTTCGCTCCAAAACAAATTTAAAAAAAAAAGGAAAAAAAATCTATAGCCATTCTTCTTTTGAAGAAACTGAAGAGGAATCACTTAGTGTTTATATGAAAGAAGTTGTTTCAGTGTTCATTCTGTTACCACAAGAAAAGAGCTTGAATACAATCTATGAAAAAAATTTATCTTATTTCTCAGTTCAGTGTTTAAAGTTTCTTGGTTTGTTGAACTTTTAGTAGCATAAAACAGGTGATGGTACCATACAGACCAGAGTTCCCTAAAGTTCTTCTGCATTTTAATCTTAATGAACTGACAAATGAAGTTCATTCTTCAAACAAAACCATATTTTAATCTAATGGTTATAAAAGTGACCAGTACACCATCGGGGCCAAATCCCATTCAAATTGTTCAGATCATCAACTTTTCGAAGTCATTTGAACTAACAGCATAGGTAAGGTGGCTGGGATTTTGTGACTTTATTACCTCAATGGTGTTGTCAATTATTACTTTGAAGAGAGAGAACATAGCTTTTTTAAACTTCCCTGGGTAGAAATTAAAAGCATAATTTATTGTAGAAGACACTAACAGCTTTCATGGGGCAATTAATCTTTTTTTTTTTTATTGAAGGATAACACTGAAGTCAAACTAATGACAAGATCTAAACATAATGTAATCATTTATGTGACACCATTCAAAATGGTTGTTAACAGCTGAAAAGATATCCTGAAAGTAACAAAGCAAAATACATTTTAAAAAGTCTGAAGTGTTTGTGAGGAAAAAGCATGATAACTAACAAGTTATTTCTTATTGCAGAAATTAGCTTATTAAGTTGGATAGCAAACTAAACATAAGCTTATGAGGCTGCAAAGAGAACTGAACAAATCTCATTCCATGATAAAGGGTATGTCTTTCATCCGGTAAGTAAGTAGTAAGCTTTTTTCAGGAAACGTAAGGATGGTAAGGATGGCTGGCTGGATGGCTGTGCCCAGCTGCATACTGTAGTTCCATAAGGATGTCAATAGCAGCAATGAGAAATAAGCATGAAAAGACGTTTTGAAATTACAAACAGCTAGAAAAGGTCAAAAGACTTCCTTTAGTTTTATCTAGGAAACAAAAGGTTGAGGAAGGAGGACATGAGATTTTTCCAGCAGACAAGATATCGTAAGAGCAGTGATTGATCTTGGTCACAAGAATTGGACAGGTGGAAATAAATACTCATTTCTAGCAAGGGATATTTTGGATAAAACATGGTGGAATCTTTTATTAGAGATTTGCAAACACCTTGAGCTCATGCAAAAGCCTACTAAGAATGATACAGGTATCTGTGAGCTTGCCCAAGTCACAGGGCAGAAGCAGATAATTTTAATGTCTTCTAATTTTAACAGTAATTTACAATATTACTACATAATAAAAATTACTATTAATGCTGTCTCGTGTGCAAGAACATGCTAAAAAGCATGGAATTAAATTAAAAAAACCCTCAAATCAGTGTACATTTCTGTAGATATCACTGTCTTAAAAGAAAGTTTTTTGTTGCTTTTTTTTTTCATTCCTAACTTATTTGAAAGCTTAAGTGCAAAAATTTAACTGCTTGTCTACGTTTTGGCATTACATTAATGAAAATTAATTTTACTTTCAATTGATATTTCAGATAGGCATGCTCTTTCTAGCTTCATCTTTCACATAAATGTTTTCATTTTTACTTTTACATATGATTCTTGATCTCAACTTTACTTAGAACAAGGAAAGTCGCATGATATGAAAAACTATCTGGGTCTCTTTAAATGCTTGATTTTCATAGCTTTATAGCAAGGACAAGCCTACAAATCTTTCTTATCAGGATACGTAACTCTCTAACACAGAAGACTTTCAGAAGCTGTAAACCAAACTGTTTGATATAATCTGCTAAACAGTTTTCAGCTCCATATAAAATGAAATCATCAGTCATATCACTTCAAATGTTGTTGCACTTGTTAATATTTTCTAAATACTTATCATTATTAATTTCTGCAGCTTTCTATGTCCCGAATATCCTAAATGTCTGTCTAGTTGTATGAAGCTAATAACATATTCTATGTTAATCTTGTGTTTTCAGTCTTCTGCATTATTCTGCTTTGAATCTTTTTATTGCTTTTGCTTTTTTTTTTTTCTTCTGAATGGAGCTTTACAGGAGTTTTCATGTTCTACTGGATGATTTACTATCTATACATCTTACTGTTCACTGCATGTTTACAATCTGTATGGGAAGACTTAGAATACAGGGAATGCAACCTGGTCTATTAACTTTAAAAAAACCTTAGTCTTTGTTGATGAAATTTCTTATCTAACTCTTTAGTGTTACAATAGTTTTCTCTTAAGAAGTGTTTTTTAAGAGAGATCATTTTAAGTATTTTTCAGTTCACAACAAGGATTTTGTTATATTTTTTTGCAATTTGTATGCCTTGAAAATGATTACACACTTGTAGCTTGCTTAAGCGGGATTAAGTTTTATTTATGATAAAATTCTGAACACATAGGGATTTGTATTTGGGGATGTCTGAAAGTTACTAATGAAAGATAATTTTGATTTTGGCTCACAGATAAGTTTGTTGTATTGATATAAAACTGAATCTTCATATTTTGAAATTATTGATCTGTTTATTATTGTGTAGCTGACAGCTGGCCTTAGTATATTTTTGCATCTGATAAAGGCTAATGCATCTCTTCTGTAAGAGAGATGAATTACTGCCAGAGGAATAATACTGCATTGTCAGAGAAAACTGAGCTTTGTGACTGAAAGTTCCTCCTGTGACTGGGGTGGGAATTTGGAAGAAAAACATTTCTCATAAATCACAGCACTCAGGTGGTGAGCATAGAAGCAGTGCAGAGACTTGTCCATGCAAAACTGGATAGTGTCTCTTCTCAGTAGTCTCTCCAAGGGCTTCACATCCCGCATGGCAGTGAGTTTTGGTGCCTTTAATTTTTCAAAACTAGCAGCAGACTAAGAACCTATTAAAGCAGGGATTGAAAATTCGTATGCAACTTGACACTACATTTTACTCTGCTTGTATAATTCAACTGCAGAATGCAAGGGACTGTATGAAAGCTGCAGAATATTTGGGCAAAGGAGCAAGGTTGTGTAATGAGCTCCCAAAGGAAAAACATACTGATTCATGCAGCAAGGGTCTACTGAGACAATATTTGCATTAGAAAAATGTTTTCATAGCTATTGGTGACCATAGCTATTGGTGACCATACTATAAATATGAGGCTAAATCTCAGCTGCTAGAACTGATGCTGTTGCACCATGTGTAAAATCACACTTAATGACAGTGGAGGTCTGCCTCCACGGTACAAAAAAATCTGGTTTTGTCTTTATATATTCCTGTCCTACACCATAAAAGGGTAACAATGAGGTTCTGTGTAAAGTATCAAAACCCTTGATCTATTTTGATTTGTGACACTGAAAGCTAGTATAGTTTTTATTATTTTGTTTTCACTTGCTACTTTATTTTCACTTTGTCCTCATCTGCAATATTCAAGGTTACACAACTTCTGTATTTCAGAATTAAAATCAAGGTTTTTTAACCGGAAGTTATGCACTAAACAATAGAGAGTTTAGTAGAAATTAAAAATATTGATAATGTCACAGGCAATTTGAAATTAGCTAGCAGTGATCCCTGGATAGATCAGCACTGGAAAAAGAAATAATATGTTATTTAGTTAATTCTTCTGCTCCAATCCTAGTATGAATTTAAAATTCCAGCATGGAGTTGAAATAAAGAGGGAGTTTATTGTTATGGAAAATGATTTAGATAAACTTCCACATTTATGAATATTTGTTAGAAGCTTGTTTGCCCTGCTCCATATTAAGAAATCATGCTGGAAATTTTGCAGCTACAGGTAATCTCATGAGACTTCTGATTAAGCCAAAAACAGTCTATCATTTTTTCTCCATCTGTTCAGCTTCATATCCCAACTAGAATTATAGGGAGGAGATAGTCTGAAAAGCAACACAAATCTTTTTCAGATGGGTGAGGACACTGGAGTCAGATCTGTTCTTTATATTCAGTCATCTGCTCATCTGTTTTGACCTTTCTGAGAAATAAAAAAGAATTTCTTTTTGTAGTGAGCTTATGGCTACTGAAGTGAGTTAACGAAAACTCTTTAGAAAGCAACAGACTGTTGCCATTTCAGACAGGTCCCTATAAGGATTCCTTTCTCTCCCACTTTTGACAGTGCTTGCATTGTCTGTCATATCAATACAGGCTGTTTGAATCGATCTGAACTGTTGCCAAGGAAAGCTGTTGCAAAATAATAGGAAGTCTCCATGTGGACAAGCCTAAACAAGCTCCTTCCCAAAGTGGACTAAGCTGAACTGCACAAAGGAACTTTTGTGAGGAATAAGATTTTCCATATTCTTTAACTCCCAGCTATTTCTCTGCGGTCTGCCTGGATGGTTTACCCTCACTACTTTCACTTCCACAGGGCTGAATCATCCCTGGATAAATCTGGCTGTTTTTTATGTCTGCCCTGTACAGTGTTTGCAGATTTATGAAAAGATGTATTTCTTTTCCATCCAAATATACAAACATTATTGATTTCTGCCCACCACCATTAGGCTGCCATGAGGATTTTAAGGTCAATAGCTAAAATAACTCCTTAAGTATCCTTCAAATGTACCTGTACATTGAGCAAACAATAAGGCATCTTCTCCCAATGGCTGTCATTTGTTCATATAGCCCCAAACAATCGTGGTATAAAACGGGAGGCTCATACACTTTTTCCTTACACATTTTCTAATAATTTACCACAGGACTACACTTTTCATGTGACAACTGACCAACTTGTTTGTATTTCTGGATTCTTCAAGGGGTAAAGAAGAATAATTTTTAACAACTACGTCTTTGGGGGCTGACTGCAAAGTAGCTTGGCAGGAAAGAACCTGAGGGGCCCAGTGGAAATGAGCCAGCAATGTACTATTACAGCAATGAAAGTTAGAGGTATCCTAGACTGCACAAGAAGTGTTACCAGCAGATTGAGGGAGGTAATGCTTCCCTTCAGCACTGCTGAGGACACATCTGGTGTAGTGTGTCCTGTTCTGGGGTGCCCAGTACAAAAGAGACATGGAGCGACTGGAGAGAGATCAGCAAAGAACCATAATGACGATTACAGCCCTGGAGTTTCTCTCCTATGAGGAAAGGCAGAGAGAGCTGGGAATGCTCAGCCTGGAGAAGACAAGGTTCAGGATGATCCTATCAATGTGTGCAAATACCTGCATGGAGGGAGAAAAAAGGACAAAGACAGGATCTTTTCAGTGGTTCCCACTGACAGGAAAAGATGAAAGAGGCACACGCCGAAACACAGGAAGCTCCCCCTGGACATCAGGAAGCACTTTAACTGCGAGGGTGACCAAGCACAGCACAGGTTGCCCAGGGAGGTTGTGAAGTCTCCCTCCTTGGAGATACCCAAAGCCATCTAGACATAGTCCTGAGCAACTGTGTCTAGGTGTCCCTGCTTGAGGAGGGTCTTGGACCAGACGATCTTCAGAGGTCCCTTCCAGCCTCAACCATTCTGTTATTCTGATATGCATATGAGAAGTGTCTCTTGGAATGGAGTCTTGTAGGATTATACAAATTACGATGCAAAGCTTCAACTTGATGTACAGAAGTAAAAGATAGTGCTTTGAGTATCTTGAGTATTGCCAATACACTTTGGGGTTTGGTTGTTTTTTAGTTTTTTTTATATAGGACTAGATAACTTGTAAAATTTTATTTGAACCAATAATGTGATAAGAACCTTTTCTTCACACAGTTTGCCACAATTCCTGTCTGAAAAATATGAACTAGATACCTGAAAAGAGAATAAAATGAAACTTTTAAGAGTTGGCTCAGTTTTTAATGACTGACGTGATTTGGGCTCAGCTTAGTTCTGGAAGGTTCAGCTTTGCTCTGGAACTCACTCTACTGCCTGTCCATGCTTCACAGCATATGAAAAGGATAATGTACCATATGGTAGAACTTTATTTTATAACTATTGTTGAACTTTCTTTCAACTCCCATCGTTTGCTGCAGGACAATCCCACCACTCTTCATCAAGACAGCAAGTACTGCAAGTTGGACCTGCATACTGCACTATGGTTGTTTCACCTTAGCTTATAAACTATTTATAGTGTGTTTATATAGAGATTATGGAAGCTCTGTGATACAGACCATTTACACATTATGAGCAGATTCTGATGTGTTTCAACCCCAGCAGTTTCTCAGTAGAAACAATCTCACTGAAATCAGTAGGGTTCCTCTTAGAGTAGTTAAGTATGAGTCAACATGAGGAAAGGCATTGGGAGCTGGCCTTATGTTTTCTACACTGCAGCTAAACATTATCTTTAAAGATTCTTTGTTTCATTATTTTGTATTGATAGTGATCTCAATACAACCACAACTGCAGTACATTACACAGTACTTGCAGTACAGCAAAGGTCATTTTCTTCCTGACGCTGCCTTTCTACCACCCCCAGCACAGAATGAGTGGTTCCTGTTTATATCAGTGGAAAAATTTCCATCACTTTCACAGAACAGGTAATGTTCTGGAAGGTTCAAAATCTTAATTACAGTCACAGTCAAGTATATTTTCCTTTGGTGAAGGTTACCTTCCTTTCAAATTCATTTCTGAACAGATCTGTTATGCTTTAACTATGTCAGAACTATTTGATGTTGCATCTCTCCTTCTGAATGTTTATTTCCTTTATCTTTTCTTTTTTTTTTTGTCAAAAACTAA
This sequence comes from Melopsittacus undulatus, assembly GCF_012275295.1. Lineage (NCBI taxonomy): Eukaryota > Metazoa > Chordata > Aves > Psittaciformes > Psittaculidae > Melopsittacus > Melopsittacus undulatus. The sequence continues at coordinate 18,806,661 of NC_047527.1, forward strand.
CTACTGATACCCAAAACTGGAGTAATGTTACGATGTGCTCTCAGTCTTCAGGGGGATTTGAGGAGGTATAAAATCTGGACGAGTTCTCATCCTAAGGCATGCTCATTTATCATTCTGCTGTCTCACACGGACAGAGATTTTGCACATTATCCAATTTAAACAACTATTTAGAACCAATCTAATTTTTATGCCTTGCTAACCTCAGTACAAAGATTGCGGTTAAGTCCACAAGATGACTGAAACCTAGAAAGGGTATTCAAGAGGACAGAGCCAAAAACTTAACTAGATAGCATTGTAGAAATGACTGTAGCAAATTTCAGACACAAAACAAATTCATTGCTTTTTGTTGCCATGACACAGAATTTTGTTGTAATGCGTTAAGGATGTCAATATTGCCTTTTAAATGGAGTTTGGGGAATTCAAGCAAAATGAAAGGCTAAAGGCTATTTTGTGATTTTGATTTGCCAGTAGGAATAATGATTTGGCAAGCAAAAGTACTATAAAATGAAAAATAGTCATATTAGGGCAAATCCCACATTGCAATGTCAGACCAATGTTGTTTTGCCATCAAATTAAGATAAATGCTATACTCCAGTGTCAAACTAACATTTTATCATTTGCTGCAAGCTGAAAAGACAACTAAACTTATGTGAAAGTAACAGATGATTGTCATCGAGGGAAAGTACAAAAGTCACTGTCATATTGAAATTGAACTAGAGCTAGAATGACTATTAAATCTGTTTCATCTTTGAAACCATGTAACACTCTCCTGAAAGAATGTGATTTTTTTCTGAAATAACTTTATAGTAACCACTATGGAGACCTGGAGTACAAACGTACCTTTTGTGTCAGGTTTGGACTTTTGGTTTCTTTGTTGTTTTGTTTTTTTCTGGGGGGGGGAGTGGTGGACCTTAGTGGCTCATTTCTTCACAATTTTCATGTTGAATCACACAAGCAGGAAAGTTGTTTGCAAAAAGATCAAAGACACTGTTAAAAGTCGTTTAGAAATCTGAAATGCAACATGTATGTAAAAACTAGACTTTATAGACATTTCTGTAATTATTTTTTTTAATTAAAAGCATTTGTGAGAATTATTTTAACAAATCCCCTTTCCCCCCTTTGAATTCTGCATTTAAAAGCAGAACCTCCCAAATTGCTGGAGAAGTGTTTCAGACATATTATTTCTTCAATGTTTAGCTTCTTTTCAGTTCTGAATTTACCGCTATAGAAATCCGAAACTTTCTCTTCCACTGGGGCAAACCTGCAACAACTTAAATCTGTGCTCAAATGCACACACTGAGGTATCACTTTTATTAATCACATTGATTTTGAAAGCACTAATCCTAGCACACAGCACTCAGAACAATCGCATGTCTCTGCAGGATTGTGACCACACTGGTCTTCTGTATGGATTTTATTTTCATTGTATGTCAGTGCTATTACACCTTCCTTTTGACAAATGCACCACTTCCTAACAATCTTTCAGGCTAAATAAATTTAGCATGCTAACAGGGATATCTAAAAGAAGCTTACATTATTCATAAGAAATTTATACTAGTGTTGATTATTGAGGTACTGTTATATGCCATCGCTGCTTGCACAAGTGTTTCTAGGTTAAGGCAAAGAAATAGAAAATAGAAATAGATGCGTCCACATAAAAAGTGACAGTGTCATAAACAGGAGTTCAAAATACTGGTGGAGCAGCTCTGAATTCATCTTGCTTATTTTCAGAAAAATCCAGGAAAAGGCCAGCAGAGTGTTCATTTCATCTCTTAGTTTGAACGATGGAAAAATATTTAAATATCAAACAATAGTCTGCTGCAAAGATTTATGTTTTACTTCCTCTTTGCTGTTAAGCAAGATGATAGAAATTGGCTGCTCCAAACGAAGCAAGTTAAAATCTTTATTAGGATTTTATATTCCTACTTTCAGTCAGATGCAGAAACATTTTTAAAAGATAAATAATTTACTTATTCTATGAGTGTGTATTGACACAGATGTGAAAAGTGAACAAAACTTTTTTTAAAACATTAAAAATAATAATAAATAAGGCATAACTGATAGGACCAGAGTTATAGTTTTTAAGCACAATAAAAGAGTACAACACAAATATATTGTAAATATATATATATTTTTTTTTAATTTCTTGTTCTTAAAAAAACACATTATGTTGAGGAAAATGAAAGAATTTGGCAAATTTTAATATTTTGCAGAACTTGTATTTTCTAATGCTCATGAGTTTTAACACATTGAAGGGAGTATTTTTGTTTTTCCTTTTTTTAATTTTGTGGATTTTCGTTTGCTTTTAATATGCACTCATAAACAAGGAATATAATGACACATACCTACAAATAGCAAGATTAGAACAACTTCACCTTAAGGGGATACTAGAGTTTCCACAGTTGTATGAATTGTGCATGTTAATGACATTTTTTAGACAGGGTTATACATTAAGTAACAGTGAACTTTAACTTTTCAGAGTTAAGTGGAATTTAATCACCCTACCTCTGGATTTTGGAGGAGTTGAGCAATTAAATTCTATGAACCTCAGAAAATGTAGGGTTAAAAGGGTCTGGCAAACATAAAAATAAGGAAATTCATAATGATGTGTGACCCCAAAAGACTTGGAATTTGGGTAAGCTATGGACAAGTATCTGAAAGTTCAGATGTTTATCTAATACTCTGGAATCTACACAGTTGGGCTGGAAGTCTTGCAGCAGGATCATTACTTTTAAGATTTCTAGCACTTCTGTTTCTGGTCATAGTGGAATATAACCTCTAAATAGTCTTTGTTTCTTGGTATATTCTTCCTGTTTGTTTCCAGAAAAATGATTTGAAGGAAATGCTTTTTACAGTAATAGTAACCTTTCAATTTTTATCAGTCATATATAACATGAAACTGCAGAAAATAAACTTTAATAAGGATTTAAATTTATTAATTAAGCCAAGGAAAATGAAAAATAGTACTGATTCGGTAATTTGTGTTCTGATTTGCCAAAGAGCAGCGTTCAAAGTCTCATGCTGAAAAGGGACTTTGGTTGAGCTCTTAAAAGACTAATTTGGAGTTAATTAAGTTAAAAGTTTCAGTATTGGCCTGAACGCCATGGCTAGAAGTTTCCTAGCAAAAATTGCTTATGTCACATCATACTGGTATGATGAAGATAAAAGGCGAAAATGTCTCAGTGATCTGAAGTGATAGGCTGAAAGCGGAATATAATTTATATCCACAAATCCAATGTGCGATTTGAACTAAAGGACAAAGCTTGAACAAGTGAAAATTTGTATATGGATAAACTTGGAATGGAAATGAGAAAAAGCATTCTTAAACATCAGAGCAACAAGATCTTGTAACAACTCTCCCACAGGAACAGTGGAGGCAAGAAAAATAACTGCTTTTAAAATGGAGCTAGAATAAATATTTTAGGGGACTGCAAACTTTGATTGCCAGCTTACAAACAGGAATCACTGACCCAGAAAATTGAGTTTATTCCAATTTTCTAAAAATATCCCTGTCAATTCCTGGAATAGTATCTGTTTAAGGATGTCAAGGACAACAGGGTAGGCTTTTCTAAATACATCAATAATAAGAGGAAAACTAGGGAAAATGTGAGCCCTTTCCTGAATGAAGCAGAGACACTGGCAACAGGGGATGCAGAGAAAGTGGAGGTACTGAATGTCCTTTGTACTTTAGTCTCCAGTGCCAAGGCCAGCACTCAGGAATCCCTGTCACAGGAGACCAGGGACAAGGTCTGGAGAAAAGAAGTCTTTCCTTTGATTGGAATGAATTGTGTTAGAGATAATTTAGACAGACTTCTTGCACACACAAGTGCTGAGGGAGCTGGTTCACATCATTGCTAAGACACTCTCATGGCATTCGGGACTGGAAGAAAGCAAATGTCCCCTTAGTCTTCAAAAATGGCAGGATGGAGAACCCTCAGAACTACAGGCCAGTCAGCCCCACCTTGATATCTGGAAAGGTGATGGAACAGCTCACCTTGGAGGTCATTTTCTAAATATATAAAGACAAGAAGCTGATCAGGATTAGTCAGCATGGATTCACCGAAGGGAAATCATGTTTAACCACCCTGATTGCCTTCTATGGTGGGACAACTGGCTGGATAGATGAGGGAAGAGCAGTGAATGTTGTCTACCTGGACTTCAAAAAGTCTTTCTGTCTCCTGTGACCCACTCACAGTCAAGCTCAGGAAGTACAGACTGGATGACTGGATGGTGTGGTGGATTAAGATTTGGCTGAACAGCAGGTCTCACAGGATTTTGATCAGTAGCACAGAGTCTAGTTGGAGACCTGTAACTACCAGTGTCCTCCAAGAGTCAATACTGGGTCTAGAATTGTTTAACTTATTAATCAGTGATTTGAATGAAGGCATAGAGTGCCTCCTTAGCAAGTTTACTGATGATATGAAACTGGGAGGAGTGGCTGATACTCCAGAGTGCTGTGGTGTTGCTCAGAAGGTTATAGACAGACTGGAGAGATGGGCAGAGAGGAAGCTTCTGGGATTCAACAAAGGCAAGTGTAGGGTCCTGCACCTAAGAAGGAATAACTCCATGCACCAGTACAGGCTGGGGGCTAAATGCTGGCAGTTGCTCTGCAGAGAAGGACCTGGGGGATCCTATGCATTAGGCTTACATGTTAATCAGGCTTATACCTTTCTATGGCATGGGACAAGAGAACATTGTAATTTTAATTTTTTTTTTCTGTTCTTTTTTATTTTTTTAATAGTTATGTTTAATAGTATTTACATCTATCATCTATCACCTAAAAAGAAGATATATTAGAAAAAACAGATTTATATTTTTCAATTTTTAGTTCTTTTTCCCAGAAAGAGTCTACCACTTCAACAAAGGAGTCATTTAAAGAAATTGTGCACTGACTCTTTTTCTGATGTCTTTGGTATTTTGGCACATTAAAACCAGAACTGAATGATGTAATATTTGCATGGCATCTGTCCAGTCTGTGGAATTGAACTTTGTCTGTATTCATTTCTGTCGTGTTTATTATGGTGACATCTTCCTCAGCCAGATGTAGGTGCTACAAAACTATCCTCAGAATAATGGCAGTACTATGAAATTTTAGTTTCTTAAGTGTACTAGAGGGAACAAGAGAAAATGCAGTGCATGTTTCTTTATTGTTTTATTTGATTAATCTCAAGTGAACAAAGCATAATTATATTTATAATTACAAAAAACTAGTAAGCTAAAACTCTACAAACTGTATAATTTCACCTTTTACAACCCCCTCTATTATGCTATAAGGAATGCTTACAGTGAGACATGTTAGGTGGAGATTCACTTAGGTATTTCAACTGCCTTCATAATGGAAAAAACTGTGCTTCTAATTGCTTGCACAGTGGCTTATTTAGCTTGATTGACTCAGTTAACAGACTTTTGATATTTTTTAATTCCTTCTTGGCAAAACAAATGTAAAATATTAATTAGGAGCAGAATGGGTTAGAAGGTGTTTATAGTCTTAATTTTGTCTATATTCAACACCTGAATTTAAACAAAACTCTCTTAATAGTTTGTGAAAAAAAATATTTTGTGAGAATATGTTATTTTTTTATCAAATGTACATTTTTTAATTATCTTGCTAATTCTGGTTGTTAAAAAACAATGTGCTCTGGACTTCAGAAACATTTCTATCAAATGCTATTAAAAGTGATGCAATTTAACAACATATTTCAGTTTTGACAAAAAGATCCCACATTTTAAGGGCAGCACATTTTGTCATATCCTCCTAGCACCTTTGCTAGTGAAAAACATCAGTTTGAAAATAATTTTTGAAATACCACATTCCTCCAGAGGTTTATTTTTTTCTGGTTTTATATGCATTTTTCTTTCCATTTGCAGCTACAATGATGTAGAAATAGCTTGTGTTACAAAGAAGGCCCTTGTTGCGGTGTATCAATCTTGGAGCAGGAAGTACTAGAAATACTGTGAGACAGACAAATCACAAGATTGCCAGCTCTGTTTTGCAGGCCTGAGGGGAATCTTATTGTTTAGATAAGCCATTTATGGTTTGTCCAGAACCAGTCTTGGGTCACTGAAGAGTTCAGGAAAAACCTTCTCTTACATGAGCAATTATTGTTGTACTCCTGCAATCTTATCTTCTGCACAGAGATTTGGCTAAAGTGCTCAAAGTTTAAAGAAAAAAAAATCTAATGATAAAATTTGTACCATGGTTTTGCAGTCTCTGCCCTACATATCCATTTAAAAAAAACCCTGTGAGCATACAGGGCAGGAAGGGGCTAAAATTTGCTGCTATATAATAGATAAACAAAATCCATCATTACAAAAGCCTAGCTGTTAATTTGCTTTCAAATGTATCTGTGCAACGCCTGATAGATCCTCTTACTTTTACAGATACTTTTTTTTCTGTGTTGCATGTTTAGGGTGATGTAGCTGACCCTTTAAGGCAGAAACTAAGCATTACTGAAATACACTTTCTTTATCTTTTTAGAAATGTGGAGGGGAGATTAGGAAATACCTCTGGAATGGTTTATATTTTGATCAGGTGTATTCGCGGACACATCTCTTATCCCTCCCCAAAATTACAGAAGGATTTACAAGTCTTACTGTGAAAGTGGTGTCAAAGACATCTCTAAGTCAAAAAAGACATTCTTCAGAGCTTCAACCGATCTGTTGAGTGCTTTCTTGGCAGGCAGCTCTCATCACAACAAGGTGTTCAAAGAGAGGGATTTGCTCTTAACTGGCAAGTTGTAATGATGCTTCACAGGCATCATATGAATTGTATTAAAGTGTCTTGGGATTTAAATGAAACCGCATTGCTCTTCTTTGTAACTGGAAAGGGAGATTTAGAGAATATGCTGTTGCTGAAAGACGTCAATATAAATTTCCGCCAAAAAGACTTTTGTGCGTTGTATTGAATATAATATTAAAGTTCTTGAATGAACTCAAGCTTAGTAGAGTACAGGTTAGTTTAACCTGTCTGTTTACTTTGTCATTTTATCATTATGATTTGGTTTTGCTACATCAGTATATTCATAGTTGGCACATATGTATACGAATATCTAAAGGGTGGGTGTCAGGATGATGGATCTAGGCTTTTTTCAGTGATATCCAGTGATAGGACAAGGGGCAATGGGTGTAAACTGGAGCATAGGGGGTTCCACGTTAACATCAGGAAGAACTTCTTTACTGTAAGAGTGACAGAGCACTGGAACAGGTTGCCCAGGGGGGTTGTGGAGTCTCCTACATTGGAGATATTCAAGGCCCACCTGGACAAGTTCCTGTGTGATGTACTCTAGGTTACCCTGCTCTTGCAGGGGAGTTGGACTAGATGATCTTTCGAGATCCCTTCCAACCCTTGGGATTCTGTGATCCTGTGATTCTGTGTATGTAACAGCTTTTTTTGCTGCTCTTACTGGTATTGCTGTGTAACAGAGGAGTGTGAGAAATAGAAGAATTGCATTAGTTGTTGTATACGTTCACTTCTGTGCTTTCTTGTGATGTTGGATACTGGAGGGCAAACATGTGTGACATTTATAATGGGAATTGTCACAGTGCTCCACCTGATTTCTCTAAGATGCAGGAATCCTTCTGTCATCAGTACTTGATGTTTTGACAGAGATGGAAGAAAGCCAGTTTTATCTGGGTAAAACTACACCCTTGTAGTTTCATCAGGTGATTTAGACCTAAACACTCACAGGCCTCCCTCCTGTAAGAACTATTGAGATGCAAAAAGTAAAGGATATTCCAAAATCATGCTAGACACAGACCAGTGTGAATAATGTATATCATCAATTAGTCAGAGTTGTTGTCCTCATCAAAGTCTGGCTGTAGATTTGGTGTTATTCCCTTGGGTTTTTGCAACTGTTGACCCCTACAAAACAGAGGACATGCTTGCCAAAAAGTGAACTGCCATTCCCAGCACAGTGGTGAGGATATTTGCACTGATGGCAAAGAAAAGGGGTTGGCCTGCCACAAGAAAATAGATCCAGAGTTTGATGAGAACTACAATAAAGTGTCATTAATCGGAGATGAACAGCAGTAACAGATGCCTTGAATTACTGCCACTATTCCCTAGACTTTTCAAGGCATGCTCGCACGATTCAGGAGCACTATATTTCACCACCTACAGCTATTGCATATATTCAGAGTTTTGCTTCAACTTTTTACATTACTCCCTGGGACACTGATTTTTTTACGAACTGTATTCATGGTAAATTTTACTGACATATCTAATTCCACTGACTTCAGGGCTGTTTTTTACTGGCCTAACAGACAGTGCAAATCGTTTTGTTGTAATCATGGGGGTCTAACAGTGTAAGGAAATAAAAAATGGCAAAGGGAGAGTGCTAGCTGGAAAAACAGATGAATTTTCAGACTCACTTTGTCCCTCGATCTGTAAATATAGACATATGCACCAAAGTTCTGCAGAGATGGGGTAGGTTTCATGAAAATCTTTCAAAAATCTGAAAAGTGTTACGTAATTTGGATGATTTTCAGAATTCTTCAGACAAGGCAATATTTTCCAGAAATTTCAGAAATGCCTTTGAGATTTTTAACACCTAAAGAGAGCTAAAATAGTTTATTAACTATAGATTAAGGAAGTAGATGTTGAATAGAAATATTTAAAAAGTTAAATGTAATTATTTTTAATTGTCAGCACAAAATACTTTTAAATAGAACTTCATGGTTACATTACATGTTTCTTTTGAATCTATTTAGGTCGGTTTTAGACTAACATTACATCTATGGACCAGATCAGATGTAAATCATTTAGGTAGACAAACTATTCAAAGGTACGTTTTTATATAGTTTAGATAATAAGATTTCTTATCTTGCCCTTCTTAAAATAGCCCTTTTCTCTTCACTGGCATGCAATGACAAAGAGTCAATAAAGCAGAAATGTTTTACAATAAAATACCACGTCTGTTCCACTGAACGAAAGAACCCCAAACTACTCTACAGAGATATAATATTAGAATCATAGAATCAGCTAGGTTGGAAAAGACCTTTAAAATCATCAAGTCCAACCATTACCCCAGGACCTCCAAGACCACCACTAAACCTTATCACTGAGAGCCTCAACTACACTGTTTTTAAACATTTCCAGGGACAGCAATTCTGCCACTTCCCCAGATAGCATGTTCCAATGCCTGATTACCCTCTCTGTGAAGAAATTTTCCCTAATATCCAGATGAGGCTGTGCCTCTTTATTTTAGCTTAATTGTTGATGAGGAGGCTTTGTCATGGATGAGTTGGACGGAAACTCCTTAGGAAAAGTGTTGCTTGTTTGTTCATTTTTGTTGTTTTGTTTAAAAGAAATCTGTGCTTTTAAATCTAAAATGCACTGAAGAATGTATCAGTTTGAAAAAGATTCAGCAGGGCAGTGCTTTACGTCCAACTTTTTTTTTTTGAAAGGTACAAGTTTTAAAATACTTTTTTACATATTAAGCAATAAGTTTACAAATTAACTTTGCAAAAGTGTTTGAAAGGTTTTGTTTTCATACAAGTGCAAAAAAAAACCCCAACAGTTCACAACCTTAAGGTTTATCATAGGTGACATGTTTTAGCGTGAGGTGTCCCTGCCCATGGCAGGCGGGCTGGAATTTGATGATCTTAAGGTCCTTTCCAACCCAACTGTTCTATGATTCTATGAAAGGCCTCATTTTTTGTCTGTCTATAAAGGACTGCTTACCTTATGGACATCTACAGAAGACTGTCTCTAAATTTCTTATCTCCTTCTTAAAATACTAAAATTCCTTACCTTTTTAGCAAATATTTTATTAGCAATGTAGGAATAAATTGAAGACTTACATCTATTTGCGGAGAATAATTGATTAGAAGGGTGGCAAGTGACATGAAGAGCCAAAGCTCAGAACCAACAGCTGCTCTATTCCTGAAGAGCTCTGATATTTTTTTCTCTACTGTTGCCCTAAAAAACGCACAGCCAATGTAAGCTTTTTTTTGCAGTTCTACAATATGCACTGTAGTTACAGTGCTATAGTAACTCCCTCTCTTCTGCATAATGTGCAAGTGTTTTTTTTTATAGTTTTTTTTTAATTTCTATGCTGGCTAGCCAATTAGGTTTCATATTTTTCTTTGTAAGCTGCACTAGCACCATTTTTAAGACTACACGTAATTTTTTGCACTGACAGGTACATTACACTAAACAGCTTTTTACATACTTGAGAAAATGTTCAAACTTAAGGTGTTTTGCTATTCTGTATGCTTTTTCAGTAAAATTATTTTATTTGTTTCATTTTAGGTTTGGTGTTTTTTTTTCTGTTTCATCCATACTCTTTTCCACAGAACTCTGTCTTTTTTTCCCTCTGCATTCTTTTTTGATAGTGTTAATCTTTGTTTAGGGTGTTCACTTTTTTTTTTTTCCAAGCAGTTTGTTTACTTATATAAGGGGAGAAGAAGAATCCTGTTTTCAGCTTTAAAAATTAAAAGTAACCTACAAGTCCAGTGGAGGTTTAATGTCACATAAACAAGGTTATAAAGAACTAAAGAACTTTATCCCAGTTGGGAAATCTGTTTTCTCTGTTCTTAGTTTTCACCACACCTGTAAGCTGACAGCTTGTGACTATTACCAGACGCAGAATCTATCTATTAATCACTGTTTGCTTTTGTTAATTAAGAGCAGATGGCAAGTGCTAAAAAAACCCCTATGGAGCTGTTGATGAAGTGGGAAGAAAAAAAATCCAATCTTGAACAAGTTACATTCCTCATGTACACACGAGTGCATGGACTAAAGATTTCTGGAAAATACTCAATATTCTTTAATTAGAATTAATGAAATTGTTATCTGTCCACAGAAAGTTTGTCTTTGCATGAAAAAAAGCCAAAATATATGTTACTTTTAGTTGAAACTGAAAAAAAAAAACTCATTAGGGCAAAACTGAAAAAAAAACATATTTTGCTTCAGGTTAAGCCTGAAGTGGGCTCTGTAAGGTGAATCAGAATGGATTAACCCTAAAGAGATTACATCTGTACCGGGTCAGTCTTTCTGATCAGATGAGACCTATCACATTCTCCACTTGCTCCCTGACTGTAGTCAGGGAGTTGTGGTGCGTTTGGCTGATAATGTTTGATCTTTCAGATACTAGGGAATTTCTGTATCAACTTTCAGTTGACATTAGATGTGATCAGTACAATATATTCAAATTGAAGATTTCTTCACTGTGGTCAACACCCTGAATCAGGAGAAACAATTTTCTCAACCGCAGTGGCATTACTTCTACAAGCAAGAATGTATATCCTTGGTTGTATTAGGAGATTACATGAATTATTTTCTTATAAAAACCCCAGAATACAGTTTGGTAGAAAAGCAAATCTCACAAGAAAGAGCAGTGGATCTGCAGCAATTCAAATTCCTTCTCTGTGCTCACAAACATCCTGAGAACTCAAGATCTAACATCCTTCAGACAGTTAGACTAGGAGTCATACTAGTTGTCTCTGCTCAAAGCAGGAGTCAGCATCTACATCCAAAGCTATGCAAAATGGTTGGCTTTGCACTGAGCCTTCACTGTTCAGTGCCTGTGTCTGAAGCCGCCACACATGAACAGGCAAATGCAGGAACACTGGATCAGAGGCTTTTTGTCTTTCTCTCCAATGCTACTGCAAGTTTCTTTAGTTCTCAATGGAAAACACAAAGCATTTATGAAGCCTTAGGGTTCCACATGATGACAAAAGTATTTCCCCCCCATATTGCGGGCTGAAGGTCTTCATGTGGATTCCTAAAGCACATCTAAAGGAATTGCATGTGTTGAGGGTTGGGTTTGAAGTCATGTATTTGTTGTTGCAGAAGATTAGTTCCTGAGCTCATTCTTCAGTTATTTGGTCATTGTGGATTATATGGCAAATCATAGTAACAAAATGTTAATTTTAAAAATATTTATGTATATACACTAAGTAGAAGATACTTTAAGACAAACTTGTTTCAATTTATTTCCCATATGATATGAGATGAATGCTGTGCTATGTGTGCAAACCTCAAATCTTGCCTCTGAGTCAAAAAAGTGCTTTAAGCTGTTCTCCTCCTACAAGGAAAAAAAAAAGCCTAGTTCTCTTTCAACATAAATCTCGTGCTTCAGTTCATGCCCTACAGGAATATGTGCTCAGCATTTGAGACCTGAGTCCTTTACATTTCAGAATGTAAAAAGGATCTATAAATTGAACAGTGATTGGATTTTGTTCATGTAAAAGGCAATTAGTCAAAAAGCCACTGTTTTCCTGTTTTAAAACCCCTGTGTGCTAAGGTGCTTGCAAATAACACCTTTTCGCCTTATAAAAACTTTGTAAATGGAAATCAGATCCAGAACGAAGCAAAAGTTTCTGCCCATAATGCGATTTCACAGCACATTAATCCATGTGCAACACATTTTTCCTTAGGAATTGCTCTTTTGTATATGCTTATTTGCTTTTGTTTTCAAAAGACAACCAGAAAAAGTTGTCTCCAATGTCCTACAAAGGCATAAAGGGAAAGAAAGTGGACCATTAATCTTCAGCTTTCATAAGGCATCCTAGCAGGCTTATTTGGAACAAAATGTAAAGTTTGAGAATATGGTGCCTTATCCCCAAGTTGAAGCTTCAGGACTTATTTCCTATAAGGAAGAAAAAGAACATGTATTTTTATCACTTTTATGGAAAGATGAAACAGTGGAGCACTGTGAAAGCCACAGACACTGGGAAAGAATATGTGAAAATCTGCTTCATATTATGGATATATGTTAAACTAGGCACTAATTCTGTTACAACATAGATGATATTTAATTGTTTTTTCTTCTATTTGCAGGAAAAATTGATGTGGGATTTATTGCTGATTTAGCTAGAATTTTACTGTTCCAATGTATTGTTTTCAGCAAACTAAGCATATAAAAATTAGCATTCATTTCTGGAAGGTTAAGGTGTTTCTTTCTACTGGTAGTTCTTTTGGCACTGCTAGATGATCACATTTTTACTACTTTTATTATTGCACTTGACCCAAGCATCCTTTTGCTAAGGAAAACACTGTCTATTCAGACATTTGGTCAATAGGTGTATCTGTGAAAGACTGCTTTATTGAGGCCTGTGACACAGAGGAGGGCATAACTCTGTAAGACTGCCTGAAGAGGACAAACCAAGGCTCCAACTCTTAATTTCTATCTGAGCTTGAAAGTGGGTGCTTCTGGGAATAAATTCTTCATGTCAGTATTGTTGAAGAGTAGCCAAATTTACACTGAATTCCTGGGAGCTGCTCAAAAACTGCAGCTTTGTTGAGCACTTGGGTTCTTGAAATGCTAAACAAACCCTTCTGCCTCCTGGGGTTCAGTGCTAGGTGGTCTTAACTCAACTTGTCTTCCTTGTTTCACTGCTCAGTGGGAACTGCAGTGGGAGATATTAGTTGTGAACCTTGTCAGCAGCACAGAGGTACCTGCCAGTTTCACAGCACTGTTCACTTCACTGGGCTGCAGGGGAGTGTGTGCTTTTTATCAGGCTAACATGTACACCCTGCTGGTGGTGACATTTAATGTCTTCACTGCTTTAAAAGTTCTGTGTAGTTTGCAATGCACATGGCTTTTTATGAGCTTTGATTATTTCCCATTGCCCTCACTTTGAAGGCAATACTTCTGTTTATAATTATACCTCTAGCAGAGCTGTTCACTCCTGGCAAATTTACATATGCAAAAATACATTTTGCTGACAGTAGGCTGTGTAGTATTTAGTAGCAATGGTGAATCTTCTATGCTAGGATATTCCATGGCTCACATTACATTAGCATTTGTCAAATCTTCTGGATTTATTCATCGCATCATGTGAAGTAAACACTATCCCTATTGCAGGGTATTTCACATGCATAGGATTTCAGAGCCAATATTTGTACAGGGGGGAATTGGCACCTTGGAATTGGAAAGATTTTCAATTTGTAGCATCTCTATTACCGTTAGGGATGAAAATCAAGTTTCTGGCTGTAGATGTATACGTTTTATCAGAGTTCTGGGAAACCATCTGTATGGTGGCTGTGTAATACCACTGGACAGGAGGATGAATGTGGAGGCAAAAGAGCTGCCCTTCGTTTAATACAAATATCAAGAATCAGCTTATCCCGTTGTTTTAGAAAAAGATATAAGGATCCACTTGGAGGGTACAAGCCATACTCAAGGTGAATTAGATCTTGTCCAGTGAGTTGAATGAAAGATCTCCAGCAGGTGCATTAGAAAAGCAGAGGCTACTCAACCGGGACAGACAATCACCCCAGAAGTCTGGTCATGCGTGTTCAGGCTCAGCAGAAAGGAAAATAAAATAAGCAGCACATGAAGCACAGCTTCCCTCCTTCCCTCCTCCCCAAAATGAGATAGTTGACTAATAATAAAAGAGTGTAACATTACTCTTTTGTAGGCTGCAAATAACTTTATTAATTTTTATTTTCTAGGTTCTAGGATGTGTTTTCTTTGTCATTAGAGAGAAAAACAAAGCTAAATATGTTTAAAGTATTTCTCCACTGGTCTATCAGTAATTCTAATTTCTTTTTGATCTCATCTTAATCCTCACTGTGGCTCCATGTGTGTGCGTATGTGTGATGTGTGGGTGGAAACCAGTATGTCAAGAAGACCAAGCCTGACATCAACTTTACCTGGAGTTAAGAGAAGTGTCTGAAAACACAGGCCTGAAAACAAACAAACAAAAAAAAAAAAAACAGGAGCAGGGTCTTACAGACTTTCTAAGATATGTATACAGAAGGAAATGTCAGAAGCATCACATTACTGCAGCTCTCAGCACTTAATTCCACTGCACTATTTTCATTCATCTGTTCCAGCCACATTTGCCTGAAATTCAACTCTTCTACTGTATATATCCAAGGCTTTTTATTTCTGCCACTTGAAATAAATGTTGTTCAGGATATTAAAAATAAATATTATTTCAGAAAATGTAAAGATTTCCAAGATCTCATTGCAAACCACAGTCATTTGTGACTATGCATGGTTTGGGTGATTGATTATACTTCACTATACTAAGTCAGAAATCGACAATTTTGAAGTAAGAATTACTTCAGATATATTAATCTAAAAATAAATTGAAGTTTCAGCAAAATCAATAATTTCAATGTTTTAAAATAAATGTATAATGCTTTTATATGAGATGCTAAAATGTCATTTTGGAAGTTTTGCAAATATGAACATTTTAGGACAAGATGGTGGCTGATCATTTTTGTTTAAGGTAGAGAAAACATCACCAATAATATTAAGTGATATAAAATGATATGATAAATGGGGTGCTAAAATCGTTTAGTGGAGAGAACAAACATAAATGGGGTACTAAAGTCCGTTAGTGGAGAGAACATACACCAATCTTTGCCCAGTTTTTAAACTCTTATTCTAACATCAATACAATAGGGCATTTAGGATAACTTTTGCTGAAGTGATAAACTTGCTTAAAATTCCCCAAACCATTCAGTTGACATTATTATGTAAAAAGCATGCAGATGAATAAAATGATACTTTTTTTTTCTACCATGAAAACAGTGAAAAGCTTAATTTTAAAAGCAGTCTATGGATCAGGAGAATCCTGAAGGCTGCAGCTGTATGTTTTTTGAGTCAAGGCAGCCTTGAAGGTGTGGAGGAATTTGTAGGAAGGACTTTGTCCAGACATACATTCTGTTATTCCAGTTTGCAGGTTTTCAAGAGTTGAGACCAGAGGACAATAACAGCATTTTTTAGCTTAGAAATACTAATGTCTTTTTCTCATGGATAAAGGTGTGGGGAGAGGGGAGGGAAGAAGCAGCTATAGGTGAGAAAATGTGGTGACATTTCCATGATTGGATTGAAGTAAAAGCAGTCATTAGCAGACATAAAAATGTATAAATGTGGTTTATCAGCTAAATATTCATGGAGAAGCCTGAGTTAGGGCATGCATTTTCTAAAGTCTTGGTCTTAGTGTTCGATTCATCTGCACAGTGGCTGTTTAAAGCCTTCAACTTATATCACTGACTTCTTTGCAGACTTTTCCTTCCTGTGAGAAAGCTTTGAGATATCAACCTAAGTCCTTCATTCTTAATTTTATCTTCTTATCTTTTATCATCCCTAAATGTTCCTTTTTCACTGATCATGCCCTTACCTGCTAAGTATCTATGTACTGCTACCAAATCACGTCCCTACTTGCTAATTCTCCAAGATAAATATATTTAGGCCTATAATTTTAACTTATATGTGGACCATAATTATTTTTCTTTTAATCAACTTCCAGTTTCCAAAAAGTTACAGAAGATTTACTACAGCACAGATGCCTACATAAGGTCCATCTCATCTTTGGTACACCTTCACAGGTACAAGCCAGAGAGTGCTTGTTCATGCATTCATTTTTCATTCATTCAGCTTCACAAGCACTGCATGGTACTTCGTAGGATTATGTCTATTTTGCTGTCAAAAATGCCTAGTGCTGCACTAATTTTCCTAGATTTCTTTCTTCCTTTGCACTGCATGAAATTATTTTTTTTTGCTGAGATTCACAGTTAATGAAACAAAAGCTCTGCTTCCCCTGGCCCTTCACTTTCCAGCTAGTACTAACATGTCTTTCAATTCAGTGCTTGCTTAGAATTTCATCCATGCTCTCTATACTACAACTTTCAGCTGGAAATATTCAGTAAGGCCAATTGCCAATCTCATTCACTGACTCTTCCAATGTGATATTTCTTCTTTATTATAATCCTTTATTTGCTTCTTTAGCCAGTTCTAAATTTACATTTACACCTTTAATAATTCAGATTGGCTTAAGTAAATATGTCAAACTAGATTTTGCGACATAGAATATGAAATGCTTTATTAAAATTTCTTTCTATTTCACTACATTCATACAATTCTGTGGTCTTTTAATACCTGAAAATCAGTTTATCAGGCAAAAGGGTATTTTCTTTCATAGCTGGTTATTTGCTACTAATTCTTTTTCATTTTCTTTTCTTGAAAAATAGGAGGGGAAAGAGAATGGAGCAAACTGGAAAAAATCTGCTTTAACATGTTTGTTTAAATCAGATTTGGGTTAGGAATTGACTGGAGACAGTTACCAAATTACTGCCACTTAGAACTGCCACAGCAAAGTGTATTATGCTGGCTGCTGGGATAATGAATGAATCTCTACAAGAAAACTGTGCCAATGCAGTCAGTTAAAATCAGTTCAGCACTTCAGAGACTGTCTGTGTGAAGAACACATGCTTTCATGAGAGAAGATAATGATGGGAAACTTTGGCCATTTAAGGACTTGCAACTCTGTGTACCTTTAAAAATATGGACTCCTGCCTACTATTGTCCCTGTAGGAATTAATTAAAACTTGAAGTGATGACCATTTCATATTAGTATTCTTTTTCTAGAAGTATATTTGTCTAGTAAAATCAAAACAGTGGAATTTTACATGGGGTAAAGAAAGTGTGATATGAATAACATTGTCATAGAAGTAGTAGATACATACTACTGAAAGTAGTATATGCATACTACAGAAAGCTGTCTGGACAAACACAGGTTTTTAACAATTTTCAAAGTTTGAAATTTTTATTCAAATTAAGTTTTTATTTTGAACAAATCCAAAACCCACTGAAAACTTAATGAAGTAAAATTATAAAGAAATATTAGGTTCTGAGTCAAAAAGCAAAGCTGGTTTTATGTGAGGTTTCTCTTGCCTTCACTGTATGTTTTCATTTGTTTCTCTCTCTTGTGATATGGGATAAATACTTTACTGTCTTAGTTGGACTGAGAATTTGAGCCTGTGTATTTGACATCCCAATGTCTGAGCCATTGAAATGAGAGGATTAATCTTGATCTTTCTCCTGTTGGAATATTCAGAAAGCTGTGGATCTGCAAAAAGCTATTTAGAAATAGGTATATTTCTGGAAGACATCTGCTTCAACAAAATTTCCCTTCTTCCAAAAGATTTGTTCAACTTTAATCATTGTCTCTTCCTCCTCTTCTATTACTATGGCTCTCTGACATTTCTGTGAGATCTAAAGATGTCATTACAATGCAGTGGGAGCTAATTATCCAACTCCTGCAGAGTTTTAAAAATGCCAAACTTTTTTCTTTATGAACAGTTTTCAGACAGGCCTCCAACAGTGTATTTCCTCCTATTTGTCTACATGTTTATCCTATGTCTAACGTGTCCTAATTATTACTGCATTAATATGCACATAAAACAACAATAGAATCTGATTCCTTCAGTCAAAGGTATGCCCATATGAACAAAAGCTTAATTTCAAAATGTACCTTACGTCTTCACCTACTCCTGATGATCGTGATTCTTTGTTCTTCATGCATAATATTTATTTGTGTAACCATTAACTATATAAAACAGAATACCATAGCATAGCATAGCATAGAATAGGAATATTTCTGTTGGAAACAATCTACAATGATCATCTAGTCTAACCTCCTGATCATTTCAGACTTGACCAAAAGTTAAAGCATGCTGTTAAGGGCATTGCCTGATTGGCTCTTAAACACTGGCAGGTTTGGGGCATCAACCACCTCCCTAGAAAATGTGATTCAGTGTTTGGCCACCCTGTCAGGAAACAAATGCTTCCTAATGTCCCGTCTGAACCTTCCCTGAAGCAGCCTTGAACCATTCCTACTCATCCTATCCCTGGATCCCAGGGAAAATAGGTCAGCACCTCCCACTCCACTTCCCTAAGTGGGGTATTATTATATTGACTATCTTTACCACAAAGATTAGAGAAAGCTGATTTTCTAAGACAAGAAGTCTATTGACATCACGGGAGGAAAAGGGAAGTAAAATATTAAAGAGTAATCCAATGAGCATACTTGTCCAAAGGGCAACACTTGTCTTTGGCGTTATTTACCTTGATTCAGTGACCCTCTGAATTAAGGAAAGACATACCAAAAGAAAGGCTTTTTCTGAGAGGTGGGAAAAGAATGCCAACGGGCTTCTGCTCACATCCACATGTGCTCAAATTCCCTGTAAGGACCTGTCTTTATTAGGACTGCCTTGATGTTTTAGCAGTCTCTTCTGATAAGTTTTGTACAAAGTGTTTAACTAAAAAACCCTCTTTTTTGCTTGGGTAAAAATGCAGAGAAATATGTCACACCTGAATGTGGTTGGCATTTCATTGTCAATGAAAGTTGAACATGTGAAAACAATTAGGCATTTCAACATGGAAATTTTGAATGGCTATGTAAGAGTAAAGAACAGCGTATCGAGACCTCTTGATCCATTAAATAGGAACACAGGACGAGACTCTCATCCCAAGGGTGACAGGTCAAGACTGCTTTTGGGCTTTAATTAGTTTGATGGCTTTGTTGCATGTAAGAGCTGTACTCAGCTCATCTTGTCCAGAGAGAGGTTTATCTTGGTCCAGAAATTTAATGACATGAAATTTGAAAGAAAAACTGAGCTTTGAATGAGAGTTGCTTGAAAACACAAACGGCTTAGGTCTTTGTAGGGCTGCCTTATGGAAATGCTTACATGCCTTTCCTCATATACAGTTAGAGAATCATGTAATATGACATGACATAACTCTCTAACTATACCTACACTTCTGAAAGCTCCCCAATATGCTGTGCATGAGGTACAGTGTGACCTCCGAACTCACAGCTTTGTATAAAAATAGCTTAGAGAGAACTACTGAGAAACACTAATGAATCCTCATGTATGTGAGGTTGTGACCAGTATCTTTTGAAGTCCTACTGGGAGTAATTTTTCAGACGGGAGTAGCTGAATGGTTTTTCCCCCACAGAGCTGCAAAAAATAACTTGTCTTCCCTTTATTGATATCAGTGGTATCACAAGAGTTGTCAACATTAAGGTTTAAATTTTGTTTCCTTTATAAATCTCATTTGTAGATGTTTTCACATCTGGGTTATTTCAAATTACATCAAGCTTCAAGAAATTTGGTATCTAAACTGTCAGCATGAGTGTGATTTTTTTTAAGCAAAACTGCTTAAATCCATTAAAATATTAGAGCTATGGAGTGGGAAAGTATAGAATGTGCTCCCATGGGATCAATGGGAGTTTTGCCTTTGACTTCAATGGAAACAGGAAGTGGGCTATAACTTGTAATCAGTCTCAGAATTCCCCAGCCCCATCCCATGTTCCAAACTTTAGCTAATATTTAAAAGACAATCCTGGGGTGTGTATGTGCATCTTTTCACTCTGCCAATCTTTCAGTAGGATTTTTGCAGTATTTTAACCTTGACTCATGTCTGGTTGTAGTGTCAGTACACCTCTACTGAAATAACACCTTACTTTCATAGCAATGGCAAACAAGCCACACAATCTCCAATGCCCCCAATGTGAGAGACTGGTATCTTGTTTCGAGTCCCCTGAAACGTGAAGTCACAGAGTGAGAGAAACTAGAGATGGAAAGTTGAGTATTAGGTCACATATTATTCTCCCCTGACAGTCTAAAATTGTTCCCTGCAGTTTACAATCTAGTTTTAAATGACCTGAGCCTTTAGGGGGCATCCCCTTCTTTCCTCAGGATTACATACTAGTTTAACAGACCTTGCTTTAGGAAACATATCCAGATAGCCACTAGATACTCCCTGAACTCAGTCTCAGGGTAACATTTTTGACTAAATAATCATGTTGTCTTTGACTCCCCCCACTTCCAGTTCTTGCAGATGACAATGTCTGTTTCTTCTCACCTCCTTTTGTCATTATTTTACTTAGCTATTGATATAGGGATATTTTAATGTTGCCTTATAGTGTTGTCTTTATTTTATTTTTAAGCATGAAAGTATTTTATTTGAATTCTATTGTGGTTTTCAAAACTGTAGGTAGTACAGGTACTTTCAAATGTGTGTGTTACAAATCACAGTACAGTAGAAATATCTACAGCCACTCTTTCTGAAATTGATAACATTTCACGGTCTGCAAGCAGTTGTCTTCAGTTCTCTATCTGTTCTTACACAAACACTGACTATAAAATTTACTATCTAAAAACATTCCTGACAGCTGAAATAACATTCAGCTTTTCCCTTATTCAGAATGATGCATTATATCATGTCAGGTTACATCATGCTGTATCTGATACAAGTTGCCTGAAATAATGCAGTTCAAAAAAAAAAAATCAGGAATTTTGACTGACTTTTATCCTCAGTATAAAGTAGCTCAACTGATTATAGGATAAAATGACTTACCAGAAACATGTGGTTTTGGGTTAGGCTGTTGCTCATGACAGTGTACTATTGCTTTTAGTAATAAATCATTTAACCATGATGTACATCCCAGCTCATCCATTCCCAGACTTCTGCATTCAACAGTGTATCTAAGAGTAAGTGAAGGTTGATAACGAAACATAATGTGGTAGAATGAACAATGCAGATAGATGTAATACAACAGATTTTTTTGGCATTTCATTTATTATAGAATAGATGAGTTGGAAGTGATCAACAATGATCATCTAATCCAACTGCCTGACCACTTTAGGGCTGACTAGAAGCTGAAGCATATTGTCAAGGGCATTGTCCAAATGCCTCTTAAACACTGACAGGCTTAGGGCATTGAGCATCCCTCTAAGAAGACTCTTCCAGTGTTTGATCACTGCCTCTCTCAACAAAGGAAGGCTTCCTCATGTCCAGTCTATGCCTCCCCTGGTGCAGCATTTGAACCATTCTCATGCATCCTGTCACTTGATCCCAGGGACTACTAATCAGCAAGACATCAGAGTGAGCTGGGTGAAAACATGGCCATTATCAGTGAAATTTCTCTCTTGATCTCGATGAAATTAAGATTTCAAAATTTCACTACAAAGCCTGTATTTAGCCATTACTGTGACAGACCAAAATATATCCAAAGGGCCTAAACTTCTTTGCATTAAAGATAATGGCAAAGCTCAAACTGATTTTGAAGAAACGGCTTGCAATAATTCCCTCAAGAGCAGTACAGAAAACATACAATTTCTTGGTCTATGCAATATGGAATAATTCATGCTTTTCTACAGTTTTCCCCACTCCTATCGGATTGGCAGGTCAGAGATTAGTCTCTGAACATCTTTATTTCCACAGCTCTGGTCTAAACTTATTTGTTCTTCCAGCCTCCAGCATTCCAGACCTGTCACCAGTAAAGAGAGCAAAGGAATATTAAAGTCAAATGGGAGCTATGCCTGTATCAGCTTTGCCTTTGTCATGAAGAGGTCTGATCTAGCACCTCTGGAAGCCTCCTCTTTTTATGTTATGAAAGCTGAAGTGGCCAGTGTAACATGCAGCCAAATTCTCAGTTTTTAGTTACTTTTAAATTAAGTTTTAACAGGACTGTCAAACACTGCATGCAGTATGTCAGTTAACACTGTAGAGTAAAACTGACAAAGAGCACTTTATGTACCTTCAGAGCAAGTATATCTTTACCAACACTTTTGTGCTATTTTAGGTTTGTAAGCTGCAAGTATCTCCTGCTCTCAGATTTGATAAGAGTAGAAACAAGACTAGAGATGAGTAGCACCTGGCAATTAATAATCTGGCCAGTCTGCAGTCTTTAATAAGCAGAATGATAAAAGTTTATAATGTCCTGACTCTGGCAATCCTTTCTCCACATACTGACAAGTATTTGTTTCACAACAGAAAAAAGGCTTCCCCTCTCCCCTCCCTTCCTTAGAGCTATGTACAGATCTCTTAGAAGCATGTGAAAAAACAGAAAAGGGCTAATCCTGAGATGAAATACATAAAAAGTAGCAGAATTTTTGTGTTTGTTGCCAAAAATGAATACCCCCCCACAATTTTGTGAAAGTAAATAGCTTTTAGAATGCTTTAGTTGTTATTTTCAATATTACTTTCTTCTCATTATGGCCCAGAATAGCAAAGCCTCTGCATATACTGTGGTTAGATTTAGCAAAGCGGTGTCTGAAATAAAAGTGAAAGGAGAAAAGTGCATTTTAAGAATTCTCTAGCTTTTCTGGTAGTGTTTCCATTTAATCATGAAAGAAACTTCAAATACCATACATGGGAGAAAACAAGAGTCTTTTACCTCTTGCAGGTATGCAATTACTTTCACATTAAAGCAATAAAAACAGAATATTAATCTCTTCCTGACCATTTGCTGATGCCACCTGAGCTCAGAGTTCCTGGCACTGGGGACTGTAAGATGGCCCACCCTGGCTGCTGTGATGTTGACCTGCAGTTAGCACCATGTCCACGCTCAGCCTGCTGCACTTCATGTACCAAACCTAATCTCTGCTTCCATTGCTCTGCCGGCTGCATACAGACAAACAGCTGGTGCCAAGACTGTTCTTGCTGCCTCTGGTGACTTATCCTCAATCGTTCTGCACAGTGCATCAAAAAATTGTGCTTTTTTTTGCCAGCAGCACATGGGAAGCTCTGCCCATCACACCAAGTCTGTGTCTGATTGACGTGCTTGTGGCACACAGGTGTGTTGGGTGAAAGATGATTTCATTCTGCTGACTATCCTGATGATTACAGCAGTTCCTTATATATATATTCATATGTATAGAATCATAGAATCATAGAAGAGTTAGGGTTGGAAAGGACCTTAAGCTCATCTAGTTCCAACCCCCCTGCCATGGGCAGGAACACCTCACACTAAAGCACGTCACCCAAGGCTTCGTCCGACCTGGCCTTGAACACTGCTAGGGATGGAGCAACCTGGGCAACCCATTCCAGTGCCCCACCACCCTCACAGTAAAGAATTTCTTCCTTATATCCAGTCTAAATTTCCCCTGTTAAAGTCTGAACCTCTTACCCCTTGTCCTGTCACTACAGTCCCTAATGAAGAGCCCCTCACCAGCATCCCTATAGCCCCCCTTTGGATACTGGAAGGCTGCTATGAGGTCTCCACGCAGCCTTCTCTTCTCCAGGCTCAACAGTCCCAACTTTCTCAGCCTGTCTTCATACGGGGGGTGCTCCAGTACCCTGATCATCCTCGTGGCCCTCCTCTGGACTTGTTCCAGCAGTACCATGTCCTTTTTATGTTGAGAACACCAGAACTGCACACAATACTCCAAGTGAAGTCTCACAAGAGCAGAGTAGAGGGGCAGGATCACCTCCTTCGACCTGCTGGTTACACTCCTTTTGATGCAGCCCAAGATACCCAGTTGGCTTTCTGGGTTGCGAGTGCACACTGAAGCTGGCTCATGTTCATTTTCTCATTGACCAACACCCCCAAGTCCTTCTCCACAGGGCTGCTCTGAATCTCTTCTCTGTCCAACCTGTAGTTGTGCCTGGGATTGCTCCAACCCAGTTGTAGGACCTTGCACTTGTGATGGTTAAACTTCATGAGGTTGGCATCAGCCCACCTCACAAGCATGTCAAGGTCCCTCTGGATGTCATTCCTTCCCTCTAGCGTATCAACAGAACCACACAGCTTGGTGTCACCAGCAAACGTGCTGAGGCCACACTCAGTGCCACTGTCCATGTCAGCGACAAAGATGTTGAACAACACCAGTCCCAACACCGATCCCTGAGGGACACCACTCGTTACTAGTCTCCAGCTGGACATTGATCCGTTGACCACAACTCTTCCCATGCACCCATCCAGCCAGTTTCCACCTGCCAAGCCATGGTTTGCACTACTGGACTGATGTTTGAGCTTATCCTATCTTGGTTGAAAACTGTCAGGGTGCAATGTGGGTCAGGGAGTCCTTGGGAGTCAGGAATTGCAGGGCTTCTTTAGTGGTGGCGGGGCAGATTCTGCAACCTGGGACTGTCCCAGCCCCAACCAGGCGCAGGGCAATCAGGGGGCATGAGAACAGCCCTAGCCCTGACTCTGGGGACAAGGGAGGCAAGAGTCTACAGGTCAGTGTCTGTAGTGAAACATTCTGTTTTTCTATCTTAAACTTCAGAAAATTTCTGTTGGTCTAGCCCTTAACTTCTTGAATAGAAGCTCTTGGACAGAAGAAGTCTTAAAGTCTTGGATAGAAGCTCTGTGGTTTGACATATTATTCAGTCCCCTTAATTTAATAGAGTATGCAACATTCCTGAGAGTGCACTTTGACTCTTCATCCCAATGATATTATATTAAACAATATCAGCCTAAACATCAGCTTCTGGAATACAACACTCCTGACTAGCCACAGGCTGGATGTCAAGATTGCCATCTTCTGAGCCCAATAGTTCCAGTCAATTTTCAACACCCCCAGCAGTGTATCCATCCAGCCCTTAATTTCTTAACTTCCGAACAAGAATCTATGGGAGATAGTGTCAAAAGCTGCATTAAGTTCAAGATATGATACATATACTATTTTCCCTATATTTTCATATATGGTCATTTCATTGCAGAAGGTAGTCAAACTGATCAAACCTGATTTTTCACTAGCGGGTGCACAATATCTGGTCCTAACAGCTTTGTCATCCATGCTGACACTGAATTCTAGCAGCTTGTTCCACTGGCTTTCCAGGAATATAGGTGAAGCTGACAGACACATTCGTCCCAAGTTCCCTCTCTGGTCTTTCTTAAAGTGGGATCAACATTAGCCTTTTCCCAGTTATTAGTAATTTTTTCACCCATCATGAATTTAACTGATGATTCTAAACAGACTTACAATCACATGAGCCAACTTTTTCAGTATCTGGCTGAATCCTACTAATTTTCAGTTGACTGTGTCTGGACCATACGACATTACTAACAAAACCCATAAGTCTCAGAGTTTGGTATCAGCCAGGCCAGAGAACTGGAGGTTTTAGTTTTGGATGGAGATCCCTATCTTCAGCATTTGGAGATTTGGAGGCACATTTGGGCTTCCCTGCCTTTCATTGAAAGGTCACTAGTGCCACTGAGTCCCTTTTCGACTCTTGCACTGAAATTCCATTCTGACAGGAGTTTTGTTAACATCTGATTCAATATTTCCAGTATGATTCTCCTTATTGTTTACTATTATCTCATCACAGTCCTTCTTTTGAAATTTCATATGAGTAAGAACTCCCCAGGACTATTGAGATCTTTGTACTTGAAGAGGTGCTTTTGTTAAGACCCCAGCAGTCTTGAAAATAACACAAATCTACATGATCAGTTTTCAGAAGGGCACAGAATTCCCATTACTAGGGTCTGCAAATGTTAGTTTATTCCAAAACATTAAGATTCCAAAGTATGATGGCCAACTTAGTATTTTTATTAAAAATCTGATTGGTTAAAGTCCATTCTAAAAACTGACGTCTTGTTAGAGGAATACTTATAAGTTTATCACTTACATTACACACGTATTAATTAAAGAAAACCTGGTAGATTTTGTTGAAATTGTCTTTTTGATAGAGTTCTAGTCTTTCAAAAGTGTTCCTGAGTAATATTCTCTGGTTTTGCAAAGACATAACTGTTGCTTCTTTGCTCTAATTGTTGCATGTGGCAAAAAAGAATGTTTAACAAGAGTTTGTTCAACAAGAAAATTCAAGATCAAAGGTTATCCTTCTTTCTCACGCCATGAATAAATCTAAATCAGCCTTTACAGAACCCTTTAGCCAAAATACTTGTGAAATGTTCTGTTGATGAAGAAATAATTGTTCTCTTACGCAACATTTTTTTCATTGATACTCTGAAATCTATGTAATTTTCTATCTACATTTCTACATCACAATACTCCTCATTAATCTGCATCCAATAGCAAATCATGTGCTGAGGTTTTAAATTCTGCAGGAATACATCTAATACTATCGTGATATGTTGCCAAGGGACATTGTAATACTGAAAATATTGATGCAGAGACTGGCCCTGCAAGCATATTGGAGACAGAGTATATAGATAGTTTCATTGGCCATGTGGACACATGATACTGAGTGCTAATCAGTATGAGCTATAACTCTTTGAACAGCTAAGGCTGTGAGGATGCAGTGCAGCATCCCCTCTTTGACAGCAGCACTTCCTATCTTAGCAGCCAAGGCTATGATAGTAGAGAAGCACTATCAAAGTTTTAAATTTCCTCTTCAAAGAGATATTCTTTCTATGCTGGCTGCACAAGAATCCTCTCCATTAGTAAAATAAAAGTGGTCAATGTGTGGATGTAAGAACAGGTATGTGATCAGTTTTAGTGTTTGACAATTAGCAACTGTTCTGCTTCTGGCCTGATCCTGGAGCTGGTAATGCCGTTTCAAAGAAAACCTTGACTCTGATCCCTAACACTAATGGTTAGGGACCATTAGTGCAGGAAATCTGGATGCAACCACCCTGTTTTGAGGGGTAAGACAGTTTGGCTGTAAGTCTATTTCATATGAGATGGCCTTGGTCTTAGCTGGTTATCTCTACTAGCATATGATCATTCATAACAATTTTATTCAAAGTAAGTTTATTGGACATGTCTCCACTATGATGATTTTCTTAGCTACAACTATCATTGGTGTCTACATTGAGGGGACTGGCACAATACAGCACCTCCCAAACACTCCAGTCACTGCCACTGGGAACACACAGGCACTCCACTAAGCTCACAGGTCATAGAAATACGACCAACAAGGTCTTCTTTTCATTCCTCCTAGGTACATCTTGTCTGCATCCTAACTCAACCAGCCATGCTCCTTTGCCATCTGTACTGGCAGAGTTCATCAATGTGTAGCAACAGTTGGATATTTGCAATATTGAAGAACAATGGATGGGCTGGACTTTCTAGGTTGAACCATTTTTCATTACTGCCAACCTGTTGAAAGGTTGAAATAGTCTACGTCTTCTCACAACCACTGGTGGGATCATATTGTCCTCCAGATGTGGGCTGTTAACTTCCTGATGTTAATAGAGTAGTTAAAACTTTCAGGATTACATTTTATTTTCTTGACAAATTAAAAGTGACTTTCTTTTATGTGCAGAGAGGAGCAAATTGTCAGTTGGAGTGAATGTGCTTAGCTCCCCTTAATTCACTGAGCCTGTGCCAAATTACCCTAGCAAAGATTATGGCTGCAGGGTAGGCAGAATAATTGTAAAATAATCTCCATAGTCATAATTTGTTTGTTTTAAAGAGGAAAACATTAGTTCCTATTTGGTAGGGATAATTTATAGTTTAGGACATTATTAAATTTTAACAGTAATTTTTTTTTTCACTGTGACAAGCATAGATAAATAGAACTATCTTGAATATCCAGCTTGAAATGTCTTCTTGTTTTCCTTCTATGGGAAAAAGAGTCATTTTAGAAGAGAAATAGATAAACAACTCTACTTCTTTATACGGGCATAGAATGAAATAACCCTGTAAATAAATTAGTTAGATAATCTTTTAGAGCTTAATGGAAATATGGAAGCAACTATTATTCTTACAAGCCAAGTAATGTAAACCACATGATTTTCCTGATTAAAAACATAGAGCAATAGAGCTATGACTAAAAAAACTTAATGTACGAAACTCAGTTTTTCTGGAACTGTACATGAAAATACTTTGGCAACTTACATAAAAAATAGTGTTATAAATCATAAAATATAACATATAAATAATTAGACTATTTGAATGCTTTGCTTTATTATTGATAAATACTATATTTTATAAAACAATGATTTTTTTAGTTGCTTTTGTAAATACTGTATAGGTTCTTTGCAGTTTTTTGAGCATTAATGATTTAGCCCATTTCTATCTTTATTTTTTTTTAATTGAAATATTTCTTGTCGTTTGAAGACAAAGCATCCCATCACTGTGGTCTGTAAGCCTGTAAAGAATCTCTTCATTTGAAAAATAGCACAGCAGATAATCTATTATTTGCTGGAAGCAGAATTGTATTTTCATTTCACTAGCCCTTAAAACTGCTTGAGAAGACAAGAATGGCCATGGTAGTCCTCATGAAAGCTTCATCTAGGCTAGTATTCTGCCTCCAACAATTTCCATAAAAGTGGATATCAGGGAAAAAGAAGATATATACAAGCACAGAGACTTCCCTCTAAAATTCTTCCAGTCTTGTCCTACTTCCAGTTCAGGGAATTTCTTGTTTTGTCTATTAAGTTTATCCATACATAAACCGGTTTACTTCAGTGGGGAACAGTAAGAGCAATATTTCAGGTAAACCAGTTTTTTTTTATGTTGTCTTCTAGCATTAGTATTTTGATTCTGTTAGGAGAATGACAGATTTGAAAACTATTAGGTATGATTATATTCATGTGAGGAACTTTCTTCAAATTCTACTATTCTAAGATTCTACTCTGAGGGATATCTTTCTTCCTGCATATCACATATAAATTTGAAGAATTTACTAATTCATTGTGATTTCATGGAAAGAAGGGAGATGAAATATAGTATTTTTCCTAATTTTGGGAACAAACTGCATCAACCAAAGCCAACCCAAATTTGGTTTACATATTTGATACCTGTATTTCCTTTCATCAACAGGAAATGGTCAGAAAAAAATGGACATAGGGTTACTGTCCTTGTACACCACCTAGGTAAAAAAAAAGACATTAGCCATTTAAGAAATGAGCTCTAAATAAAGTAGGAATAGGATTTTTACATTTCACTGAAGCTTCTGTGCTGGTTTAGTATTAGAAATGCTTGTGTGAAGGAAGGCAGATAGAGGAGAGGAACAGCATGTGTGAGTCATTGTTTCAAAGTAGCTGAGATTTTAAGAGTTGCTGACCAGTGGACAATAAAGACTTCAATCTTAATAAATTGTCAGGTAAGAAAATTTTCAAAACCAAATGTCTGTTTATGATGATTCTGCATGAATTTGTAAAGACAGGATCTGCCTCCCATGCCTCTTAAATTCCTGTCAGATAGTATCAGATACATAGACCTGTTGGTATTCCTGAGTGGTATGGTTTATAAACAATCAAACTTGAAACTCAGATTCTTCTTCAGGAATGGAATTGGATAAGATAACATGCAACACAGATAAAAGCAATACTATTTCCAAATTTTACATATATGCTGTTGCATATCTCATTAATATCTCATTACCCAATAGTATAATCTAATAATATAATCATGATCTCAGTTATTTCATATCTTCTCTCAGTATTTGTGCATTACTGTCGTGTTGAAGCAATTAGGACTTTCACAGTTGTGATAAGTAATGTCATCCCTTAGAAAATTAAGAAATTACAGATTCCATTACTGTGTCTTGTGAGATTGTGGTTTTCAGGGCTTTCACAGAATGAAACAAAATAAAAATATAGATAACCTTCAGGAGGGGGAGGTAAAAAATGCCGTACTGGATCATATATTGAGATGCTGAAACTCTTCTTTTAGAACAACATTGGTAAATTGTGGTAATTAACACACTTCAGAGCTAGAAGAAGTTTAAATTACTTACTTCGTATCATCTTAAATGCATGCCCCTCTTAGTTTTTTACACTTGATTTCTATGAACAGAAGTATTACTGTGCTCAGAGTTGGTATGTAAGCATAAAGGTAGATTACAGATTTCATGAGTTTATAGAAGTAACAAGATGCCTTGGGGGAATTTAAGATTCATAGCATCTGTTCAGGGCACTCAAACTACAAAGAACATCAAATCTTAAGGCTAGGCAACAGGACATACTGAACAGCTCCTAAACTATTAAAGCCAGCAAGTTGTGGGAGGTAATCCTCCCTCTCTACTCAGCCCTGGTGAGGCCTCACCTGGACTTATGTCCAGTTCTGGGCTCCCCAGTGCAAGAGAGACATGGAGCTTCTGAAGCAACTCCATCCAAGGGCTATCAGAATGATTAAGGCTCTGGAGCATCTCTCATATGAGGAAAGGCTGAGGGAGCTGGGCCTGTTCAGCCTAGAGAAGGCTCAAGGGGATCTGATCAATGTGCTATAATTGTCTGAGGGGAGGGTGTCAACAGGACAGGCCAGATTCTTCTTGGTGGTGCCAGGTGATACTACAAGAGGCAATGTGCATAAACTAAACTACAGGAAGATCCACCTGAACATGGGGAATAACTTGACTCTTGAAGTGACTGAGCATCAGAATAGGTTGCCCAGGGAGGTTGTGGAAGTCTCCTTCCCTGGAGATACTCAACAGCCTTCTGCACACAATCCTGAGCAATGAATGTACCCTGTGTGACCCTGCTTGAGTGGTGAGGTGGACGAGATGACCCCTGGAGGTCTCTTCCAACCTCAACCATTTAGTGATTCTGTGAAAGCTTAGACTTTCACTTGAGATCCCGAACAGAGCAGCCTCTCCCAAGCGTAAGCCCTTGATGGAGCAAGAAGAGAGGAGCTTTTGAGGACTTGAAGGGGATGGCAACCTGAAGCCAGGGTGAAGCCTTGTCCTCACTCTTCTGACCCTTTTTGACCTGGATTGTGCAGATCTAAGTTTGGCTGTCTGGGAACTGGCTTCTCATATTCCATAATTGCATACTCATGACTTTATGTATAGTCACTATTACAAAATATGACCCATGTAGAAGAGTGGCCCCTTGTTTAGCCCCTCAGACAGGATTTGCTCTGTGGGCTCTAACTGATACGCCACTGGTATGAACACCAATTCTTAAAGGGAATTCAGAGACACAAGGAGCAACAAAACAGTACAACTGTAGAGAGAAATAGCCAGTTATTTCAAATCAATTGGAGAGCAATTAAAAATACAGATACTTTTCTGTTTAAGCCAGCTGGCTTAAACATTCATAAACTATTTTGATCAGACACTGGACTGTGTAAAAATGCTGACAGCAGATAAGTTTTTTCTTGAACGCTGGGAAAACTGTACCTTGTATGAATTTGCTAACCTTGATTAATAAATATTCTGGTCCAGCTTCTCTGAATATTCCTAGTGTGAGTGCTGCTACCTATATCTACTTTTGTTTTTTCCTGTCAAAACTATTCAGGATGATAAAATAAAGAGGAGTCAGGTGTTTACCTTCTTCATTTTAGTTCGGACAGAGGTATTAGCAAGAAAATAATAACTCTTAGGTGCTTAACAAAACTGAGTAGCAAAACTGCACACTTTGTTGAAGGTTACAATAATGAATAATGAGAGAGGCATTCATAACACTGACAAGATCTTCACATCTTTTTTTTCTTCTTCTCCTACTTCCACCCACATGAGTACCCGGGTTTTCTCTTATGATTCTACATCAGATAATGAAAGTAGAAGCTGCTTTAAAACTTAGAGTCAGATCGATGTGGTTTGTTTTTCTCAGTCACAGATAGTTGAGGCATTTAGGCAAATATTTTAATTCTTAACAGATATTATGAATTTCATCTGGATTCCTGGTGCATTTCTATTCAAAAAACTATACTCAGCTCCTTCTTTGATTCCTGTAGACATATTCCAGATTTACATCATCATCAAATGTGAGATGAGAATCCGGCTTAGTATGCCAACACATCAGGGAAAAGAAACATCTGGATACAAAGCTGTTGTATAAGATCCTTTCCACAATGCTCAAGAAAGCAGGGAAAAACTAGTAGCAGACACACCCCTCTCTGCCAAGTTTCTGCAAAAAAATGATAGAGTACTTGCTTTTCAGAGAAAAGATTACGCAGTGGCTATAGTGCTATGGTTTTGTTATCTAAATGTGCATTTTCACATTAAAAAAAAAAAGAGCATATGAAATATGGCATCCTTTATCTTGCAAAGAAGTGGATTGACATTTTGGCTGACTGCAAACTTAGCATTACAAATTACATTAAAAGGAAATTCATTATCACTTAATTTGTGTACATAGTTATGAGAGCACCCATACTTTGCTGTAGGCATTTTTTACATCTTCTAAACTAGAAACAACCATGGATATGGCTGCATGTCTTCATTTTCTGTATGGAAATTTAAAAATTGCAATATTTAGTTTCTTTAAGACAAGACAGGAGACCTCCTGCAGCTTTCCTTTTGACAAAAGCCAGAACAAACAGAAACATGCCTGGATAAAACACTCAGTCATTTGTAAAATTAGAGTTGATTGAAATTTTTCACTGAATAATTGTTTAAAAGAACATTGAGTTCTTGAAGATGTGATTTTGCAGTGGTCCTTGCAGGTCAGCAGAAATAAGTTAGCTGCAGCTCAGAGAAAAATCAGTCTAAAAAAGGAGGCATCTTTGCAGAGAAAATACTGGCAGCAGAATTTTTCCAGAGCCCTAGTGAAATACTTCATACCTTGTATGAAATTGCTAACCTTAATTAAGAGACATGTCTAGTACCTGCATCACATCCTTTTAGCACTCTATGTAATCAAATCAGGGGTGATCAAATGTTTTCTATCAAATTTGTTTTTAGCAGAAAATTGAATTTTCTAAGAAACATTTTCTTACTGCAAGTGTTTGTTTTCCATGGAAACGTGTTTTTTTCACCAAAACCCCCAAACCAAAGCCATTGCTGCCAACACCCGATGCTTCTTTATTCAGCTGATATCTTTCTGAGCTTTTTGTCAAAAATCTGACATTTTCCAGAGATGAGATTTTGTGTTATGAGACTGAGACTATATCAGTTCCATTTAATGTTTTTGTCATGTCTCATCTTATCTGCCTCTTTTCTAAAGTAAACAACTCCAAACTCTTCCATCTCCCTTCACACAAATTTTTCACAGCCCCACTTTCTTAGACTTGCGCACTTCTGCAATATATTCTTGGTGGTGGTGTTGTGACCTGTTTGCCGAGGTAAACCAGGCAACTTCTGAAAGTTACAATAACATTTTTTATTGTTTTCCAGTGTTTTCTTTTCAACATTTCATCATTTCAGCTGTATGTATAACTTTTTCACACTGACGAGGTACCTCCTTTATACCTACGTTCATTTCCTGAATTTACGTAGTTAATTCAGTAGCCTTACTGGACTAAGCTCAAGCATTTTTTCTTCAGTATGCATTGTGTTGCACCTGTTAGCACTAAATTCTTATACCTGTCAACATGTGCTTATTTACAAAGCATGATTAAGGACAAGGAGAGACAAGATTTGTGCTTGGCTCAGACCACACCACATTGTTTTAACATGTGGCAATAAGCATTCAGTGTAAAACTAATTTAAATGTCTTCTCTAATCCTGTATTTCTTACTTGTCTTCACAGATTGCAGACTCTTTATCTGGGGATTATGTCTGTGTAACACTTTCAACATAAAAGTAACAGTCCTAATAAAAGTCTACTTTCAGAAATATGGAAAGAAATACAAGAAACAGCAGTAAGAAAAGTGAAGGAAAAAAAGTAGATTTTAAGAATAGACAATCACTTTCAAAAACGGACTGAGTAGGGAAGAAGTTTCAGGAGCTCTAAATAATGAATATCCATTAAGGGCTATGGAGTACTTAATCACTGAAATATTGAATTTCTATTTATTTATTAATTATTTCTACTTCACCGCTAAAACATATTTAATGATAAGAACTGTATAGAAAGAAATAACAAAAATGGTTTCTGGATTAAAAAAAAAGATATATACATATAAAAAGAAGTGATTTTTGAGGTTGGAAGAGGGAGTAAAACTGTCAGAAATTCCTCTATTGAGCCCAAAAATTCCTGCAATAGTGTTTTCATCAAATACTCGAAATTACAGAGAAAATGTTTTAGCATTTTTATTGATACAGTAATAAAAAAAATCTTATTTCCAGATATCTCACTATCAAAATGTAAGACATCTTTGATGTTTTATATATCTTGCTACATCTGGAAAGACATCTATACACTAAAATTTGAACTAACATCTCTATGAAAGATATTTAAAAGCTTTCCAAATATGTCCTTTCAAACACACCAAACCATTGATCTGTGTCACATCCTCTAGCATGCTTTTCTATTTTCAACACCCATTTTTCCTTTTTAATATTGGGATGCAAAGTTTCACCTTTCTGTTGCAGATTTCCGTGTGAGCAAATTAAGAGGAATTGTTGTTGAAACACAAATTTGAAATAAAAATATTCGTTTCTGTTCTCCTTTCTGTTCCACAGCTAATATATTATCCAACACCCCTTTGATGCTCATGGCACAAAAATTATGCCAAAGTCTGATTTTTCCTTTTCTGTTTCTTAAAGAGAACACTCTTTTAGTCCAATTATTATTAAATAGGCTGGGCCAGGCCTGTGTGCTGATGGCTGGTATCAGTCAAGACAAAAAACGGTAAAGCAAAATGAGATTTGAAAAACCTTGGTTTCCTGAATAATCTGGATTATTCAATTTTGAATTAGCAACATTAAATTTACCAGAGTAATACTAAAACAATACATGTCTACGTTCATAAAGACTTTAAATGTGACTTGGCTATCAGAGATGTTGCCAACATATATTTCAGTTCATTGGAAATTACAGGCTTTTGAGCTAAATTCACAGAATACTACAACCCTGTGATCAGGATACATCTGTACTGCACATTGCTGTTTACCACAAGCAATCCAACTGCTGAGAGGTTAGGCAAATTAGCCTGTGTGGAGGCACCCCACTAACACAGCTATCATGTTTCTGATAATCTGTAACATACTGCAGTGTGTCATGCAATGTTTATGTTCCTTGGCACTGCAGTGTACAGCTTTTAGGCTCCTGCCGTCTCTTGGGAGGTCACAACTTATGAATTAGATATATACTGTCCATACATCTTATACAAAGGGATGAGTGCCAGCACTCTGACCAGATAATAACCTAGGCAAACCAACAGTAAACATTGTGCATAATCCCTTGCCAAGGTTCGGGCATTTTACCTTTGCCACAGAGAATGACTTCACTTTATATACTATTCATAGCCATTAAGACCTTTTGCTGAAGGAATGATTGGGAAGTCAAGGTCAAAGGAGGAGTGATGCTGTAGATGACTGCTTCCATATAGCCATGAGTTATAACATTCACCTGTCATCAAGAGACTTGCCTACAGGTTCGTGCTCTCCCTAAACTCCCTAAACTCCCTAAGCTCTCCACATATCATGCTTCGTGGGAGAGAACTTTTATTCTATAGCTAGCAGGTACATCGAATGGGTAGGGACTGTTCATGACTTGCTAGGACTTATTAACATTAACAGTCATACTGTGCCCATCTGGTTTAGTAGCTGATAGAAGTCTGACATGGTTTAAGCAGATATCCAGATAAGTATTATAAAAAATATTTCATTAAATACCCTCCCATTTTTCAACTTTCTGTTGCTCAAGGAATTTGTGATAAGAGAGGTATCTGTTGAAGCTATTTCTCTTTCAAGGAGTAATTAAGACCTCATCAGGATAGGGGCAGAAAAAAATGCACATATCTTTACAGCTGGTTTAATTCACATTTCCAAAGTCAGAATGCAGAGTGTATGAAAAACCAAGCATCTTGTGTGACTGCTAGTGTGGAAGAAACAAGTTCTTGTTCCCGGGGAGTAAACTAATTTGTTTGCTTATCTGTTGAGTAATGGTTTGTTTGATTGCAGTTTGTCAGATTTGTGGTTTGGCAGCAATTTTGTGTTTGCAGAGTGTTTGGGTCTGTCTGTTGTGAGTAGCAAAAACGTCTTGCAGCTGAAGGGTGAAAAAGTCTTTCTGCTTTTAATCACTGTCAACAGTGTTAATAGTTTGTTAGCTGCCAAAGCTGTGTCACAAAGTACGGTTGACCCAGGTGATGTATCAGAAGCCTAAATAGTGAAGGTCTACCAGCAGATGAAGGGTAACTTGCAGAGGAAAAGTATTGCTTTATCTGTCATCAAAATGAAGGGAAAACGAAGGAGGCAAGACTAAGGCAGCACAGACACAGAGAATTTGAATTTAAAATCTTTCAGAGAGCTTTTAAATATCAGAGGTCAGTGACTTTTTTTTTTATTTCCTTGTTTAAAAAAAATTGTTATGGTATGTGTGGGATCAAATGATAGCTGGGAATTTTAGAGGTTACTGTGTATTTTGGAAAATATGTTATTTGCACATAAAACTGTATATTTCGGAACACAGATGTGATCAAGTTGGAGGTACAGTAGTACAGTAGTTTAATTTAGGGAGATCACACAACACTGATTCTGTACTAGTAAGAGATCAGGGTCAGCTGTCTGAGGATCACATTATGTAGTACATCCACTTGCCTGTTTTACGGGTTGTGGGATGTCAACCTAAGTAAAATGTAGTCATTTCTTGGGCAGTTCTTAGGGGCAACTCATCTTCTGTTTGCAAAATAAACCACAGTTTTGGAGAGTGATCTCACCAGGAGGTTTTGCTGAACCAGGCTGAATTTAGACCTCTTCTTAAAAGACTAGTGTACCATCCTCTGCCCGGGCAATTGATAAAACAGAAACAGTAGAAAGGTTTCTTGCCTCATCATAACAATACATACAGACATACATTCACTTATTAACAAAGCTGAACAGGCAGCTAGGATCACATTAATAACTATATTCACTGTTTACTATGCATTTCTGTTATCCTTTAGAAAGGGAATGACTGGTCAGCAAAAAGAAAGCCTAGTTGTTTGCCTGCCTTGACATTGCTCTCTTGGTCAGGTAGAAGCGAATGGAAACAAGGACAGATCACTTCTTCATCAGGTGTTATCCTTTATTACTTACAGTCAAGATGGGAAAAGTGGGATGGTCAGCACAAACTGGCAAGAGAGGTAAAAAGGCTTCTGCAAACATTAGGAAGCAAATTTTAGTGATAGAAAAGGTGGACTGTGTTAAAGGTAAGTCATGCTTGACCAGCTTGATAAACTTCAAGAGGCCTTGCAGAGGTTTCCAAATAGTTTGAAGCACTGGGCAATCATGAATGGCATGAAAAAAATGTTGGATTCTTCACCTGAGATGGACCTGGGATGAAGTAATGATGGGCAAAACTGGGAGAGAAGCCTTATCCTTGCAATATTTGTTTTTCACATATCTACACTTTCTCATGTAGCAGTTCAGCTTCATGACATAGAAACAATACCACAGCTGTGAGTTACAATAATGAGATGCAGTGATACAACTTCATTTTCCCCTTTTATTTTGTCTCTTGTTTTTCTCTACAGTCCCTTTTGTCCTGCTCATTCTACCAGTATAGTTCTTACTATCTTTTAAATCCCAGATGAGCAGGCTTTTCCATTCCATCTCTTAAAGTTTTGGGATTCTAACTACAGAAATAACAATAGAGCTTATTACTTGTCAAGGGAAACATGAGAAAGTCTCTAAAGCAAAGGATTTTGGAAAACATATTCTGGAAACAGCACGTAACAGCAACTGCAAAATGTAGAGTATGTTTAGCTCCCAGGATCACAGTACTAGACTTGATCCTGGTAGGCATTGCTTGCAGCCTGCTTTTGTTCACTGGATTTTGATCTCTGAAAGCTAATGGAAATTATGTGGTCTGTTTTCTTAGGGAAATGTATGAGGCATGGGTTGTGGAAACTGTGTTCATGAAGTAAGTGGCTTAAATATTGAATGTGTGAAGTGTTTGAATAAGAACCAGGTGCCAGTAAAGACCTTGCCACACGTTGTGCTAGGTCTCTCATAACCTAGTTCAGCTATCTTCTGGCTTTTGTCCTGTTCAGAGGTAGTATGCAAGTAATTGAGTGCAGCTGTAGTTGTCATTTGGCTCTAGACCAGGACAATAACAGAACAGTACACCTCCTCTGGGCCAGACCGTGTTTGCTCTTCCCTGCTCCCATACATTGAATTTCATAGATTACCCATCCACTTGGCCAAAGATCAGGTTCATGTGCCCAGGCAGCTGACTTTGACTACAGATACCCAAATTGCTTAAACAGAAAATAGAAATGGTCAGCGTAGATACCCGAGCTAAATAAGCACCCTTAGCTCCAGGCTATCATGAATTCCAGCTGACATATCCTCTGTCTACGTCAGCTGTGGTGATGGTAGGTTCTGCCTGTGAGATCCTCTGTCTGACTGGTGTCCCAGTGAGAATGGAGGGGGGAAGGACTTGTAACTGCTGGATTCAGCATGCTCTCTCCAGACTCTTCCACCACTGGGTCCAGTACATGGATGACAAAGACTTCTACAGACCCATGATGAATCGTGGGGACCATCAGATGCAGATGGCCCCCCTGTTACCTCTGGCAGACAGTTCTTTATGCTTCATGATGGCAGTCAGCCATGCAACTACAGGCGTACACATATATTTTTCCAACACCATGCATCCTATTCAGCACAAAATAGTCCAAATACTGAATGTGTTGGGCAGGAAAAAAATGGCCTCTGTAGAGGAGCCCATTATCCCAGGAAACATCTGGGTATGCTCTCTACCTATATCAAGCTGTATAACTACTGACACATCAGTTGAAGTGAGAATAGTAAGCGAAGATAATTGGGCAGGAGGTACGTCACTCCAATCTCTTTTCCGTTCTCCAAGTACTCTTCCATGGCAGGGGTTTTGGAGGTAGAATATCTTAAGGTCCTTTCTGACCCTAACTATTCTGTGATTCTATGATTCTGAACAGGAAAATTCATCATTGCTGGTTATGTATGTGTGTACCTACATTTTAAGTGTAATGTGGCCTGCTGTGCAACTTAAGCAAAATAAGCCAGTGAGGTATTTTTGTGGAAAGCAACAGGTATGGGGCTGTGAGTCACAACTTTCCAGCTTGAAACAAGTGTAGCAAGAAGTCAAAGCCTCCAGATGTTACAGGTACTGGGTTCTGGACTGAAAAGCTCATTCTGAGAGTGGAAGTGTTTTGGTAGCAGAAGACCAGTTCCCAGTCATTCACAGAAGAGCAGGGACAGAATTGCCAGCAACACCAGACTGTTTTATTGGCAAAACGCCTAGAAGCTGGCTGTATGCTTAGAATATGATAAGGAAATAGAAATAGGTCTCAAAGGCCTTCAAAAATGATCCGGAGTTTGTCCTCAGATGCTCCCTCTTTTCCTCAAAGGGGGCAGCAAACAGGAGGCCCAGCTTCTCAAACATCTGAGTACGTTGCAGTCAAGCAGTTGCCAAGCTCTTCACAGTATTTACAGGCATTACTGTCCTCAGTCCATATTAACCCTTCTCTAGAACTTTCAGATTAGTCAAGCATAGATGGTCCTTTTAGTCCTATACCAATAAATGAAGTAAAGCCGTGACCCTGAACACAGAAGGTTTGGATGGCTAAAATTTTCCCTCCTCTACAAGAAAAAAAGTAAGGATGACCTCATCTGAGTTCCGTTTGCCAGGCCCTGGCCAATTGTATTTTCCAAACCCGTAGGAAAAGTTCAGCTGGCTCAGGCCAAAGATGCATGAATAATGCTAACAGTTAAACAACAGGGCAAGACTCAGTGCCATGCTATGGTCCTGCAAAGGCAAAATAAACTTAATGCACATTCATACAGAACCTTTGCACATGCTGGCAAGAGAAGACCTGTAGAAGAGTCTGATCCTGGAGGCCTAGCAGCTGTTTTACATCTACCCACCTTCATTCTAGCTTGAGATAAACATGGTGGAATCTGGGCTAATGCAAATGAGGCACACATGGCCTTGATCTGGCTCAAATCCTGTCCCTGTCTCTGTGATGATAACCATAGTATTGTAGCTAACATTCAGTTATATGGCAGTGGCAAAGTCAGAGGCAGTGGGCCAATGTAGAGATGCTATGCATGGCCAGGCCTGTGGCTAGGTCCGTGACTACAGATGGAATCCAAAGACAAAGTGTGCCCACATATAAGGATACAAGGCTGCTTCCAAAGACAATGACTCTGTGGGCAAGCAGGCAGATAGGGAGCAAGAAGGGGCTGTGAGAAGGCTCACTGCCTATCTGTAGGAGGTTCACTAGCTGTGGGATAGCTGGCATGGTCAGACAGTCCTGACTTAGCATAAAGCAGCTGGCACAAAGTCAGCTCATCAACATTTTTTGAGTACTATAAACTTACTTTGCTGGCTCAAGTGTAAGTTTATCAGCACTCTGCATCATGTAGTGGGAGTGTTCTTATTCCAGCAGAGTCTGGATTTAATCTACAACCAAACCATAGACATAGACAGTGAGAGCTATAACCAAATAAGAAAATGGATAAGTGCACTAATGGTAAAAATTCAGGAAAAAAGAAGTCATTAGAGCATGGGGGAGCAAACTGGCAAATAAAAGTGCTGAGCAGAGAAATGAAAAGTATCCAAAATACCAAGTGATTATAGAGGCATGATGTTATACACAGCATATACAATTCCTATGGATATCAAGTGCAGAGCATGCTGTGACAAATGTTTTGCAAACTGCCCAGTGGAACTTGAAATACACAGCTTTCACAGTAGGAAAGACAAGTAAAAGACATAGTGAATGAGCCTGTGACATGATCCCTGTGATCCTAAAAATTCATGTATTACACCAATAATTTCTTGCAGGCCAGAGAAACTTCAGTGTTGCTAATTTTATTGGAAGTATCTCCTGTCCTCCTTCAGTGTCACTTCTTTATTACTGGACCATAAAACTAAACAGACGACCTGCTCTGATGCCATCTGCAACCTCTCAAGGATATTCTGGAGACTAAAATGCGGGAAGAATTGCCCAGTTCTCCACTTCATAGATCCACTTTTTCCTTTATGTGAGAAATAGTTATTAGGATGCTTTAGACCACACATATCAAAAAAGGTAAAGACAAGCAGAAATTACCAACGTTCGCAACATCCCAGCCAGACAACGCCATTACCAGTGGTTATAAAGATTTATGCAAAGCCATGAAAGAAAAAACTACTCAAACTGCATTTATATCAGAAAGGTCTCTGCCTTATTCAGGTGACTCCCAGTTCTGAGAATGTGGCAGTTCCAGTGCTTGGATGCTTGTTATACAGCACTTGGAGAGGCACTTTCAGATGGTACCCAACAGGAAATTCTATCAGCTCCCAAATCCAGGCGAACCTTGCAGGGCTTATCTTCAGATAACCTCAGATTGTACCAGCATTTTTACTGTGTGGAAAACGTTAACCCTTGTAGACAAATTCCCTTTAAATTCCTAGAGGGACTCAGACAAATCATAATAGTATCATAGTATGATAGATTCAGAGAATGATTAAGGTTGGTAGGGACCTTAAAGATCATCTAGTTCCAACCCTCTTCCATGGGCAGGGACACCTTCCATGGCTTCCTCTGGACTTGCTCGAGCAGATCCATGTCTCTTTCCTGTTGGGAGGCTCAGAGCTGAACATTGAGCTTTTCATCTATCAACACTCTCAATGTTTTCTCTTTAGGGCTGCTCTCAATTCTGTCCCCACCCAGCCTTTGTTTGTCCTAGTATTCATTCTTTTTATGTTTTAATTAGATATTTTGATTGTGCTTGACTGTTAAATAGAGGGTTGTTTCATATTGGAATATCAGGCTACCGGTAATCATAGAACCATGAATCATAGAATGGTTTGGGTTGGAAGAGACCTTCAAGATCATCTGATTCCAACTCCCCTGCCATGGGCAGGGACACCTAGACCAGGTTGCTCAAAGTCCCATTCAACCTGGCCTTGAACACTGCCAGGGAGTGTTCTGGAAAATATGGCAAATAAAGCGGTCCAGGCTTTCATCTTCCCTGTTTGGTGACTCATTGGCATGTTTTAATGTGAAATGTGTTTTATTGCCTGTATTAATTTGTGTGATTCAGAAGAATATGTATCATAAACATTGTATTACCATAAATGTATTTTGGCAGTTATTGGCTTGAATTGCACTTGAAGTCATGGTGATTGCTGCTGATACTTAGGTAAGATGCATGTAAACAAAGAGATAGTGAAAAAGCACATCATATTACACCTTTTCAGTAAAGGCAGAATAAAACTAAATTTGTAATTTCCACACTCCTTTTGTACTGACTGTCCTTTCTTTGTATTCTAGCATATGATACCAAACAGATTACTGATTCTATGGAAAGAAAGAGGAACCGGATAGTTGTAAAGAAGACTTACAAGAACATGTTTTTTTTCCCCTCTACTTTCATTAATAGGGTTTGTATGAGTTAAATATTAACCCTAAAACAAGCACTTTTCATTGTTTAGTTTCATGAAGTTACATGTGAAAAAATCTGTGCTATGTTGTATAATGTGGCTTATGCAAAATGTTTTTAATAATTATTTGAAGACCAAAATGTTTCAGATTAGGAAAAGGAATCAAGAGTTATTAACTTCATCAGAGAATTTGATTCCTATTTCATGACATGAAAATAAAACAGTAAAAGAATGAAACAAGGCACTGGAAAAACAATATTTACTTTTTCCTGTCATAGAAACAGCTATGAAAATCACCTGCTGTTGCAGGACTCCATGAGCTAATAGATGAAACTTTTCACAATTATTTTCAACTGTGATGTCAATCCTCAAGAGTACATCGGCATTTTCCTAATGAGATTGCCTCACAAACAGTACCAAATTTAATAGAGCTATTGGCATGTTTATTGACACAAGCATCAAATGGCTGTCTGCATGAATTGCTTGGTCCAAATGTTCCCAACCTGTTTTCCTGAGTGTAAATCAGACATAATTTATCTCATATCTGACCTTTATTAATGTCAGATAAAAGTGACAGCAGCCATGACGCTTACAATAATAATGCAGATGGCAAGCATACGATTGCAGTGTTTTAGTCTGTTTTGAATTCCCAGCTACAAAATTCATTGAGATGTAGGCCAGTGACAGTCCTGGGTGCTTCAGCACAGGGTGTTCATTGTGCTGTGTTAACTTCTAGATGACCAGTGTTAACAAGTGGGAGAATAGCAGTGCCTGCTTGTTACCACCAAACCATTTTAAATCTCTGGTGAATTTACTGGGAGGATGAGATGGATAAACTGAACAGCACTCATGACTGTTGGAAAGACTAAGGTCCACTCTGTATGCCTGTCCAGTCAACATCACAATTGCTTCCAGACTGATAAACATATACAAAAATTCTTATCATAATGTGATAAGTATTTAATGTTTGCAGCTTAAACTACCTATAGATGTGCAGTGAAACTGAAACTGAGTGGGTAGCTTTGAGCTCTGTGATGCCTCCACATAAAGTCAACAACATTGCAGTCTAAGAAAAAGTGGAAAACAAAACTCCAGCAATGTCCAGGGCTGAATGAACGACACCATCCTTTCCTGTAACTTATTAAGTGCCTTCATCTCTGACTGCTTATCCTTTTTGTTTAAGTTCTATGAGGAAGATCTTGAAAAATATTCCATAGAAAGAAACTCAGAGATAGGCTTTGTAGTATCCCTGTACTGAGCTATTACTGAGCTATGTAGGTGAGCTGCAAATTCATCTATAATACTGTTTAAACCCAGTAGTATTTACTGATAAGTAATACTTATTGATAAGTGAGAAACATCTATCTTCTAATAATCAAACAAGTTTATTATTTGATCCCCAGCTTACTTCATGTTTGTTAATGCAAAAAGCTACCCCTGGCTACACTCTTGCAATAAAAGGAAAATTATAGCTTAAAAAGTGTGCACTACCACAGTAACCAAGATGATATTATTATATATTAGTTTTATATTATTATTATTATTACTATTACTGCTACTATTATTATTACTATTGTTGATATTATTATTATTATTTAGCACCCTGACTAACCAATAAATTAATTTTAAGCATACCCTGACCTTACTTGAATTATATCTCTGTAACCTGAGATCATGCAGAATGTATGTTTTCATGACATACCTGTCTTCAGGATTCAGGAAGTGTATCACTGTTAATATTATGACATATATATGCACACATATATGCACATTTATACATTCATAATATCAATAGATACATAAAATCATGGTTCACTGTATTAATTTCCCTCTGTACTTGAACTTGCCTGAAATCATAAATATGTAAACAAGCACAAAAAATCCCTCTATGTATCCCCTTAGCAGAGTGTAATATTTAAACACTTTTAAATATTATCTTTTTTCCAGAAATATTGCTAACTAGTATGTTTTCCTGATGTTTTTCAAAATAAGGGAAAATGAGTTCACTTTAAGGATTTTATAATTGCTACGTTTCCCCCACAAAATTTGTTCTTTGTGCCTTTGACTTTCCTAAAAGAAATGAAGGCACAAAACCATCATACATTATACCGAGATTTCTAAACAGTTTAAATTTCTAAGCTTTACATTACCATACAGCCATTTGAACCATCTATATTTCAAACACTTATAATTAACAAGATTTGTATTTACAACTGGCACTATGACAGCATTGTAACTAGCCTCTTTCACATCCTATTGCTTAGACCGTATCACATCTGACACTGCACTGGTAATGCAGAGAACAGGAGAATGCTGTTACTGAACTGTACTCC
This sequence comes from Melopsittacus undulatus, assembly GCF_012275295.1. NCBI lineage: Eukaryota > Metazoa > Chordata > Aves > Psittaciformes > Psittaculidae > Melopsittacus > Melopsittacus undulatus. Next base: position 18,851,543 of record NC_047527.1, read on the forward strand.
AGAGACAGACAATTAAAAAATGGTACTTAGTATAAGAGTTAAAAAAATACTGATGTTATGTACTTAACAAATTTCCTGTGATCATGTGTAAAGGAAAGCTATACATCTGTTGCAGCAAGAAGGCATTAAATAATGTTTTCCATTAGGAAAGTTCTATTCTGTGTATATAGCTCCCACATTGCATGTCAGAACAGTCTGAAATGGGGTTGAGCATTATCACAATTCAAAATATATAAGGTAATAATTTTAGTTTCAAATATGCCCAAGTGGATATTTGAATTTACTGTAGTTCTAAACTCCTAAAATTACACTTTTAATATTATACATAATAGCTGCAGCTGGGAATATCAGGAATCAGACCTCCCTATATCTTGTGCTGCAGATATGTGTTCCCTGAACTAAGTTTGGGCAGGGAAAAAGGCTGTGGTCAGGCTGTGGTCTCAGTAACCTGCTTCTTTTGGCAGACTCCAAGAGCATACCTTGCAGTAATAACAAGTGGAATTGTATTCTACTGTGGGAAGATAGAATAGAAAAAATTGTTACTATGAGTCTGAGTTCTTATCTAGGCTTCCCTATAATCAACAACTGTGCAGAGCTCACAAGAGTGCAGTCACCCTCACATAGCTTACAGGAGATAGAGAGTTATCCATGTGTACCTGAGGCACATGGAACAGTTTATTCTCTCTGAAATCCAAGTGGAAGCAGCTGAATACAAGCGGGAAAAGAATTCAAAGTCCTAGGGAGAAGTATATGTTTATATTATTTCTTCTGAAGAGAACAGACAGTGAAAAAAAAAAAAAAAGGAAAGGTAACTATGAGTAAATGACAGCAGAAGAGTTAAATGATATTTTCTTTTTTAGTTAGTTAGCATTGGTGCAGCTCTCCAAAAAAGCAACCCTGTAAAGTTGGCACTTTTTGTGATAGGACACAGGGACTCTTGAAAAAAAAGTAAGATTTCTGGAATAATCTGAAGTGAGGCTGCAGTGATTTTTCTGTTTTCTTAAGTTCTTTCAAAAGACTTCAGAAAGATGCATGGGAGAGACCAGTAAAGAACTAAATTGAAAAGGAACCTAGGAGGGCTGAAAAAGGAAATGTTAAAGGCTGTCTGAGACAATTGGAACAAGGTGTTATATTCATATTTTAACTTAGTGTGTGATAGTAAGCAGTTAAAATTCTGACACTGATTCAAGGAAATTTATTAGCTTCTTTGCTTTTGAGATTTTACTGTACAACAGCTGATACTGCAATAAAAGATTTAAGGAAAATTAGGTTTATATCAAAGGTTCACTCAAACGAAGTGTCAAAAAACTACAAATGCAGATGTTGAGTGGAGAAAACACTGCTTTGTTCTGGGGGAAAAAGCAATATTTCAGGCAAAAACGGTTTGCTCTATTTCTAAGAAATGCAAGTTCTGACGCATTTGATGGGTTTCGGCTGCTGTAGGCAGAGGAAGCTAGCTGTAAAATTGCATTACAAAATTTTTGAAGATGTTGCATTCCATATAAGTTTTAATACCAAAAAAGAGGAAATTTTAAAGGGTAAGATGAATGGGCTGTCAGTCTGAAAGCACAGAGAAAGCTAAATTTAAAAGTTGGACACAGTTGTGCAAGACAGCACTATGCCAAAAACTGTAATATTAGCACTGAAAGGAGAGCCACAGGCAGCAGAGGGTAAGGTGGTAAGCTTCAGCCTTATGATAGTGAACTTATCCCCGCTAAGGGAGTTTGTGAACTAAATTCATAGGGAAACAACCTACTGGAAAGGATTCAATTTGTAATTGGACCAGAGGAAAAAGTATCCATTATAGGATTAAAAAGAGGTCATGCTATGGTGTTGCTGAGTTGGTTCTCTCACTGTTATTTTCTGGGTCCATCTTAGGACATGCTCAGAGATCAGGGAAAGTTGCAGGACAGGGGTGGATGACTGTGCTTCTCACTCACATTGGATAGTTGTTTACCTGTGGTTAAGGCTAAATGAAGATATAGATAGGATTTGTATGCAGGGCGGGTGAGGGGGGTTGTGGGTGTTTGTGCTGATGGAATAGCCACTTCCCGAACTTCTGTTGCTCTTCATGTGTGAAAAATGCTTCAAGATGGTTTCTCTCTCACTGTAAGCTACCTCCTTAGAGTGGGTAGGGAATGAGTGAGAACCTAAAAGTACGGGTATAAACCACAGTAATGTGCACTTTGATAATTATCACACTGTAGGGTTTTTCTGTCTTTGTTGTCATATAATCTAAGAAGTAAATACGTAATCAGCAGATACTCTTCGTGATGAGAAAATGAACATGAGCAGCAGTGTGCACTCACAGCCCAGAAAGCCAACCGTATCCTGGGCTGCATCAAAAGGAGTGTGACCAGCAGGTCGAAGGAGGTGATCCTGCCCCTCTGCTCTGATCTTGTCAGACCTCACTTGGAGTATTGTGTGCAGTTCTGGTGTCCTCAACATAAAAAGGACATGGAGCTGTTGGAACAAGTCCAGAGGAGGGCCATGAGGATGATCAGGGGACTGGAGCACCTCCCATATGAAGACAGGCTGAGAAAGTTGGTGCTGTTCAGCCTGGAGAAGAGAAGGCTGCATAGAGACCTCATAGCAGCCTTCCAGTATCTGAAGGGAGCCTATAAGGATGCTGGGGAGGGACTATTCATTAGGGACTGTGGTGATAGGACAAGGGGTAATGGGTTGAAACTTAAACAGCAGAGGTTTAGATTGGGTATAAGGAAGATATTATTTCCTGTTTAGGGTGGTGAGGTACTGGAATGGGTTGCCCAGGGAGGCTGTGAATGCTCCATCCCTGTCAGTGTTCAAGACCAGGTTGGATGAAGCCTTGGGTGATATGGTTTAGTGTGAGGTATCCCTGCCCATGGCAGGGGGGTTGGAACTTGATGATCTTAAGGTCCTTTCCAACCCTAACTGTTCTATGATTCTATGATTCTATTACCTTTTCTTATTTACCAGTATTCTCTTCCCAGCAAATCTATACTGGATTTTTTATTTGTTACAACACCAGGAATGTAGCAAGTCTTCTCTTTATTCATGCTGATACAGTACTCCTTGTCCTTAAAACCTCATTTGTGCCTGGAACTGAGGGAATGACAAATTGTTCTATTCAGTGCTACAAACACCCTGAGTCCTCCTCTCTGGAGTCCTAGAGCGGCACCTGATTTGAGGACAGAAATTGAAACTGTGTTTTTCTATGCACAAATTAAAAATAAGCTTTTGGTTCTTTTACTTCAAACTCATCATGATCTGTCACTGTTTCAAGACCAAAAGTGTTTAAGCAGAGTATAGCCACTTAATAGTGCAGAGAGTGAAATTGTGTGTAGCTATTATCTCCTGCTGAAGTTGCTGGTATGGTTTATGTCTGCCATTAGCTACACAGTAATAACAGTTTGTTTCGGAATATATACATATTATCTGTTCTAAATATTGCTACTTGGTTTATTAGAGAGTTTATTGTTTTCTTCTCATAAGGAACATTACTAAGTGAGGAAAAAGCCTCCTGATTATATACTTTATTGAGGCCCTGGCAGAAAAGCCACAGGGTGATCATTGCTGCTATATTTGTAGATTGGCCCGAAGATCATAATAGTGTGTCACAAGAAAGTGTTTTTAGTGAGATGTTAGGCAGAGGTCTGGTGTGTTTCTAAACTGTATGTCAGGTCTTGAAAGTTTTCAATTGATTTGTCTCCAGCTTTAGTAAAGTGAAAATCTCTGTGGTAAAGGGTTATCACAAATATACCAAGGCTCAGAGGAGCAATACTCGTACTGAGCACTTATATGTAGACCTCAAAGAGCTTTTAATCACTGGATGCTTAACTAATTTGTGTCAGATATCTTAGCTAACAATTATAGCCTCCCTTTAATTCCTAAAGTATTTGTGGGTAGACTCCAACTCTCCCTAACTGTTCAGTCACTCAAAGCTCTTACAGAAGTATTTCTTTAAGGAACATTTTCTAACTGTTACACTCCTTAGAAATAACTCACACATCAATTACTGCATTTATTTTGGTGTAAAATAATCTAGTAAGTGTTTAGCACTTTCTGTGTTATTTGAAAATGTAATGGTTGTCCAAGACAATAGAAGCTTATTGGAAAATCTATTCATAGCACACTGTCCTGTTCAGTAAAAGAACATTTGAGAAGTAGGAGTTCAATTTTTAATGTAATTATTTTAAACAATGCTACATCTATTTGAAATTGTGTAGTAAGATGTCACTGCTACTGGCCCCGTTAGTAATGGAAAGTCAAAAAAATTATCTGACTATATATACACATTATAATCACTATCAATTTAAACAAGTTGAAATAATAAAATAATCATCTTTATATAAGGAAAAGGTTTCTGCCCTCAGGGTATTAAGTATAGTTCTGGAATTCTATCACTAAGAATGTCCTTCTTTTACCAAAAGCCTCAATAAGGCAAGCAATCAGAAAGAAGCTGGCCTGTTGGCTTCTAATGGAATAGCACAAAGAGAAAAGAGTGTTCACTGGTGGTTCCATGCTCAAAACTAGCTCATTCAGGGTGTACCATCTATATGTTACTAGATGACTTGTGGGAGAGCTCACAGGATTTGATCTTAAACTGAAGGCCACTTGTTAAATGCATGTGAAAGCTTTCAATAAGGAGCTGCACATCACAGAAATATGTAACTATATATGTGCAAATACTATTGTATACCTGATACTATTTTATTTATATATATATGTTTGCATACATATATGGGTGTATCTTTAGATATATATTTATATATGCATAAAGTACATACAAACATACACATATGTATAACCAGATCATGCAGTAGTAACTTCTCAGAACAAATATGTTCGAAAATGTGTAATTAGAGAAGACAGTTTTGAAGTTTGTCTTTGGATGTTTCAAAAAATAAAAATGCTTTCAAAAAAAGCTTCTTTTCCTTTCAAATAAAAAAAAAAATCTGTGTTGATCCACATCTGCCTTCCTAAATGAGAAATAAAAAACAACCAAAGCAACTGTAACCACATACAAATAATCAAAGCTTATTCTCAAGTAATTAAATTATTCCTTATACGAAATGGCATCACTTAAAAATAAGGGTGGCAGCAAAAATGAAATGACACTGAACTTTTATTTTGGGTCAAATAGTTTCTTGGGGCTATTCTATAAATTAATAGAGTTATTTCAAAGAAGTCTTTTTGTCTGTGGTCTTCTGCCAGAGTGCTGAATATAAATGCTAGAGCTCTTAAAAAAATATGAAACTGCCTATTTACAATTTAAATCCTCAGATACTTAGAATCATCTTTCCTCTTTTAAAAATTATATAAAAAGGTTGAATACTCATAATTTTGTTTTCCTAAAAATATTTTTCATAGAACACTATCAAAGAATAATTTTTTTATGTTTGTATGTTAAACATGTTGTCAAAGTTTAATGTAGTATGGCCATCATAAATATGTAAGTAGTAAATTTAATGTGAATTGCAAACTTAAAAATTAGTAAACTTACATGCTGGTGATATGCCAGGCTCAGGGTTAATGAGAAGGAGATATTTTTGAAAGCTTTCCATAATTTCTTTTGATGAGACAGCTGTGTCCTCCACACACTGCAATGTAGGTGAATCCATTCTTGCATTGTCGTGTATGATAGAGTTGTTCAACACAGCATAAATGCAGAAGTATTGAGGATTCAAGTAACCATATAAAATTATTTGGAATTAAAAAACATTTTATAAAAAAATTGCTTGACCTTCTTTACAGAAGCTGCAATAATAAAAAAGAGCAGAATCCTGTATAAATGTGCATGAATGCTGTATTTCTGAAATTATCAGGACACTAAGAATTCTGTGTTGTTTTTCAGGGACTTTAAGCCAGTCTGAAGGAATTGATTCATTTAGATGATCTTGGTCCTTTCTAACCCTAACTATTCTATGATTCTATGATTTAGACCATTTGTTCTTTTCAAGCACCTTGCACTTCATATCTCTTGTGACCTATGTAATGCAGAGCTAGAGCTTGAAATCTTTCTTTAGGAAAAAGGCAGCTGCATGTGTGTGTTTGTCACACCACAGTAATGTGGAGTCTGAGTCTTGAGCACATTGAAATGCTAATACTACTTCTTATTAAGTGTAAAGGGGGAATGGCATTTCTCCGTGGACAGATAATATAATTTGTAACAGAGTTCCTGCACTTTTCAGTGATAGTATCAATTGTTTACAGCTGACTGAAACAAGAAATGAGTTGGTCTGATAAGGGATTGTGGCTTGGGTCCAAGCCCAGATCCTTTTACCAAGACTGCAGTAGAGTGGCTTTAATAGTCTGAAGCCAGGGAGTTGCTGAAAGAGCAGCATAAGTATTTACAGGTAAAAACCTGGTTCCATGGCAAAATTTTCATTAACATTAATGATTTCAAGATTTCCCCTCTACTGTGAGGCTGATATGTCATTTGTACAGGGCATTTAAAAATACAAGCTTTTGCTAATGCCAGAATATGATATTGCCTGGGCTGAGTGAATTTTATTTTCATTTATGAAGATTATGTCAGTTAAGACAGCTTCTAATGGTGAAATCAGATTCTGCTGTAATGATTATGTTGAACATTTTCTGCTTTGAACACTATGGAGGGATGTCATGGGTTGAGCAGTAGCCGTCGTTTTTTCTCCTTCTTGTAGCTGGTGTAGTGCTGTGTTTTGACTTCTGGGCTGGGAACAGTTGCTTGATAGCGAGCATGTTTTGAGGGTGTTTTTGTTCAGGGCCTTTTCTGAGCACGTGCTCTGCCGGGGAGGAGGGGAGGTCGGGAGGAAGGAAAGACAGGACACCTGACCCAGGCTAGCCAATGAGGTATTCCATACCATAGCACGTGATGCCCAGGATGCAACTGGGAGAGAGAGAGCTGGAGGGGTGGAGCTCTGGAGGAAAATGGAGGAGGGAGCACGCGGTGCTCGGCCGGGCAGGGTGGAGTGAGTTATGGGTTGGTGGCTGGTGAGGTGTTGTATTCTCTTCACTTGTTGTTTGCTGTATAATTATTATTTGTAGTACTAATGGCAATAGTGATTTGTGTTGTGCCTTAGCAATTAAACCCTTCTTATCTCAGTCCGTGGGGGCTACATTCTTTGGATTTTCCTTCCTAACTCTCCGGGAGTTGGGGGAGCGAGGGTGGGAATGAGTGAGAGTACTGTGAGGATTTGATTTAAACCACGACAAGGGAACAGTAGCTAAAATACTTTTGACAACGAAACATGCAGTAGAGTGAAAATACTTGATCTCAAAGTAGGAAGCTTTGCTGTTACAGAATTTCATAATTAAAAGCTCAGCAAACATTATTTCTTAGCTGGAAATTACATATAAATTGGCAAAAAAAAATCAGTGAGCTTGAAGCTGACATGTAGTTTCCACTGGTAACCTGAATATAACTTTTTTTTTTTTTTAAATTTTACTTAAACAATGGTAGAAAAATAGAGAAAAGATTCAGAAAAAGGATTAATTTCTTATGTACTCTGCAGGACATAAAAAGAATATTTTTTTGCTAGTAATCTACCTGTTATTTATACTGAAATTTAGAAATTTGCCTCATGGAACCCAGGATATACTTACTGTGTATGTTCAAGGGAGGGGTAATTGCAGAGCAGCACCTCTTCTCTGCCCTGTGGCCAGGCTGCCTTGTGCTGCCTGTTCTCTCTCACTGTTGGAGCAGAACCTCAAAAGCAGCTGCATTTACAGGCACACAAAGTGGTTACCCTGACTACAAAACCGATGTGGGACATCTCAAATCACTACCTCAAAACCACGAGTTTTAATTGGTTAGGTTTGTTTTAACATGTTTTGTTGGTTTTTTTCCCCACACCAGTGAAGGTTACTTGTCCACTTTTCTGCCGCTGATGCACCCAGGCTTGTGCAAGGACAGGAATAGGTTTTCTTTGGGTTTTCCTTCTGCATTTCTCCTTTTCTCCCGCAGGGCCAGCAGAGGGGGGTCACGCTCCGCGTGCTTCCGCGGCGCTCAGCGCTGCCTGCGTGGGCTACGGCTGGGGTGGCCGAGAGTGTCCGATTGCAGCGAAGAGTGAGTGTTACCTCCAGCTAAGTGCCAGGGACGTGGACGAGGGGATCTTAATCACAAGAGATAAACGGCTCCCTGTAGTCTATCGGCAGCTAATCAGTGATAGAAACTACTTACCAGAAGGGTAAACTGTTTTGTCTGTCCTTCTAATAAAAACAGTCAAACAAAAGTATAAAATAAACATAAAATATCTAAATACAAAAAGATAAATTACCAAAAAAAAAAAAAAAACCAAACCAACAAAAACCCGCACCCCCAACACTCCCCTGCAACCTTTTAGGATCAAAATGTAACCAAAACCCCCAATATTTCCCTACATTTAAAACTTTTTTTTTGTTTGTTTTCCAAATAGCTCACAAGAAGATGCTGATAGTCCTAATGGCAGCACTACTGAGATCAAGCTTGTCAATCTGATCTTTGCTCTACTGAAGTGGCTGGGACTTTCTTTGTTTTGAAACATGTTCTAAAAGGCTGTATTGATTAAGTGTGTGAGAACTGAAACTTTCTCAACTAATGTTTTCTAAAGTAGTCCCTCTTACAAGTGTCAGGGGATTTAATTTTGAGTTATTTCTTCAAGAGCAAAATATAAATGTGCCTTCACTGGATCAGGTGAATCTTACATGAACATGAAAGATGTTGTATGAGTAACTTGTTCAATTTTGTATCTGCTTAAATGCAATTTACCTGCCTTTACCTTTTTTTGCAACATAAATAAAGGCTTTTCTAAGTAGTAACCGGATCTGTATAGTAGGCAAAAAAAAAAAAAAACATAGGTGATTCTTGTCCTTTTGTTGTGTTACTACCCTAGCAAAATCACTCTCGTTAAATGAGACCAGTGCCTAAATGTAGAGCAGTAGCATGAAGCTGAAGGGCTAAACTATGGCCTGCAGAGTTATGTTATTAAATTTCTCTTTTTGGATAGATTCAGACCATGATTTTCCCATCATAATCAATTTATCTCAAATCTTCTTCATTTATTGGTTAGACAAGCATTAAGGCAGGAAGACTCTTATACTACAGAGGGTGCATATGCTTTGCTTCTAGGCCCAGCTACCCATGAGCATCATATTTTTCAGTTCTTCCCATTTTCAAAAAAAAGGGTGGGAATGATTTAATGTTAATTAGAATTTGCTTACTATGACATTCAACAATACATAGGTGTGCTGATAGTACACAGGCAGCACACTTCTAATTGCCCTCTTCTCCAGTTAGAAATCCCCAGCCAGTGGGAGATTTAGACATAGATCTTAATCCAACTTTCCAGTAGCTTCCTGACCTCATGTTTCACCTCTTTAACACTGTTTTATAACATTGTTTATTGGATTTTTTTGGTTTTGGGTTTTTTTTAGCTCATCTGAGGCAGTATTTTTATAGTGATAAAACTCACCTGAGCTGCAGATTATGTATATGGAAACTTATTTGTTGATTATAACTGAGCCTTTGCCAAAACTGTAACCTGGTTATATTTTCCTTTCTCTTATTTCATTTTTAATCCTTTCTTTTGGGATGTGTATCTGTTGTGGTTTAAACCCAGCAACCACAGAATATCACAGAGCTGTTCTTTCACACCCTACTTTTCCCCTCCCTGACTAGGATGGGGAGGAGAATCAAAAGAATTCTCCTGTAAATGTAAAATGTGCGGCTTAAGATAAGAACAGTTTTATAAATAAAATACAGTAGAAGGTAGTACTAATACAACAACAACTACTACTACTACTAAGGAGAATAATAAGGACAGAAATACAAAACTAAAGAGGAACCGCCCAGTAAACACAACTATCCTATGATTTAGTATAAATTGAGCGTCAAACTTCCTGTTCAAGTACCTTGCATCTCTATGGTTTGGCTAAAAAGTGACTAAGAGCAGATTACTAGCTGTTTGGATACCATATGGTTGTCTTTCATAACATCATAGAAACATAGAATGGTTTGGGTTGGAAGGAACCTTAAAAACTATCCAGTTCCAACCCCCTGCCTTGGGCAGTGGCACCTTCCATTACATCAGGTTGTTCAATGCCCCATCCAACCTGGCCTTGATACACTGCTAGGGATGGGACAGCTACAGCTCCTCTGGGCAACCTGTTCCAGTGTCTCACCACCCTCATAATAAAGAACTTTTTCTTAATATCTAATCTAAATCTCCTCTCTGCCAGCTTAAAGCCGTTCCCACATGTCCTATCACTATATGCCTTCAAGTCTTACCAGCCAACCTCAGTCTTGAAACTGACAGGTCATCTCTCTTTGCTAGGTGAGTAGATTTCCCTTTATCTGGATTCTCTAGGCAGTGTGAAAACACCATGGCACACTGCAATTTTCAAAACAGAAATTGCTAATAGTGCCTGCTGCAGAAAATTTGGTTCATCCTCTTGTTCTCATACAGTACTGGTGAAATCATGGAACAGTGATATGATTGGTTTTCTCTCATGCACAGCACAAAGTGGAACAAATTGTCCCTGTTACTGCCTAATGCTCATACATCTCACATTGGAAAGGCCCATTGAAACACAAATAGTATGTGCAAATGATTTCAAAACACCAAAACAATATGACGGCAACATACTACAGATGCTACAACTTCCTCAGCATTGCTTAGTCCCTGTAGATCTTTCTGCCTGTACTAGACAAAACATGCCACCCTCTCTGCTTCTTCCAGTAGTGCCTTCAGTTGCACAGCCTCGCTTTGCACTCCGAAGTACCTTAATGTGTATTTTAAGAACTGTGAATTTATGCTTGCTTATTGCCTGTTGCAGTATTTAGAGTGATGGTTCCATATTTATCAAAACATTTATTTAAAAGAACCCCAACCAAATGAGGAATAGAGAGCTTGCAAAAGCAGGCTGACTAAGGATGGAGAAAGCAGAGCCACATTTGATACCACTGCACTCCTCATTTCACCCCTTAAGGATTATCTACCAAAGCCTCACCACCGTGTTTCGTCCTGTCATGTTACTGCTGTTCTTTTACGGTTCCAAGTTCTGACATGAACACGTAGTTGAGAGGACTTGTGTCACTGCACAAACCACCAGTATTTCCAGGCAGATGATGTGGTCCCACCCACTTACATACTGTTACGTGGAGTGGGCAATTGAGGGAACCTGAGTTCATGGCACTTGAGACATGGATTTGTGTGAGCTAGGGGACATGAAAAAGCTGAGTACAGGATATTTCTTTTATACACTTCAGAGCCTAGGAACAAAATTGTATCATGCAACAAAACTCCCCAGAGCCTGGCTTGCTTGGATCTGGATTAGACCTTCAAAGCTGTTCTTAGAATTTTGATAAAGTTGTGCTCATTTTGCCACTTGTTTTAAAATAATGTTTTTACATATGAAAAAATATTATTGACTCGATAACAGTTTTTATTAATTAAAATAACAGTACTTTATAAATGACTGCAAATCACTGACTGAATACATGACATTATATAAAGACATTAATTTTATGCCTTTTGTACAAAGATGTACTTTATTAACAGTAATACTTGGATACAAACCGCTTTAGTCTCCTGTTTTCTGTGGTTTTTTTTCTGTCTCCTGTTCTCCTTTTCCATAACTCGCAGCTCAAATGAACTCAGTGCCACAAACCTGTCTCTTGCCCTGGGACAGTGGGCATCTGCTGAATATAGTCTCCAAAGAGGAAAATGACTCTGGTCATTTTAGAAGGAAGGCTGTGCAGTTTTACGAGTTACATCCCTCCCAGTCTTCAACATTATACCGAGATTACCCTGACCTGATCCAAAACATGGTTTTTAATTATTACACAGGAAACGTAGATAAAGTTGCAGTTATAAAATACTTATTTCCACATTCTGAATTAGAAGATTACATCAAGGATGCTAGAAACAGAGTTGTGGTTTTGCCAGGGTTTTGTTTTTGGAGGTTTTTTTATTGTTTTTTGGGTTTTTTTGTTGTTTTTTTTTTTTTTTTCCCCTGAAAATTATACAACTCCTCAATGTCAAAGCGTGGGATAAATCCATAAAATGCCAAGAATGATCCCTTCCCAGGTCATGAGCTCAACTCTTTCTCTAAGAGCCAAGCTTAATATTTATCTATGCCCCATGGCAGTAATTTTTTGAAGGTGTTGCTCTTGGGGATTAATTGCTGCTTCAAATGGGCAGTTAAGAGTTTAAACAACATTTTCATTGGCATACAGTAGTTCAGTGTCTACTGGTGCACTGATGGGTTTATGATGATCAAAGTGAATTAAAGAGTTCATCTTCTAGTTACACATTATTGGAGGCACTGCGCCATGTGAGTACCCTGGGTTAATGTATGTGAGATGTACAGTCACAATGTGTACACAATGTTCATTTTAAAATATTGTACTTCAGACTGTTTTCTGTTCCATTTACACTCGGAAACGAATCTCTCAGGCTGTTGATGCTTCAGTGACCTGGTGCCTGAGCACACATGCTCCTGAGGACACAGTCCAGGCTCTGGTGCTCATATTTCAGCACTGGTTTTCCACAGGATACAGTATCACGCTTGGAAGAAGTATTGCCACAGTGGCACAAGTTCTACACTGTGTTCAAATAAGTGGATGAAGAATCAGCTGCAGAACTCCTGATGCTTACAAATAGATTGCTCAAAGTCAATACAACTGGTACAGTGTTTATATGATCACTGCCATTAAAGGAAACCAGGTACGTGTAATGCTATTAATTATCTAAATTTTTACACCTCATTGATTGGGCATTTTGAGATCTTCAGTGTGATTAGAAGCCTGAGATCTGTACTGTGCCTGTCTGCTATAGGTGTCAATCTAAAACAGTGTGCCTATGCCTGCTTTCCTCAGGGAATCACAACCTGTCAATGTCTGCAACTCCATTCAAGTGAGTTTTACAAGCCTCTTTAGGCATCTGTGCCACAGTAGGTTGTACAAACATGCTAGAGGGAATTTCTGAAGGGAATGTAGAATGCCTTCACTGTGACTGCAGTGCAACATGAAGATTTCTGAGCTATGGAGATACTTATACCTGTTTCACACAGTGCCTGGGCCTCCTAAGCACACCCTAGTCCCTAGGACATGGATTCCTATCTCTATTTTCCAACTCTGTTGGAAAATACTGTCTCTGACTACTATTAATGACTTGGTTCTAGCAGACCAATTAACTAAAGCCAGCTTGTGATAAATGTTTCTCCTATATAAAATTATGACAGCTTGCTGTCTAAGTATAGGATGAATGCATCCCACACTTAAGCTGAGTAGTGTCACATGGATGTAATGAGGTTATTTAGCGTGGCACAGCTGGTGTGCTTTGCTGCTGTGATTCCATGGTACACTGCTCGCAAACCATAGCTAGCCTCTTGCCTCACTGCTATTTGTGTTGTCTGACTTTGTGTTTCCTAAGTAAAAGTGACACATACAATTGGGAAGAAGCTGATTGGCTTCTTAAAATAATTTTAGCTAGTTGATAGAGGTTTCTAATTAGTTAACCGCAAATTCTGGTCTTATGGGGACACTACTGGAATGGAGCACAGAAAGTCAAGCCTCTGCCTCATGCCCACATATGGAATGTGAAAACAGAAGCTGTTTGCAAAAATAAATAAGAGGTGTGGGTAGAAAAGTACACTATAAAAATATAACAGATAATTTATTTATAAACCACCCTCTCAAATAAGAAATAGTTGCAATTTTTAATTCCAGACTGTCTCTCTGTGCCTCTCCCTTTCAATGGCTACACTGCTGTTTATTTACCTCTGGTACCTCACATCGCTGGTGGCTGATTCTATCTTTTCTTTGCTATATCTGTCACCCAGAACCTAAATCCTAGCTGCTGGGAATGAGTTAATAAACAGTCTAAGTGTAAGGAAGCTGCCATAGTCCTGGAGACTGAAAGATTTTAGGTAGACCCAAGTCCAATATGCTAGTCTTGCTACTGAAGGAAGTAGTCATAGAATCATAGAATGCTTTGGGTTGGAGAGGACCTTAAGCTCATCAAGTTCCAATGGCCCCTATCAGGGATACCTCACACTAGACCATGTTGCCCAATGCTCTGTCCAGACTGGCCTTGAACACAGTCAGGGATGGAGCATTTACCACTAAATTCAGTTAGTATTTGACTTAATTCCTGAACATACTTATAGTTATATGAATTTACAATCTATTTAGTACTGCTGGAGAGAGCACTTGAAATTCTGACTCCCTTTCAGAGAAAATTAACAAGATTTTAAAGACTTTTCTGTCTAAAGCTGGGCTCAATCCAGCCTATCATATATTCACATAGCCATGATGAGCTTGTATTTCCTGAAGTTTGAATTGAAATGCAATGTTCTGCTGCTTTTCTCCAGGTTCTAGAAGAATGTGCCCCTTTTTGGGAGGGAGAGGGTTTGTTCCATTTTTTGGAATTCTGTTCAAGTGTTTTCATTCAGCTGGGGCTTCTGTACCTTCCAAGCTAAGTCAACTGTGCCATAAATCTTAGTATTAGTCGAAGTTGAAAATAGCTATATCATTCCTGTACTTCTCTTTGCTTCCTTTCCTACTATTTATCCTTTCCAGAAATAAGTACCAGGATGGTGATCTTGAATGCTGGAAGACTGGGCTGCTCACATTGTGTAAAACAATTTCTGTTGGCTGCTCCTGCTCCTGCTAGAGTCAAACTCTGGCCAAAAAGTTAAGCTAAATTGCATGAACGCTGAGAGTACTCATGGAGTTGAGTGTGCTCATTCATGAAAAGTACAGCAAGGATGAGAATATTAAAAGCTGCAATACTGAGATTGCTCAGTCTTGCGACTCTAGTTAGTTTCGCATTTGGAACAAAATACACTTCAGAAACATCATTGCCCTTGCCATGTTGTTCTTTTAACCAGACACCTAAAACAGTTAAGCTGTGGGTTTGAAGGTGAACTCAAATAAGAATAACAATTCAAGCTCTTAATATTGCATTTTCCCAGTTTAAAGCTACATTGAAAGCTAGGCATTTCACCCAGACAATTAACTACTAGTTTGTACAGTTTCATCCTTCTTTTACCTGAAAACAGAAGATGTGTTATTATTGTTCTAGGAAAGCGATATTGCCAGATTTTTTACAGAAACTTGAAAATTGGAGATTCAGTGCATTCTGTGTAGCTTTTTCCTCTTTATTCACTGGTGTTTGGATTATACCTTTTCCAGGCCTTTCTTTTCAGTCCCTTCGATTTGTAGATATTCTCTATGAACATGATTAGAGGACCATAGAAACTCTAGATGAAAATTTACATTCTTAGCTTCTACAACAGCATTATATCCAATAAAGTTGATTTCCTGTGCATTATTTATCTAAGTCTATTCTATGAAGAAAAAAACAGTTTGTTGGAAAATCAGTCTTAATTAGAAAAAATCTATATTTAAGGAAGTAGAACAGTGATAATTCTTAGATGCTATATTCTTGCTACATATACTTTAGCCAAATACTTGATAAATACTGAGAAGTTACGTGGATTTACATCTTTTTCTATGTGGAGAAAATGAAGGAGATAGTTTCACATTCTGTTTTAACTGGGTCAGAATGTTAGCAAGATTTACTTTCACAGTTGATTGTTTAGAATGCCATCCAGTTGGATGGGGAATCTGGCTGACATGTCTCAACCGGCAGAATAAATCAGAATACTCATTGCTACCAATATATATATCTGCTCCAAAAGATGAGACTCAAACTCCTATCTCTCTCCACAGTGAAAGGATTTAAACCTGGAACTCACCTCCAAATGCTCTGATAATCATTGGCAGAAGCATCACTTCCTCCTTTGCTGCACCTGAGTTGAAAAGATCTGAGCTACAGACAGGCCTCTGAAGAAAAGACAGAAAAGACTTTCTGATGAGGACAGAAAGATCAAGGCCACTGGAAGTTGATGCTCAGCAATGGTGAGTAGGTCTCATATTCTACTGATAAGGAGTTTTGTCACCCCTGTATTGGGTGACACATCCCCATTTGGGCTTTTGTGTCTCTAACCATTACATACATAGTGATCATCATCACAAGGATTGTAAGCACCTGATTCAGAATTTTGTTTTCCATTAAGTAGGAAAGCTGTGGCCTTGCAGGATCTCCAAAAAATTGCACTTTCAATGTAATTTGCAACAAAGCCGACATTGTAATTTGCAACATTCACATGATAGATATAAAAGGTTTGTATCCATATGAAATATCTTTCTTTTAAAGCGAGCCAGTTTGTTGGTTCTGTCTAGGATTCACAGGAGATCACTCTTACTGGTTCTCTCATCAGCCATTTTAGATTAGGACATATAATTTTACTGTTTTCAAACAGAAATATCATGCCCACTGTGTTCAGTTACTGTCCATTACTCCTATTTATAATATGTGGGAAGTTGGTCTTTAAAAATGCCTCAAGGATCCTGAAAGTGTGAAAGTTAAAGACAAAATTTACCCGAGACAGAGAACAAAAGGATGCTGGTACCATTCCTTTATTCCCCAGGGAATGAGAGCAAATTTAACAGAATTAATGTACATGCTTTTTCTTGCTTGAAGATTTGTTATGAATGTAAGAACCACACAATTTCCCCATGTTCCCAACAGCATGAAAGTAAGATTTCAGAAAGGACCCATCTCTCTCAGCTGCCAACATGTTTGGAAAGAGTCTTTTTCCCAGAGAACCCTCACAGCCTCTGTGTGAGACAAAATTCAGACAGGTTGTACAGCATAACCAGTAGCTCAAACATTCCTGTGGCAAGCCACCACGTTCCTTTCAGAGCTGCTTCTTTTTGCCACTCTGTTAATGTTCCCAGCTGTTTACTTGTTCCCAGGTATGAAATCAAATGCTGGGAGATCTGGGCTGGGCTGCAGCATGACTCAGTGCCCATCACCATATTCCTTTGAAGGAAGGATTTGGCAGGCAGCACTATGTGGAATCATACCTTAAGTATGCACATGTAAATATACAGACTCAAGTCCTGAGGTGTAATTTATTTGAGATGGCTCTTTGCTTGTTCCCAGGAGGATAAGAAAAGAAAGTGTAAGGTAGTATGTAGTAGTAGCAAGTGTTATTGCATGGTCTTTTCCTTCGTTTGCTCTCAATACCATCTGGATTCTGTAGGGTCAGGCACAAATCCTGCTTCCCATCTTGCATCCCATTTACGATGGTAAATTCGGATCATCTTCACTGAAGTAACAGAGAAGCATTAACACAAAACCAGTCAGACTTATGGGACTTCAGATTTCCTTTTATTAAATCAAATTTATATGTTTAGAATGATATTCTTTGGAATGTGCTACATTAAAAATAAACATTTTGTGTCCTGCTGTACAGCATTTACCTAGAGATAGAAACCTGCTTCTTACACCTATACTTAGGGGCCATTCTGCAGTGACTTCCCTTATACACTGAGGAAGTTGAGTTGGAGTAACTCCAGTTACAGTGTGTAACATGATGCAACCTTATTGCAACTCATCTGCAGCAATAACACATATTGCAGCAGATACGTAAAGAAATAGAAATAGAATCTGGTTTCTTAGGATCTGTGTTTGAACTCTGAGAATGTATAGGATTCTGTGACAAAAGCCATTAAATTATATGAATGCTAGGTCTATGGTAACCAATATCATGTGAATGTAATTTTTATCTGGATGTTGAATTCCTATTTGTTTTGCATTGTATGATTCATTGCAATAGTGAGCAATAGTATTTTGTATAGCTACTAAATAAACAGTGTGTGTGAGAGTTTGCATGGTCTGTGAAGGAAGCTTCTGGAACCATCCCTTCCCTGTTATACAAAAGGAAGAACTCAGGGGATACAAAACTAGTCATTGTGTTGGAGGAAGTGGTCTTAGGAAAATAAGGAGTCTTTTAAATACATCCATGCCCCTATTCAGTTTCTGGCTGAGTCACTGATTTTCTGTGCACTCTTGGACAAATAATTTTGAATATATCTATAGTATATAATGTAGGATCCTGCAGAAATACCCACAGCAACTTTGGCTGAACTTTGAGAACTATTTTTTGCCTCACCTCAAAGAAATTTTCAGGTCAAAAAGCTGGGACAGGTCACATAGGTCATGTGGTACCAGGATAATAAACTGTACATTTATCGAATTGGGTAGAAGACACCAAGCTATTGACACTTTAGGGGAATTTTTTTTTGGTTATTTGGTTGCTTGGTTTGATTTTGGAAAGAAAAAAAGCAAATACCTTAATGGGAATAGGGAATTTTAGAAATTAAAAACTCTTATTTTTTCTGAACCTGTTTTCCTTAGATAAAATGTAATTCCTCAGAAAATTGCCCTGTGGAATGACATGACTGTAGATCTGGAAGTAAGCATTTTTCTGTATTTCTTGTTGTGGACCATGAGTGTTCCCGGGAGGACTGTGAACTGAACCTGGCCTGGCTGGTTTGGTGTCCTTATCAGAACAACTTTGCCATGTGTTTGGGGAAACAGCGAGTTGACCTTGGTGGTCCCTGTGTTACGGGATTGGGAGTATCTGTGCTTCTAGCTGGGGACCCTGGTTGCCAGCTCCAGCTGAGGTGTCAGCAAGAGCAGCCCCAAATCTTACTGAATTCCAGTGTAGGCAACTGAGCTGATGTCATTTCAAGAGTCACCCTGTGTCCTTGCAAAGATTTAAGTGAATCCCAGCACAATTCATGAGTCCCTTTCTGTGCATCCCTTTGGGCCAGAAGGGCTGCAAACTGGGAGTGACAGAATGGCTTCTGGGCTCCTCTGGGGACTCCTGTTATCCTTACCTTGCCTCTGTGTGAGACACCATGTGTTTGGGCTCACAAGATGTCTCAGCTGTGCTACTCATACCACCCAGATGTGGGCAGTAAGTGTTTGTGAGTGTGGAACTTGGTTCTCTCTAGTGAGGAAACCTTTAGTACTGTGTACTGGTAGGAGATGCTTTGGCTGCTACATGGCTCTGCATGTCTCCCCATTGTGGCACCTGACCACTATGTGCTGCCTGTGATCTATCAGTTTGGGGCCTGGGGACAGGGGTCTTGCTTTGAGATACAGGTGCTGTAGCAGGGATCTAAGCTGGAGACATGAGCAAATGCAAAAGATGTCTGACAGTTCTGCACTTCTTGAAGGTTCTAATGGGTGTTACATCTCAGTGAGAGGGTGACAAAGGGGAAGGAGAAGTCATCTTGAACCAGTGGAAAAGGACCACGCAACAGCCACAAAACGAGCCTGCTCTTCTGTGAAGTCTTTTCTCATCTGAAAAACATCATTTTTAAGTTTTTAATCTCACTTTTCCATGTTGGCATGTAAGTCTGTTGTTTAAATACTCCGGAGAAAATGAATGTGGTATTTGTGTGATATGTGGCATTTTAAAATATGACCTAGATATTTAGGAAGCCTTTGTACACCCACCTTTGCTACCCCCCTTTTAGCTGCTCTGAGGCCCTTTCATAAATTTCTCTTTTTACTTAAAAAAAAAAAAATAAAAATACAACCAAACAAAAATAACCCACCAAAACAAACCAGATTGTTACCATGTTTGTGCTCTGGTGGTTTTTGCTTTGTCTCATAGATAATAGCTGTTTTTATGCTAACCCTTAAGCTCAGTGTCTGATCCTATAGTTTTCTTCCAGACTGAAGCTCTCTGATCTCATATGAACAAATATCTTGCAATTACGTTTCACAATAATTGCAAACACTGTGCAACAAACCCATGCCAGAACTATTTGTGACAATGGTGGAGAATTATAAGAAATGCTATATGAAAGCAAGAAAGAAAGCTGTAAGAAGTTGGTTTTCAGAGGCAGAAAAAGCAAAAGCAGAGTGCAAAGGTGGGCTGAGCAGTTCAGAGGTAGAAGGATATTCTGATATTTCTAAAAACAAAAATAACATTGATACTTTGCTCTCTGCTTTGCATTCTTTCCTTTTTTTCTCTCTCTGCACTGCAGAATTTCAAAGCAAGGTAAGACTCTCATCTCTCTATGTTATTTTAGGGGATATTTCTTTTTAGTCCAAATGCAGTTGTTTCTTTCCAGATGCAAAATGAAAAGCCTTCATCCCCAGTTTTGAATAGGAATCACTTACTCAGGAGTAGACCATATACTTGGCTAAAAAGTCCAAGCAATTCTTTTAGAATAAAAATCTAGAGCAGGAACCCAGATCCAAATTCCTCTGAACTTCAGGAATACTCCAATTCTGTTTCTAATTGGTGCATTTTTTAATTTGTTTCTAACAAATACCAAAGGCACTATTGAAGTATAAGACAGTTCGTTAAATAGTTACCACAATCTGTCCCTAAGCATGTTGCCCTTAAGAAAGTTTCTACATATGATGAGAGGTGCCTGTATAGTCCCAGACAGACTTGCAAACTGGAGGAAGTGTTTTGAATGTAATAACTATGCAGTAGTACTGAAGACAATCTGGAACATTTCAGCCACCGTCCCTCACTGATTTATAATTAGTTACCTTAGTTTAGATGCCAAACATAGAAAATTATTATTCTTGTGTACTGCCATTTCCCATTACTATTTGTCAGTCTTAATTTCATTATATGCTGAAAAAACCCCTCTCTGCAAACTCTGCTTAAAGAAACACAATTGTCTTATAAAAGTAGCTAAAGCATGTGAGAGTTAAAAGTAACTTTTTTTCCCATAAGTGTCATTCTCCCAGCTTAGAATTCTTTAACAGATACAGAGCAGCGCAGAACTGAAAGTATTTTTAATTTCAGTGCTTTGTATATTTACAGAGGGATTACAACAAACTTCTACACTTTATCTACATTTTAATAGGTCAGCGTGAACATATGAAGTGTATTAAGGTGGACTGCCTTCCTTATTAAACTTACGTGAATTTGTCAAAAGCCCTTAGCAGTTGTATGCAATAGGGGCTGGAAAGCCATGCATGATTGAGGTCATGCATCCAGCCAGTTTGTAAGATGATCCCTCTGTACGGAGCCATCAGCCATCCCTAGCATAGGGGCGCACTCATACACGCATTCCTGTCAAGTCATCTTGTGAAAGGCTGCTTGCTTCCAGCTTGGCTTGAAAGTGCAACCTTAATAAAACTCACTGAAGCCTGAGAGAAAATAGCAGTTCTGCAGCAGATAGTGTAGGGGAAAGAGACTGGGATATGCATATGCAGCTGACTAAAGCAGGCTACATGCTGGACTGTAACAGAGAGGAAACAATAAATCTTAACTACTATGCAATAAATATTCCCAATTTTAACTAAGGAATCTATCCTCATAGTGAAATTAAAAAATCAACAGTTTATCCAAGCTTGATTACCAAAGTGCTCTTCTCCAGTCCTTTTTCCAAAGACTTCAAGGGAAATTAAGAACAAATTTTAAGAAAGACGAAGAAAAAGTTTTTGTTAAAGCAGGAAAGGAAAGTAATAATAACATGTCAGTTTTCCTTTCCTTTGCTTTCCTGGCAGCGATTCTTCCTCATATAGGCTGTAATAACCAGCGTCGGGGTTCAGAAGCCAGTGGGAGAAGATTTAACCGGATTCAGCACGGGCAGTGCACCTATACTTTCATTCTGCCAGAACAGGACGGGAACTGTCGTGAAAGCACGACAGACCAATACAACACAAATGCTCTTCAGAGAGATGCTCCTCACGTGGAACAGGATTTCCCTTCCCAGAAACTGCAACATCTGGAACATGTGATGGAAAATTATACTCAGTGGCTGCAAAAAGTAAGTGTTTCTTTTTTTCATTTCTCACTAAATGGATTTTTTGGTGACCCTTCTGCTATTCAGGGGTTTCATTAGTTTCTGTGAGAACTTAGGTAATAAGGATTGACTTAGTCGTGGCTGTGTAGGGGAGAAATGTTTCAGCCAGAGTGCACCATTCTTGGTGACATTGCTCTTGGGAACAGTATTTTCCTGTTGTGAAAGAGGCAGCTTCTTGAAGTTTTATCTCAAGAGACCAGGGATGTTTGTTAGCCAGCGAGCACAAAAATCCTCCAGAGACTCTAATGACAGAACTTACTAAGTATTCCTGTAAACTCTCTTACAGCTCACAGCTTTAGATCACATGCCATGCAGGATACCTGCTACTCTGACAGCAAATGGGAACATTAAAAAACCCCAGCATTTAAAGGCACTGAATTAAGAGCATCATTGTTCCTCCCTAAATAGATCTATATCAACTGTTCTACACAGCTAATTGCTGGAAAGAAAGTAGAAAGTATATAGGCATTCACAGTCCTAAAACATCACAGTAAGTTTTTTTAACTGTGTAGGTTTCACTGGAGTTCAAACAGCCTGTTTTAATTTCTGTATGTATATGTGCATTCTGTCATAGAAAGGGAAAAATGGGTTTGGAGGTGTAGCGGTAACTTAGCAGAAGTAATTACTTTTAACAATTTGTGCAGTAGTTCTGATTTTCTAATGAACTTTTCAGTATTTTATGCATGAGCTGAAGTTTAGGCTTGAGAAGAGAATATGTGAATAATTCCACTCATATGAGCAGTCCCATTCACCTTAACAGGATTACTCACTTGTGTAAAATTACATACCTTGCAGGATCTTTTCAATGCCTTGGTAATGAAAATTGTCTTTGGATAGCTGACCAGTAAAAATAAATAAACAGTCTTTGTATATAGTTATTTGTAATATTCCAATTCTCACACTGGCATTTTGACCTGGCAAAGCAGTAAATTGAGCAATTGAGGGATGTAACTAGTTGTGTAAGATAGCACAAGAAAACTACTGTATGTATTCTTTTGAAAGATATATTATTTAACTCTAACACAAGTTTGTCCTAAGAATGAGCATCCATAAAAATCTAGGGAAGACTTTACTAGGTGAGCTAAAACTTCCTATTAGCACAGTTAGTTACCTGTGTTATTCACAAGTTTTGTTTCATACAGGCAGTATACAAGACAGAAATATGTTAAAAAGCATATGCAGTCATTCCCCATCCCCCTAACAATCCTAAGTCTTTAAAGAGGATTTCCTGGTCTCTTGGTGAATTAATTGTGCTCGTTGCATATCTGGCTTTAGCAAGAGAGAAAAGCCCCTGTCAGTAAATATGTAACTGTAAAACAAAATATAATCAAGCATTTTTTTTAGACTACTTTTCTTTTTTTTTAATATCTTAGTCTGCTTTGGGCATATAATCCTGGAAATGAGAGGATGCCTTCTGTAGAGGAAAGCATTTCTTAAATTATTTTACTATACCTTGCGAGGGCTGAGGCAAGCACTAAAAAGAGGAAAGTTGTTATTTGTGTTTATATACACATGATTTTACTTGAGCAAAGTGCCTGCTGAATCATGCTTATAAGACTTATTCTGTGTTTGTCCACTAGAGACTGAACTAAGATCACTGTTTCAGTGTGAGCTGAGCATGAAGAAATACGAGCCTCTGGAGTGTGAATGTCTGAGTTAGGGTTAGTCCTCTCACACTTTGGAGGGAAGTGATTAAACAGGTAGGAAGCCCAATGAAAGGGGTTTATATTTGAGGACTGCTTTTTCTGCAGCGATTGTTAAACATGCTGTGGGCAGACCTTTCCCCCCTTCCTTCCCAGCCCCCAGGCCTCTGCTCCCAGGGGTTTACATAAAACTGGGATTGTGCACATATCCCCATGTGTCAGTTTTCCCTGGAATGAAAGGACTCATTTCTCTGTGCAATGGAGTATGGCTCGCTCTGAACAAATGAGGCTGATGCAGCTCTATTATAGCATCTCTGAATACTGAATTTGCTTTGTTGTTGTTGCCATTACAAAGCATCTCAGCCATAACTCATTTCCTTTCTAGACAAGCATAATGTTGAAGTGCAATGAATTTATTATGTAGATAATTCACATATCATTTTTATACTCTGCATTTATTTCTCTCCCTATATTTTTAATATCAGATGTAGCTGCTGCTACACTAAACAGTATTTTACAAGTGCACCTGCAATGAATAAAGTAAGGAATAATTTATGGTTATAGTTCTATGACTGGAAGTGAATAGCTAGAATAAGACATAATGTTTAGGAATTTGAGATATAATCTGACTTACATAGTGGAAGTAGCTTTATTACTTCAGGCTATATGTATAACTTTCATTAAGATTGTCCATAG
Organism: Melopsittacus undulatus; assembly: GCF_012275295.1. Lineage (NCBI taxonomy): Eukaryota > Metazoa > Chordata > Aves > Psittaciformes > Psittaculidae > Melopsittacus > Melopsittacus undulatus. The sequence continues at coordinate 18,875,531 of NC_047527.1, forward strand.
GCTATGTTTGAGTGACTTGTTTTCTCAGCACAAATGATAGCCTGCAATATTGAAAGACTATTTATTAAGGAAGTTTGGGGAAACACAGTTTGCTTAACTCTGTAGCATCTTAAAATGGTTTTCTTTGATATCTAGACTGGCAGATTTCTAGGAGCAAAGCAAGTATTAAAGTAAAATAAGAACACAAGCTCGAGTGAAGATAAAAATGTGCTTGTCTGGGGAGCCAATTACTGGCAATTAAGTCCCAGCCTTGTCCACTGTCATTTGCATATCTATAGTCAGCTTAACAGGGATTGGTTGGCAAATCAGGGACCCAGCAAAATGCTCTGCACAGAAACTATTCGGAAGAAGATGACTTGGTAAACATTTTTAGAGATTTTCCTAGAACTGTTTATTTTAATACCGGATAGCTTTCCCCATTGTTTAAGCTTGCGTTTCATTTCTGCAATATGTTTATATTAATAGTTCAAAACAAACAGTTCATCACATTCTCCTTCTTGCAGTAACTGACTGGCACACGTGACACTGTTTGGTATGTAATTGCAGTGTCTAAGTATTGCCAAAGAGGAGTTACATGAAATGTTATCATCGTGTCTTGCTTGGGAACTTTCTGTTAGTCAGCTTGTTGAACCCAAGGCGTCAATGGACTCTGTATACATTTAGAACAGCTATATAGATGAGTTTTTCACATACTTATCCGTCAGTCCAAGCAGTAGTAATAGTTGTTATTACAGTAGTGAATTTTACATGATCCACTCTTTCTTTTTTTCCTGATCATCGCCTTGACAGAATAATATAAAAGTTTAAAATTAACACTTAATAATAATATACAATAAGAAGCTAACACAGCTGTACAAGTTTGAGTGAACCACAACTATTCTGTCAGCCAGATCCCAGACTTAGATTTCTTAGATTCTAGGTTTTCTTCCATTTTCTCTACAAATATTGATGGCATCACTAGACTTAAAACAAATAAAGAAGCTTTCACTCACTGCTCTTTGCCTTCAAAGTACCTGTTCTCTCACCAACTATATATATAAAAGAAGTATAAAATGATGAGCTAGTTTCAGTCATTAAAGAAAGAAATTATGAGCAATTTTTTTTTCTGGAGTATCTGTAGTCATTTGATAGTCCACTTTAAAGTTTATTCTTCTCGTTGTTTTGATAAATTATTTGTCTATGGTATTCTTTGTGCTCTCTGTTCCCTATTTTACAGAAGTAAGATCACAAGTGCTCACTTGGGTTTTAAACATGTAAGGAATCTAGGTTTTGAAGAGGACCAATCATTGTATAGAAGAAAGTAGCTTTTGGAAAGACTGGTCTCCGTCACTGTGTGCTCTGGCTCCACTGAAAATCTGAAATAATAATAACAACAACAACAATAATAATAATAATAATTTGCTTATGTGTGTGGATTGTGCCTTGGATTTTATATTGTTTGCTAAAGATGAGAAAATTGCTTCTATGTCATTCTTGCTGTGAAGCTGTGTGAAAATACGACAGAGCCTGCCCTGAAGAGGGCATATCTAGATATGTCATAATATCCTATGAATCAAATCTACATTAATAAAAGGATGGAGGTGGCCATAGTGTGTGTAAAATTTTGTCACATTAAGAAAGCAATATTCCCTAGTTGAATGAATACAAGAAATAGTAAAAATTTTATTTATGCTTATGTCTCACTGGATATTTTGTAATGCAGCATATGGCCATAGAGTCCACATAACATTTGGATGTTAAGTGCAACCAGGAGATCCATAATGAGCTCCTGTTAATTTTCACAAATAAAAGCAGATAATTGGATTTGGAATCTACCACTGTTCTTGTGCTTATATTACTGACAGAGCTGCGTGAGAAATGGCTTTTCAGTAAATCTTTCATTTTCAAGGTGGACCAGGGCTAAAAGGAAACAGTGAGAATGTTTCATCCAAAACTGGCCAGTAGCCTCCTAATTGGCATCCAGCTCGAATCTGGATTTCTTGTCTAGACCCAGAGGCTGTTCACTATTTTAGTACTCCTTTTTGCTTCGGAGTCAATGAATTCTCATATCCAAAACAGAGCCTCATCCTAGTGACCTTTGAAATGCAGTTCTCACAAACAAGCTTTGAAAACATTATGGGATTCATATTCAATACTTATGTATTATGTGCAACTCAATGGTTAAGTATATAAAAATGGAATTTAAGGAGCAAAAGTAAGTTTATGGAAACTGATTCTAAGAAAATTCACGTTTGAATGTAAAACTGAAATTGTTTATTTACCTCTAAACAATCTCTTGGGTAATAATATGCCTGCATTTCAAAGCAGTATTAATTACATTTCTGAAGTCATTGGGATAATTTGAGGTACCAACAAGAAAGGGACAAAACTTCAAATATGGAAATGCCTGAAAGTGTTACATTTATTTGGGGGATATCCAATTTTCCAGTTGTAGGGGTTTTTTAAGAAGCAGAAGGGCAGTCTCGTATATGCCACATTTGGTAGAAAATTACTTAAAAAAAGGGTATTTCCCAAGCTTGGACAGAAGGTTTTACATAATGTTCAGTAGAACCTGAATATGTTTGTTTCCAGTGATGACAGCTGTAATTAGGAACTTTCTGGTAACAATAAAATATTGTATTTATTAGTCATCAGAACTGTCCAACCAACATGCCCAGTGGGAGATCTCATTTAGAGCACTGAGAGCTTTTCTAAATGAAACTGATATAAAGTAAATTGCGTGTCATTTTGAGGGTGCTGAGAACTCATCGTTCCCATTCACTTCTGCGGTTTGGAGCCAATCTTCACAGAGCTGGGTGCTCTGTGAAAAAAAAAAAAAAGGGAAAAGAAAGACAGCCCATGTGGGAAAAGTATGGAGCTGGGTATTTTAAGTCTGCATCATCCCACCCAAACTTCTGGCTGAAAGCCACTGATAACCAAGATAGGTTTTTCTTTGCTGTGGGGAATTTCTCAGTGCTGTGTCAAGAGACAGTAGCAAGCCCAGAGGAAGAGCCAGCCATCTGAATGGTCTTGTGGAAGTCCCTGCTTCTCTTCATTTACTCCAGGGAAATCTTGAGCAGCTCACTTCCTGATTTAAATGCCTCAGTTAAATGGGATAGATTTAAGCTTTACTTCTATCCATGGCTGTAGCACAGACTTCCCTAGTGACTGCAAGAAAATTGCAAACTTCAAGAATTTAAGTTTCCCTTTTCTAACACAAACATAGTACTACTACCTAATTTCACAATGCTGTTGGGAGGCTTAATATGTTATTCTTTGTGTTGTTTTTGGAGTTTTTCTATTGGAAGGTATTTTGTGCTATTAAGAGTTTATAAATTATAATAATACTTCCAATGTTTACAGGAAATGGAGCGAGATTGAAAAATCTTTTGGAATAAAATTAGTTTTAAAATTAGCAACTAAATTTATAAACAATAAGCAGATAAGCACAATGATTATTAACCTATATTGTGAAGTATATTTTGCAGGTTGCAGTTGAGCAAATTGATTGTATATGTCCTTTTAACAGTGAGAACAGTCCTTATTCTTGCAGTATTCTTCAAACACATTAAGCAGCTTCTGCTCCAAACTGTATTAATCTAAGATGAATAAGACATAGTCATGTATGGATTCTCAGGAACACCAGTGAAGGATGGCTAGATTTTCAGAGCTATTGTTACCAGCAATTTTGAATAAACTTCTCAACATCAAAACTTAACTCACTTACATGATTTATAGGAAGGTGAAGATCCTTAACAACCTGCTCATACTCATCTAAATTTATGGTTCAGCTTAGTTCAGTCCTCTTCTCCATATTTGCAAGATGATGCAAACAATGAGGAGGTAGTAAATAAAGACCTTCTAGAACCAGTATCAAAATTTTAGCTGTGCTGTGAACCTTATCTTCAGCACCAGCAGCTCAAATGTCTTAAATAAACAGTCTTGGTTTAAAAGTTTTCCCGGTAGCATAAGGATTTCCTCTTTTGTTAAAGGGTTGTAGTTTGATCAGGAAAAGGAAATTGAAATAGTTTCATATTTCATATGAAGTGTTCTTTTTCTTATGAAACAAGTGTACTTTAACACAAGGTTATTCTTGTGAAACCATATGTGCATATTTTAGACAGTGTTATGAAACACCAGGGTGGTGAATATACACTTGGAAGGGTAACTTAGAAATGCTATAAATTGTTGAACATTTGCACTACATTCCCTTTAAAGTTCCTGCACAAAAATCAAGCTTTGCTTTTCATTACCTTAGTTAAGAATTAAGTTAATCTAAAACACTGTAAGTCACTCCGAAGGTGGAATCAGAAGTCTACCTAGGGACTTCCACCAATTTAATTATCCCTACTTAAAACTCATGCAAGCCAGACTAGTGTAACTTCCTTTTCTAAACAAGACTAACAGTAGGGCTACGTTCAACATTGAACAAACATATGGGTACAGCCAGTCAAAGCAAGACAGGTATATGGTCAGCTGGAAAAATGCTCAAGTTGCATTGTTCTACATTTGCAAAAATGTTTTGCTTTCAGAATTTAACCAAACCAACAAACCAACCAACTAAACAAAAAAAAATTAAGACAATTTTTTAATCCCCCAAGAAAACCATATAGAAAAACAGAGTCACATGACTGAAAAAAAAATTCTTATACTGCTTTGACAAGCTTCTAGGAACAGAAATGAAAAGAAGACAAAAAGGAAAAGGTAGCAGAGAACTATGCTAATTTTATGGTGGAATAGGTGAATAGGTCTTTAACAAAGGTACTTTAAAGGTCTGTTATATGGTAGTACATGATCAGTTATATGAGCTGTACTACTATTATAGGCTGAAAGTGCAGTTATAGTCTTCCTGTTGAAAAATCTGGGTTGAAGACCTCTGAGTAAAAAGTAGCTGATGAAAAATTCTGCAAGCTCTGCAGAATTCCTTGGAAGTCTCATGCTGGTGCATGCATGTGCACACACATATATATACACATGCATACACACAGATATGCATTTAGATTTTTGGAGTGTTTGGTGTAACATATGCTAAAATCTGTTTCTAAGTGTTGTGGCTTAAATCCATTCTTATATCTTATACCTACTTACCTGCTGTCAATCTGTTGTTCTCCTAGAATTGACAAGTTGGCTCAAAAATAATAGAAGAGTTGGCAGCAAGATAAAATCTTGTGTATTGTACATGCATTAATTCTCTGTGAATGAGCACCCATGCTGTGTGGCTGGTAAATTATGTGTGCCTTTGCTTTTGTTCTTTATAGAATATATATGAAGCAAGAGTTTCCATATGTTCTGGAAAAAATATTGGACATTTGTCCTTCCCATCCCAGCCATGTTTCTGTCCTTATATGTGCCTATCCTGCAAAACAAACATGATTATTCTTTGTGCATGCACAGCATCTGCTTCTTCAACAGGACTTGGCATAAATATATGCTAAAATTTTTCATCACGTCTTCTGGGAATTTTTTTTTTTTTAGTAAATTCTTGCCATTTGTCATGTTTTTGCTAGTTTTCTTGCTGCAAATAATGTGACAGGTGTCCCTTCCGCAATAGGAATGTATGGGAACAACCAAAACCCACTTGTTCCAGTTAGCAGAATTCTTTTCTGACTCTGTTCTGCCTGAGGATTTGGGTCCTGGCATTCTTTCTTCTCCCTCTGTACCAAGCAGGCAAATAGGTTGAGAGATTACACTAGAGATAGGATAGGCTCTTAACTTTCCTGCCAGGAAATTAAGGCAAGACTAGAGAACTGTGGGAGAAAAATGGGAGTCTGAGCAGAAGACCTTAGAAGGCAATTTGTCTCTTTTTGACAGCACGTCTTCTTTCACACTGGAGCACGGATGATCAGATTGGTACTAATCAATTGTGAATTCAAAAGCTATTTCTGCTGCAGGCTGGTATGCAGTTTATAGACTGATCCTGCCTTTTTTCACATCTGAACTTCCTTTAAAGGCTTTCTGTGTGCAAGAGGGTTTTCTTGAAAGATACTATCTATGTTATGAAACTTCTCTTTTAGGAACAGCACTGTTTAGCAGGCCAGGCTTTCAGTTTCCTCATCTGTGATCCACACCAGCCTAAATCTGCGGAGTGAACTTGCAAGGCTTCAAAGAGAAAAACACTGGTGCCTGCCCACTATTTTAAATATACAACCAACTTGCAGGCTTTATCAAAGACTCTCCAGCCTTCAAGGTGGGGTTCTTACTTCCTGACTGTAGGTGAAAAAAAAATCTGACTCTCAATGTGTCAATTTACTATTTTGAAATGTGTTTTAATATTTGACTTTTAATACACTCCAAATCCACAGAACACATTTTAAATGCCCAGAAAAATGAAAGAAAGAGTCCTAGTGAAATCTCTAGAAATGCTTTTATATATATCTTCAGGTCTGTCATAGCAGGCAGGCCTGCCTCTTGGATCATATTATTCATGAATGATTTAAGGTTGTCAGCCTATGTTTATAAACATTTATTTTTCTTTCTGAATACCTTGTCTGTAAATATAGTCTTACACAGCAGAGATTTAGGAAAAAATAATATAGTTGTTGTTAAATAATGATTTTGTAAATTTTTTTCTAAGCATTGTATTGAATGAATTTTCAATTTGGATGAAACCACCTGTGGCTCTACTTAAATGTGCTGATTTTTACTTACGTATGTTTGATTTTCGATAGCTTTAGCAATAATTATCTTCTGGGAGTTTTAGTTCTCATGCAGAAGTCTTTTGCAGGAAAAAGAACTGTATTAAATAAAACTCTTTAAAACTCTCCCATCAGGTCAGCATGTGGGTAAAGTGAGGATGAATCACAGGGTCATTTTCATGCCTTTCTCTTCTCCCTTCTGAGTCATGCATTTATGTTTCAAGAAGACAAGCATCTTCAGATAATTATCTTACTATAAGAGCACTAGTTCTAAAATCCTAATATTTTATATGAAAAACCTGTGTAGAAATGGCTTGATATTTCTGAAATCTCATAGGAACACTATATACAACCTGGTTCTCTGAAGTCTCCTCCAACACCAAAGGACTCAATGAAGACTGCTACAGCCTTTGAAAATTCGGTATTTATATGCAGATAAAAGTCTCTGAAATGAGTATTTAGGATCACTGCCATTATCATTTAACTATTGAGTATATTTATTTGTGTCATAGTTAAATATTTACTCTCTACAGCCTTAATTCATCATGAAATTCCTGTGGCTTTGTAGGCCACATCAGCAAGTCAGCACAGTAACAGGCAGCCCCCAAACCATGATGCCTTTGGTGCTGTGCCTGGAATTTTGAGGATCTGCTTAAAGGGAAAATTGCTCAAAGAGGTGATCTAATCTATTCCTGAATTAACTATTCCTCTTTGTTCCTTGGATAAAGCTTAATACTTCACTCTGTGTGTGACTTACCATAGTAGAGATAAATGATAAAGGGCCACCTATCTTTCCCGTGTCATTTCTATCCTGTTAATAGGAAAGGCCATCAATGCTGCGCTAGGAAGTTTTTCTGTGTTACTATATTTGTGTGGAGGAGATATGGACTGCAAAATTCTTAATCACTTTAGGCTGTTAACTACAGAGGTGATGATTAAGGTTGCTTCCCTTCACATTTTTCTTGAATGATACACTTTGATCTCTTGCCTTTTCCAAGAATTCTGTCTAATACAATAAATATCCTTTTGTATATTCCTCTGACATAGTTTACCTCCGTGACAACATTCAGTTCAGCTGTTATGGCTTCTGCCTTCATGTCAGTTGTTAAAGAATTACTTTGTACCTGTTGCAATACCAGACTTTTATGCCAAGAACCATAAATAAGGCAATTATATTTGCAGAGGCACATGAGGCAAGAGGAGTTCCCCAAGTACCAAAAGTTACCATTAAGGTGAAGGATGATTATGCAGAATAAATTTAATAATCATTGGTAAAAGGTAATTTTTTATGATTAGATCTGCTTGATGATCTATTTTACTTGATTTTACCAGTCACAGTACAGCACATGGCTCTGCAACTGAGAAGTATCCAGTTGAATGAGTGATTTCAAATCTTTATTAGTTGATTTTTGTTGAGAAAGATCACTTGTTTCACACTTCCTGAAACCAGGTTATTAGTTGAGGTTCTGCATTGAATCTCATTGGCAAAATGCTTGCACATCCTTGCATGTTTACATACACTGTTCTGTGTTTATGCAACCATGACACCATGTAATGCTTGCGTAAACTATGTGAAATATCTGCAATGAATTTGTGTAAAATGTAAATGCAATAACAATATAGGTAGCTTCTTCAAGTGCTTTTTGATGATTTTTAATTCCATAAAATAGTTACTGGACAGGTAATTCCAAAGGAAACTGAAGGTGAGTTTGTTACTGCAGACTATTGTCTCTTGGAAATGGTCGTCTCAGACAAAGTGTAAGGGATCTGGAGAAAAATTAGAAAAGCTAAATATAAGGTAGGAGGTGGGGGTGGTGCTTCAGAGCAAGAAGTCTCTCTATTTGAGGCTGATAGAGGATTTTCATTAAGACTGACAGGAAGGGTGAAGGTTGCTGTTGTAATCCATAAATTTGTGTGCTGCCCAAGGTATCAACATGGCACTAAAGCACACACGATAAGATAGTTGTCTTGCAGTGACAGAAATGTCTGAAATATTACTTTGCTGTACAGCACAGTGTTCAGTAAAATACTTTGGAACAATGTAGCTGTAAAATGTTTATGGTCTGTTTGGCCCTATTAAGATCATAATACTACATATTTCAGCAGTACTACAGTCTGCTGAACTAAAACACATCATAGTTGAGGAAGGTTTTATTTAAAATGAGACTGTTTCATTGTTATAAAAAAAAGAACAGATTTTTCCCCCTCTAAATTTAAGAAAGCAGGAGTGAAGCAAAAAGCTGCTCAACAGCATGTTTTAATGAGGAAACCATAAATTCTCCATATTTTACTGGCTATTAATGTATCTGAAATGCAGACAACCCCCAGCTGGAATGCTGAGTAGAACCAGAGTGTGATGTGTGGCAGTTAAGGTAACCAACGTGTTGCTCTCTTGCCAGGAATGCTCTTGCAACCATCAGTGACAACCTCAAAAGTAATATTGTTTTCGCTGCATATAGATGACTATTAGGTGAAGAAACAATTTACTAACCTGAAGCGAGTACCATGTAGAGTCCGTGATGAGTCAGATGTCAGAAATACTAGAAAGACATTTGCCCAAACTTGTCAACTTCAGATTTGCAAGATCAAAGGACTTGACACCAAAAGTGCCAAGGGTTCTGTTTTGAGTGGTTGGTACTCAGAACTTTCCAGGAAACATATAGCACATGACAAGCTTTACCCCTATAAATTAAATTGCTTTCATTTCAAGGTGGAGGGTGTTATCATAAGCACATAGCTGCTTTTTAGTAGACTTCAGCAAGAGGTAAAGCTGAATGGAAATTACTCTGGTACTCTGAACAAGCATATACCTGTTTTATACTTTTGGATAAATAGATGATAATAGGAAGTTCAGAGAATTCCAATAGAAGCCTTCCTGTAGAGAACAACACCAAAACAATTCAAAACATCAGATAAAGGTGAATTCTAATTCCTTGAACAGTTCAACTAGGGGATCATATGGCCCTAGATAAATTTTTCTTTGCCGTACATGACAACCATTATGACACATTCTGTACTGGCCACCAGTAAGTCTTACAAATATATAATAATAATAATCATAGAATCATAGAATAGTTAGGGTTGGAAAGGACCTTAAGATCATCTAGTGTCATGGGCAGGGACACCTCACACTAAAACATGTCAGCCAAGGCTCTGTCCAACCTGGCCTTGAACACCGCCAGGGATGGAGCATTCACTACCTCCCTGGGCAACCCATTCCAGTGCCTCATCACCCTTAGAGAACTTCCTCCTTATATCCAATCTATAATTCTTCTGTTTAAGTTTCAACCCGTTACCCCTTGTCCTATCACTACAGTCCCTAATGAAGAGACCCTCTCCAGCATCCCTGTAGGCCCCCTTCAGATACTGAAAGGCTGCTATGACGTCTCCATGCAGCCTTCTCTTCTCCAGGCTGAACAGCACCAACTTTCTCAGCCTGTCTTCATATGGGAGGTGCTCCAGTCCCCTCATCATCCTCCTGGCCCTCCTCTGGACATGTTCCAATAGTTCCATGTCCTTTTTATGTTGAGGACACCAGAACTGCACACAATACTCCAAGTGAGGTCTGATGAGAGCAGAGTAGAGGGGCAGGATCACCTCCTTTGACCTGCTGGTCACACTCCTTTTGATGCAGCCCAGGATACGGTTGGCTTTCTGGGCTGTGAGCACACTGAAGCTGGCTCATGTTCATTTTCCTTCTCAAGTCCTTCTCCACAGGGCTGCTCTGAATCTCTTCTCTGCCCAACCTGTAGCTGTACCTGGGATTGCTTTGACCCAGGTGTAGGACCTTGCACTTGTCATGGATAAACTTCATGAGGTTGGCACCAGACCACCTCACAAGCATGTCAAGGTCCCTCTGAATGGCATTCCTTCCCTCCAGCCTATCAACAGAACCACCCAGCTTGGTGTCATCAGCAAACGTGCTGAGGGTGCACTCAATGCCACTGTCCATGTCACCAACAAAGATGTTGGACAAGACTCGTCCCAATAATATTTAATTATTGTTATGTATACAGTGAGTGTATAAATTTTGCATTTGTTTATATGGTGTATATATATATTGACTTTTAAAGTGTAATTGATGTACCAACATTAAAAATAGTTATAAAATTAAATATTGACAGAAATAAAATAACTTGTCTGGAATTCAGGTTCTTAAAACTAGGATTACTGATTGTATTTCTTTAATGCTAAACAGTAAGCCAAAAAAGCAGCAACTGTTACCCTTTACCTTAATGCCTCTCAGTGTTCACCACAAGGAAAATAAAACCCAACAACTGCATTGTGAATCCTAGGATTTAAAAAAATGTTTCACTTATCCAGGATTTAACACTCCTACACATCTTGGAAACATCTACTAATTTGGCCACTGACCCCCTGGGGTATTTCCTAGAAGCAGAATTGAGCAAGACTGAAAATGATTTTTTTGTACTGTTATGGGAATAAAGATATAACATGAATTCTTGATTTGTAAAATATGGACCAAGTGTGACATCTTTTACCTTTTTGTGTATTTTTAAAGACTACTTCAACATTTTCATTTATTATTTTGTTAACAAAATCATGCAGAGCTCCTGAAATTACAACCAAAACTCTGGTCTTTTGTCACTAAAATTAACCTTTTTTTTTTTCCACCACGATGGAGCAGTGACAATATGTTTTAATGTAAATTTCCCATTTTCATTCTTAAGTTTCAAGACAACACCTCACTCAGTGTTAGTTTTGTCAGTGTAGTTTTAAATGCTGTCATTTTCACTTCTATCATAAAATCCTTCTAAAAGGCTTTAAGGAAGCTGCACCAAGATTGTTTTTAGAATACTATTCATAATGGAATACAAGCTTTTTATTGAAAGACAGCTTTGCATCCTAATTCAGAGTTCCTCTGTGTTTCTATCAGAATGGATGTTAATTTTTGGGGTTGCTTCTATCAGGCTTAGTCTGACATTGATATTGCATTTACCAGGTGTTGCTAGCATAAGCTCTTACCAAAAGTTATCTCTAGAGAAAACAATGATTTCCTGTGGGAATGTGAACCCAAAGATGGTTTTCAACACATTCCACAAACTCAAACCATTATCATTAAATAGCATTTGAGAGAATTAGAAACTGAAAAAAAAAGTCTCTTGATTCTCAGTCAGAGTGTGATGCTGATAAATCGTTGTGGAGCTGGGCCCAGCGCTGCTCATAGTGAATCAGCAGTAAAAATCTGAGCTTAGTTCCTCTCCAGGAAAGGACATTTCCTGACTTCAGGCGTGGTCATCTGAAGTCGACCCCCTCACCCTCTCCTTCCCCTGGTGCTTTCAAGAGTGGCAGAAGTTCCAGGTCTACTTTTTGGCACTGGTTTTCTGGATTCACGTACTTCAAGTTGCCTCTGCCCTAATGTAAGGGGATTTCTTAATGGTAAGAGACAGACCTTAGCTCTGTCCAGACAAACCTATTTAGCAGAACAGGAAATTCCCAGATGGTCAGGAGGAATTTTAAAGGGCTGGAGGGGTATGTTGCAAAATGCTAGCCTAGCACCCATGGAGACAGAAGTCTGTTATTTATAGAAAAGCAGAGGCAGAAAACAGATTATGTGCTTCCTCACAATATGCTCTACAATTCCTGCATTGTGTCAGCATAAATTTGTGGGATACCACATCAAGAAATGAAATGATAGAATGGTCTCTATCCTCAGCCAGTTCTTCAGTCTGTGTGCCTAGAAAGATACCAGCTAATACTATGTGCAGTGTTGGTTTTATAGTACTGAAAAGAACAGTTTTAGAAAGCCCTGAAACAACCTTTCAAGTCAGAAATCATGTCAATGGCATCAGTGGAATGATGCCAATGTCAATTTGCTGCAGCTGAAGGAAGACTCAAGCCCAGTCTGTGAGAAGCAGACAAACTCAGATTTTTTTTTGTTCAAGGATAGGATACTGTGTACAGCTTTTATTATGTGCTCAGCCTTCTACCAGTATTCCCCAGGCCTAAAAGTGGGATGCAGGTCTCATGAGAACAATTTTATAAAGACATTTTCAGCATTTCCTTTTTCATTCACATCAGAAAAAATATAAATGCAACTTGGCCTATCTTAGTTTTGGGGATTTTTTGTAAGTCTTCCGCTTTTCAGTCCCTTAAAACACCAAAGAACTGACACAGCTTTTGAAACAGAAACACTCAAATTGATCAGGAATATGATCTTAATTTAAACCTAGTCTCAGATTCTGTCTGGCCTGTATTTTTAGGGGACATTTGAGTTTTCTGTGGTCTTTTTGCAGAAGCTGGGCAGTAAATGGTTTTGTTTCTTTTCCTGAAACGATTTAAAATAGAAAAAATCATTTTGATGACACCTCTGCAGAATATTTGGGCATTTTCTCGAGGCATTTTTGTGTCAGAATTCTTATGTAGTAGATGTAAGCCAGTTAGAGACCTTCCAACCTGAGGATTTGAGACCTAAGGTTAAAGTAAACAAAAGGCAGAAGGCAAGAACTGCAAACCAAAAATTTGTGGTTATCTGCCAAGAGGTTAGAATTCTTGATTAAACAAGAATCTGTACCTTTTGATAAATTTATTTATTAATAAATAATCTTCATTTTATATATATATATATAAAGATTTTTTTTCACAAACTGAAAGAAAAATCACTGGAAAACACTTTCCTGCTGATGAGAAAAATCAGCAGACTGCTACAAAGTAACTGTCAGGATTGTCATGAGTGAAAGTGGAAGTACGTTCCAATATTATCTTAGGATATGAAGGAGAAGCCTAAGTGTAGTATCCATGTACAGGCACAGTGGAGATGTTAGAAAAGGGATGTGCTTTATTGGTGTCCTCCTGTTAACCGGGAACAGTTCCTTCTGCCACTCCTTTTTTTTTTTCCTGAGGAATACAGAGCGAATATGCATGTGGAATGTTGTTGATGCAGGAAAGATTATGCAAACTCTCCCCACTGAACTAAAGGCATTTGAGTTCAAAGAGAGCTATTTGTAACTTTTCTTCCACTGCCCTGGTTTTTGGTTTAATTAAGAAAACTAATTTTTAGCTGGCTAATTTAGCTCATGTTAAAGGAAGAAAAAAATCATCAATCTACACAGCAAAAAGCTCTTATAGCAAATATGTTGTGAAAAAAAATAAGATCCATGCTGCACACATTATAACATTTTGTTTAGTCGTATACTAGAAATTCATCTCTGGATGTTAGAATCACAGAATCATAGAATGGTTTGAGTTGGAAGTGACCTTAAAGATTACCTTGTTCCAGTGCACCTGCCATGGCCAGGGACACCTTCCACAAGACCAGGTTGCTAAAAAAAACATTGGCTAATTAACCATGGGCTAAATTCATAGCTGCTGTAATGTGACGCTGCTCAACCTAGATTAGTGGAATGGTGTTGATTTAAATCAGCTAGGCATCTGGATGCTCATGCTTATGTCAAAACCTCATTCTCAGTGTATCAAAGTCCATGCCTCCTTGATGAATTTACCTGCTTTGTTGAATGAATGCTAAACTGGCCAGAGCTCCTGTGTACATCAATGCTATTTAATTTTCTCACTCAGTTTCCAAAGTGGTCGGGTTTTTTTGTTTTCTTAAGAGACCAGCTCCGCTCATACAGCCTGATGTACAAAGGGGCAGTGATGCTATGCAGCAGTGTATCCTTAACACCACCCCTGGAAAAGCCAAACCATTTGATGCCTACTTTTGGTTGTCAAATGAATTATCGAATCACAGAATGGTTAGGGTTTGAAAGGACCTTAAGATCATATACTTCCAATCCCCAAATCATTAAAGAAAGCCATTGCCTATTCTCAGCAAGTAAAACCCTTTCCTAAACTGAAACTGAAAAGATTTTACGTTACAGCCCATTTCTTCCCATTGCTGCAGGGAAGTTATGGAAACATCGAACAGCACTAACTTTTAAAATGAAAACTAAACCTTGAAATTTGTTGAAAATGCCTTATAATGTCCTGTATAATTTATTAGCAACAAAATCATTCTCTATGGGGGTTAAATGTGATGACAAGTAAAATATAGAGCATATGCTACCTTGTATGAATCATTCTAGAAACTCATCCAAATGATTGATGAAATGTGCAGAACTGATATTATTTTACGCAAAGAATGTATGTTGAAACCCTTTATTTAACAACCAGTAGGAAAATTATACATTTTAACAGTTTTGAAGCCAATTTTTGTCTTCCTTTCAATATATCTTTTTGAAATTTAAAGGTTCTTGTAAATTCATAACATGAAAGTGTGTCAGGAGAAAAATGTAAAATCTGATCTTCACGGGGGCTGTAAGAACTACCCTTGACATCAGCAGGACAGGTGGATGTTTAGTGTTATTGAAAATCTATACATATACTACATTTTCAGAGATGACTAGTAATCAGGGTGCACAAGCTGCAATCATCATCACTTAGGAGCTGCAGAATGAACATCTGTCAAATATTATACCTGTTTAGAAACTCTGAAGCTCTCCAGAATGAAAGCAGTCCCAGATCAGACAGTACTTAGGGCCATCTTGTGACTAAGTTAACAAAGGTAACAAGCTTCCGTATTGTTACCAAGGTCCTAGGTTGCAAATGAAGGAGTTTCCATCTTGGTTTTTGGTATTCTGTTGTGGTTTTCATTTGGTTTTCCAACCCATAATCCTCATGATGACTACACAAGCAGGACTTCTAAACTCTTTACTAGTCTGGACATTTTGAATGAATCTGCCTTACATAAACCTAAGACAGTTAGTTCACATATATATGTATGCTCATCTATTTGCCTGGTTCTTTGCTTCTGAGATAAATTTGCTTTGCTTGCAGTAAGCCAAGCACCAGTATGTTCCGGGCTGACCTGCCTGGAAAAGTTTATGACCTTTTTGGAAGAAGGGGCAGGTAACACAGGAGAGCCAAAGCCCAACTAGGACATAATCTGGCTACAGCTTTAAAAGATAATTATGTTTCTATAAATAAATTAGCAGCAAAAGAAAGGCTAAGGAGAATCTCCATCCATTATTGTATAGGGAGAGGAAACAAAGGATGAGGAAAAGGCTGAGATACTCAATGCCTTCTTTGACTCGGTCTTTAATACTAAGACCAGTTGTTCCCCTTGAGCTGGAAGACAGGGACAGGAATTGGGATGAAGCCCCCCAGAATCTAAGGGAGAATGGTGCTGCTACACCTGCTACAACACTGACACAAACAGGTCTATGAGACCATATGGAATTCACCCAAGGGTTCTGAAGGAGCTGACAGAAGTGCTCACCAGACCACTTTCTGTAATGTATCAGCAGTCCTGGGTAACCAGGGAGAACCCAGTTGACTGGAGGTTACCAAATGTGATGCTCATCTACAGGAAAGGATAGAAGAAGTATCTAAGGAGCTACAGAACCATCAGTCTGACCATGGTGTGGGGTAAGGTTATGGAGCAGTTTATCTCGAGTGCTGTTATATAGCATGTACAGGACAGCCAGGTTAAAAGGGCCAGTCAACATGGGTTTATGAAAGTTGGCTTACCATGGCCCAGCAGTGTGCGCAGGCAGCCAAAAAGGCCAATGGCTTCCTGGCCTGTATCAGAAATAATGTGACCACTATGGCCAGGGCAGTGATTTTCCCCCTGTACTTGGAACTGGTGAGGCTCCACCTTAAATCCTGTGTTGTTCTTGACCCCTCACTACGAGAAAGACATTGAGGTGCTGGAGTGGGTCCAGAGAAAGACAACTCTGATGAAGATTAGGTGAAGTCTTATTAGGAGCAGCTGAGAGAACTGGGGTTGTTTATCCTGGGAAATGGAAGCTCAGGGGAAACCTTATCACTCTCTACAACTACCTGAAAGGAGGATGGAGTAAGGTGTGTGTCAGTATCTTCTTCAAAATAAGAAGCAAAAGGACTAGAAGAAATGGCCTCAAGTTGCATCGGGGAGGTTTAGATCGGGTATTAGGAAAAGTTTCTTCTGAAAAAGTTGTCAAGCATTGGAACAGGATGTCCAAGGAAGTGGCTGAGTCACCATCCTGGAGGTATTTAAAAGATGTGGCACTTAAGGACATTGTTTAATGGTGGACTTGGCAGTCCACCAATGGATTGATGATCTTAAAGGTCTTTTCCAACCTAAATTGTTCTGTGATTATACAAATAATAGTCCTGCGGAGAAGGACTTGGGGGTGTTAGTCAATGAGAAAATGAACATGAGCCAGCAGTGTGCACTCACAGCCCAGAAAGCCAACCGCATCCTGGGCTGCATCAAAAGGAGTGTGACCAGCAGGTCGAAGGAGGTGATCCTGCCCCTCTACACTGCTCTCGTGAGACCTCACTTGGAGTACTGTGTGCAGTTCTGGTGTCCTCAACATAAAAAGGACATGGAACTATTGGAACATGTCCAGAGGAGGGCCAGGAGGATGATGAGGGGACTGGAGCACCTCCCATATGAAGACAGGCTGAGAAAGTTGGGGCTGTTCAGCCTGGAGAAGGCTGTGTGGAGACCTCATAGCAGCCTTCCAGTATCTGAAGGGGGCCTACAGGGATGCTGGAGAGGGACTATTCATTAGGGACTGTAGTGACAGGACAAGGAGTAACGGGTTGAAACTTAAACAGCAGGGGTTTAGACTGGATATAAGGAAGAAATTCTTTACTGTGAGGGTGGTGAGGCACTGGAATGGGTTGCCCAGGGAGGTAGTGAATGCTCCATCCCTGTCAGTGTTCAAGACCAGGTTGGATGAAGCCTTGGGTGATATGGTTTAGTGTGAGGTGTCCCTGCCCATGGCAGAGGGGTTGGAACTAGATGATCTTGAGGTCCTTTCCAATCCTAGCTATTCTATGATTCTATGAGTTAGTTCTAAAATTGTTACAAAATACAAATGTTTTCAAAGGGATTTTTCTCTACACAGAGTTTTGGACTGAATTCCTCAACACACTTATGTTGTTTGATGCATATTTTTGACTTGGCTCCCAGGCAAAATGTCATACATTGCAGATCAAGTAACTATGACAATATGGATACTTAATTGACTTTTTATGACTGAATCTGATGTTGCCACATGTTTGCCTAAGCTGTCATTGTGTGAATTTTCAGACACATGAGGAAAACCAGTGTGGTTTTATGCATTTCTATTATGTGGATATTTCCAAACTTAACACGTTTACTATACTGTGTACAGTTTTAGATGACTCTTCATATGCTCCTGCATGTTTTCTACTGTAGGTCTTAGAAAAGCCGTGTTCATATAAATATTTAGAATAGCGTACTCTTGTTTTATTGACAATGTTTTCAAACATCTTGTAGTTTGGAAGAGCTAGCTTGTTAGGTCAAGCCACTCATCTCTGTTACAAAGCATGTAAGGGAATGAACTATTAAAATACATAAGCACAGATAAATTTTGTAAAAATATAAGGAACTTCAGCAGTAAAGATATCACTCCACTGCTGAGTAAAAAACACATCAAATCTTCTGTAGGGATAAGGAATAATAAGAAAATTCCAAGGAACAATATTACTATATCTGAAAAATTGTAGAAGGTTTTTCAACTAAAGATAAATGGTCTGGTTTTATCAATACCTCAAACACTCCTTGCAACAGAAAAATACACTTTTTAATGAACTTGTAAGATTATTTCTATTTTAATATAATTTTTATTTTTATAAATGGTATGGAAAGTTAATATTAATTTGATTTTGATTAATTTCTCTCAGTGACATAAGATATTTTCTCTTTCTTGTAATACTTACTGGAATAACCACTGGCCCTGCTTCTGTTTCTGCTTATGCTGGCTGTAGATCAGTATAGCATCTCTGAGTTCAACGAAACATAACTACAAGCAGAGCAGGCATTGTTTTCTTTTGCATATGTTCACATGATTTTAAACATATGTTTCCTAGCATATTCTCAAGTTAAATTGTCGCTAACTTCAGTGCATGCTTATTTTTCATTTTTGTTTTACTTTCATGTATTGCATTTGTTGCCCAAGAGATCCATAGCCAGCTGCAAGGCTCCTTCCTTGGGCAACGCCCAGAAGAACTTAAATGAATGCAGCTAGAAAACTCCATGAAGGCATCCAAAGATAACTAGATTGCCTGATACAAGGGACTATGATGAGAAGTGGGATTGGGCGCGGTGAATACAGTCTGAATTAACACTCACTACTAGCACAGGAGACTTTGTGAGTTACTACAGATCAGCTTTCATCTGGGGATAGACTAACTTCTGGGAAGGTAAATTTTTCTCTCAGATATTCACTGTACCAGGGAGAGATTGAAAAAGTTATATTTTCCTTTTATTTCAAGACAAGATCCAAAGACAATTTGACACACTTTAGCATTCCTTTGGCACAAGAGAACTCTTCAGATACATATATAATCTTTTTCACTTTCAGATTATGATCCAGAATCACTTAAATTATGTTAGTTGAGCACAGTATCTTGAAGAGTAAGATACAAAAAGGATTATGTCCCACCTAAAAAAATCACAAGTGCTGTAAAAAAAGGATATTGAATGAAACTTAAAACATCTGCAGTTTTGAATGACAGAATACATACTTTGGAAGATTCTCTTTGTCACATTTTGTTTATTATTTACTGTCACGGAATCTACTTGTACTGACTTCAGAAATAATATTAGCTAACTGCATTACAAATGTGAAAAGAAATCTGTCTTCAGCACAGACTGATTTGGTTGAAAATTGGCACGTTAAAGTAATCAGAAATAATGTGGTAGAGTGTGCTGCTTAATTTTTCTGTGAGAAAATACATATATTTCTTGCTGATAATAAAAATTGAGGCATATAATAATTTTTGCGTAAGCACTGACAAACTTATATGTATCCATCATAATAATACCAAATCCTATTTACTTTAGGGCAATGTATAACTCTTAGTAACACAATTTTATTTTAATGTATTAAGTATTATTTAATTTAATTTATTTAGCATAGTTTTCTCTCATCAGTAAATACTATTTTCAGTCTATTAGATTTGGTGGAATTAATAGGGTAGTTTAAATATTGAATTTCCTATCCTTCATCTCAAGAGGCTATAAAGCAGTAAGACATGAAAACGCACTGAGCTTCAACACCTCTGCCAAATATCCAGAACAATTGGAAGATGAAATTATGGGGGCCTTCAAGAAATCTGATGAAGGATTTTTATAGGGACATGCAGGGACAGGAGAAAGGGTAATGGCTTCAAGATGAAAGATTAGATATTAGGAAGAAATTCTTCACTCTGAGGGTGCTAAGGCACTGGAAGAGCCAATTCTCATTCTATTATTCAGGTAGTTTCAAGAATTTTCCAAGATTTTAAAATTAGGTTTCAGTTTGATAAGGAATCATCACTCATAGTTATCTGTGAAAGGAAATGCAATCCTGGCTCAGAAACAGCCAGTCTGATGAGCTGGCTTTGTGCCTCAGATCTTGGATTCCCTGAGATCCCAGGGTGCAGAGGAACTAGAGAGCCTAGGAGTCAAACCTCACCCAAAAACCTTGGCTCTTGGATGCTATAGCTCCCACGAGCTTTGAAAATCCTGGCTTAATGTCTGTCCAGTCTGAAACTGAGCCAAAACTTGCTAACCTTGGAAGACCTGGTAGTCTGGACCTTTGCAGCTGGAAATCCCAGGACTTTCTGGGTCACAGGTGCTTGTAAATCCCCTCAGTGGCTCTTTGTGGAAATGAGAGCCTGGAAACATCTTTGTGTTGGGCCACAAAGAAACCTGGAAATGGAGGTGACAGATCCTGCCTGGAAAGTAAGTTTCCATTGCAACTTTATATTTGGACTCCTTTCATGAAATGTTCTTAGAACAGTAGTTTAGAACTGTTTTAAGGGAAATAGTTCTGGATCAGTGTTAAGCTTGAAAGGCCTTTGCAAGTTTTTGGATGTTTTGCTCTTGGAAATACTGGTAAGTGGAAAAAGCATTTGAGGTATCTTGCAATGGCTCCAGAAGTTTGATTTCAACTCTTGCTCCAGATTTGCCCTAGAGAGCAAGATTTGTCCCTGATTTTTGGTGATCTCAAGGTTATTTTCACATAAAGGTATATGCAAATGTGTGTATAGTATGTGTTTATGTTGGAATCCCACAACAATCATAATTCTACTGCCCCTAAAATCAGCTGGAATTTGGCAACTGATTTCAGTTAAAACAAGTTAGATGTTCATTCAGAAATAAACAGACTCTTTTGGCATACTGAGCTTGTATCTTTTCCTACAAAGGCAACTCTTTTTGCCTTTTAAAACTGGAATGTGGTTTGTGTAATTTATGGACATAAACAAAAAATGAAAGAATTTCAGAAAAAAAGTGACATGGTTGTTAGGGTTCCAGTAATGTAGATACACTCTGGGGGTTTCTTTGTTTGTTTTGTTTTGTTTTCTGAAAGACTAAAATACAACTCTAGTCTCTGGCTACAGATGCAGAATGTTACCCTACCTTAGCACTTTGAATTGTCAGAACATAATGTGGGTGAAAGTTACTTTTAGTGACAAGATCAGAGGTTTAAGTTCAATATGGATTAGCCTCTGACCATTCCAATGCTTACTGTATCTTATTATTTAAATGCTTGTTGGAGAAGTGTAGCAGCTTTTTTATTATGAAAATTCTCAGCTAACAAGCATATGGGAAATGCATTTTTCCTTAATGTTTCTTATACTCTTTTCCTGAGGAGCCAGGAAGCTTGTGAAACAGTCTTTCTCTCATACTCTTGCTGTTTTACCAGGCTCTGATGTTGCTGAACTTTCCAGTGCGGGATCTTACATGAAAGGCGGAAAAGAGGCTAGATGTTGTCCTGCTTAGTCCATTCTACTTGGACTTTTGGGACTTTTGATCTGCCAGGTAGTGACTGTTTGTATAAAACTACATGTCCTGACTTCTAGTCCCTGAGGGGTTCTCCCAGGAAGTACTGGCATTGCCATCTCTTTTTTAGGAAAAACTCTCTCTCCATCCCAGTCTGCTGCTGTCTCTCAATCCTGGCCTAAGTCCCAAACTTGGTCTCTCAAGCCATTTTCTGAGAAGTAGGAAGAGCTTCTGAAGAGGAGCTCTGTGTGACCAGACAGGTCTGTACTTTAGAAGCATCTGCTGCAGTGGCAGAGGACTTGGTTAAACCCTCTGCTTAATTATGTCAATTATCCCTTCTTAACTGAAATAATACTTTTTACATAGAACAACCTTGGAAAAAAATGGTTAGAAGCCCAATTTTTATTTTCAGGCATATTATTAAAATTCAGCAAGCAGGAAAGCAATTAAAAATATTATGAGGCACAGAAACCAATGCAAAGACCCAACACTTAAAAATGGGTAGAGGAAAAAAAAAAAGAGGAGATGTTGTGGTTGAGTTTCTATTGTAAATATTTTTAGCAGTCAAAGCAAGCCATGCAGGTACTGTTTAGATCAACAAGAACAGAGATGTATTTGTTGCTCAGTAGAGACCTCAAAAACTGCATGTCACAGTATGCAGTTACTAAGATGGATATGAAAAGGAAACTTCAAAGTAATATTTTTTGGAAAAGATCATATTAAAAATAGCTAAATGAAGTGTCTCAGGTAAAGCAGAAACTATAATGTGGTTTGGTTTTTTTAAACATTAAAATTTAATGCTAAAAATATGCTTATGGTTCATTATGGTCATCTTTTAAACAGAAATACCAATGGACATTAGTTTTAAAATCACTCAGGTGACTATAGGACATCTGAAACTACAGATAAACATATAGGGCCCATTTAGTGAGAGTGACAGCTAAAACTAGAGTGACTGTTGTGGATCCAGGATTGCAATCAAGAGTAAATGTAAGGACTAGTGATAATATTAAAGTCCTCCTCCTTTGAAACAGGTTCTTATAGTTCTGACTAGTTTTCTCTTTAATGGGAACTACATTCTTCTAGTTAACAGAGAGATAACACAACTCACAATTTACTATTCAAAACCAAAGTAACTTTGTAAACTTTCTAATGGTTTAAAAAGACCCATTTAAGAACCTTACTCTATCTGACCTCTATGGTGGTAATATGTGAGATAGAAGAGCAAATGTTCTCCTGCCGAGAAGGTGCTTGAGGTCTCATACTTAATGTTAAAGTGTTGTGCTCATTGGACCAATTTATAAAGATCTGAACGATATCAACACAGTTTTGGCATAAAATAGAATATATAAAACATAATCACAGCTTTGTAAGAATATTTCTTTCATGAAAACAATGTATTTGGGCTCCTGATGCCAAGTGTATATAGGCACATCTTTTCAACTTACAATTCAAACTATCCAAACACCAAAAACAAGTGAAATATATTTCTGTACTGTACTATTTTCTAATAAATAATAAGTACCATGTCTCAAGTGCTAGAACATAGGCTCAGACTCTGGGTTCAAATATTATTCTCAAGGCTATATCTTTATTTTTTCAGTGCTTAGGATATAGATGTCTATATGTCTCATTAGATATGATAGATAATAATGTATAGGTAATAATAGACATAGATATATTATAGATAATAATAATATATATAGCTGATCAAGCAGTTAAAGAAAAAAAACTGATTGGAAAACATAAAAGAAAACAAGAGGCAAAAATTAAGTAAAAACTTAAACTTTTGTGACAAATTTTGTAAAACTCTGCTTATTTGTTTTTCTTTCTAAAAATTGTTATTTTATTCAAGTTTAACTTCTGCCTGCCTTATAGACTGTTGCAAATCACATCATCAGCAAAAGTTATTCAATCAAAATAGCAATCACAAATATTCCTGAGAGCTTACTTTGGGATGAATATCTACATTAATAGATGTCAAAGTATTTGATTATCATTAATTGGATTTTAGAAAAGTTTACAGTTTAAGAGGGCCTGGCTTGGAATTCTTTGCATTATTGACAAAGTTTCTGTTCTGCTCTCTGTCAGTTGAAATAAACAGCCAGAAAATATGCTTCTCTGAAGCTGTTTCCTGTAATAAGTTAAGGAACATTAAAGGAAGAATGTTAATTTTAGGAAATCCCTTTATAAATTTTGTTCTGTAAGTCACCAAAGTCTGAGAGTTAAATCAGATTTTACTTCTGATTATAATGGAAAAAATAATAAGCTTTTATTTTTGTATCATGCTGATATGACTGGGAATTGGGATTATTTAATGTATAGATGGCACATAAACAACTAAGTCAGTGAAGGACATGGGTTACCATGAATATACATGATTGCTGAGGAAAATAAACTCAGGGCTTTGGGGGAAACTGGGGTAACCGGTGAAGTAGGTGGTATGTCAATAAACAACAATAATAAACTTACCTGTTTTTCAGAATGACATAGGTAAAATGTATTTTGTTTTCTCTTATACAACAGAATTGAAATATTCTGTCACAAAAAACTAAACCCTAGCTGCATCTTTCTTAAAAGCTAATAAATGTTTATCCTTCTTCTTAAGTGGCTGATTTTTAAACATGAACCAGCATGTCCTTACACAAAAAGTCTGCCACTTACAATTTATTTCTCTTGCAGGATTTGAACAGAAGAAACACATTTTAAATGATATAATGGAAGAATATAACACTGTAGGTCACACAGATTGGCTCATACTCATTTACAGTCATGACCTGTCATTGAAAGAGTCACAATATTTTCCATTATAAACCTCCCTTGAACTTGCTCTTTCTTTTTTTTTTTCATTCATAAGCTAATCCTCATGGACCACAGATATTTATGCAGATTCATGACTATTTTTTAAAAATATGTCTTATGTTAGATGACATTCTAAAAATGTTGTAATTGGTTTGCACCTGAAAGTGTGTTGTTCATGTGTCCCTGGTACATTTGGCCAAGGAGAAGATTC
This sequence comes from Melopsittacus undulatus, assembly GCF_012275295.1. Taxonomy (NCBI): domain Eukaryota; kingdom Metazoa; phylum Chordata; class Aves; order Psittaciformes; family Psittaculidae; genus Melopsittacus; species Melopsittacus undulatus. The sequence goes on from NC_047527.1 coordinate 18,899,898, forward strand.
ATTCTTGGGGTTGCCTCCTCCACACCTGCTAAAGCACTGGGACACTCAGTCCTGGGCTGTGTCTAGGCAATGAGATATGTGTGTTCCACATATGCTCCACAGTCCCAGCCTGCTGCTGATGTTCCCACTGAAGGTGCAAGTTGAACATAAGGACACCTAGCTGCATTCAGAGGGAGGGCAGCAGAGCAAAGGCTTCTGCGACCCCCTAGAAGGTGAGGGATCTATATTCAAGAGCTCCATGGGAAAGACATCATCAATGAGTGTCTTCACAGTCTTCACAGTGCTACTGCTGTATTACAGGAAAAGTGATAGGCACAATATGCAGATAATGGGTACTCCAAGAAATAGAATGTTTCAAATAATTAACCTGTTTTGGCAGGCTAAATGATTTGAAAGTCAAGAAACTGTTATAACAGCTCTGAAGAGGTTGTCTTTGTTTTCTTGTTTCTGCCAAAATATGAAATAAATGTAAATAATATTATAATGTAGTTACACCCTATTAAGCTGTCACTTAAAAATGCAGAAACTGGATTCATTGACCTGTGATTCTCTTTCTGTTTGGTAATATCAAGATTTATGAAAGATGGTAAGGTTTTGGAACATTTGTTCAACTTTTGCTCGAATTAAAAAATGAGAGAAGATTTTGTCCTGAGGACAGAGGTTTAAAGGTCAACATCCCTTGCTTTATGACTAACAGTCACAGGCTTCTATGTGACTCATATTCAGAAAAAAAAACAAAACCAAAACAAACCCCCCCCAAAAAAAGACCAAAATGTGAAATGAAGAAAATTAATCCCTGTAAAATTTTAGATGCCTCTAAGTTTGAAAAATATCAAGGAAATATGAATTAATAATTCATTTTATGTTATATTTGTGTATGCTTCAATTGAGTTGTGTCATATCACATCTCCTCTATTTGTGGTTAGAAGAAAAGTAGTTGGTTTAGGCCCAGAAAGTGGAAACTCGTAAAATAACATGAGCTCCAAAGCTTGTGAGAATAATATTTGTATTTCAGTTATGAAATAATCAAAGTTATGTATTAGGTTGATTTTTCTTATGAGCTAAGGGATGCCACAAGTTTTTATATAGGCTAGCCTTTGGATAACAGACATAATGCTAATTCTTCTCAAAAATTACTTTGTTAACAATATCAAACATTGAGTTATCTGACTCCTACTTATGATGCATATTCATGTGAATTTAATGAAATATGAACTTAATAGTTTATAAAGTACCTATATATGCTACCTACTTAGGGTAGTGTTTGAGAACAAAACGTTTACGTGTTAATATGTAACAGATATCTGAATCAGTTATCTCCATTTATACAAGATACTATATTACATCCTTAATTTTGGTCAGTACACCAAAATTTATTGCCCTTGAAATATACTTGTAGACCACACCCATTTGCAAACATAAATAGGATATCATATTAAACTGTGGATTTCTTTTTTAAAAAGTACAAGTATGAATGAGTTCTTAAAATCATTTTAGTTGAAATTCCATATTGCATTCATTATCTTGAATTATTCCTTGATAGGATTTTTCCATAATAAAATAGTATGAAATTCTTAAAAAAAATTTTATGTACTGATGCTGACACACCACAAGGAAGCAATAATGTTCATATTATGATCTCAATTAGTGATCCATAGTGAAGGTACACTTTTCAGGGGAGGGGAGGAGGAAGGTGAGCAAGAGGAATCCAACATGTACACTTGTTAGAACAGAAGACTAATTCAAACAATTTTTCCTATATAAATTTCAAGAAGTCTTACAATAATTCAGGAGTATTTAATAGCAGAGGGCATTCTAATTTTCTGGGAAGGTAATAAAAGGACATTTTAATGTAAATACTGTGAAAAATCTCACAGTGAAATAGTAAGTTCTGCATACATTTTATGCAACTTCTTCAAAATTAAAGAAAAATCACTAATATTTTCTGCTTTCAGGGTCTCAATACTTGTTCATATTGAAGCTTGTTTGGATATATGTATGAAAGCATGCATGCATCTGTACATGTGTTTATATATATATGCCTTCTATGTTTTAGTCTGTGGTCTTTACAGAAAAAAAAGTTGAAGCACTTGTTATTAAATGCATTTGCATGAAGCTTAAAGAAAATACAAATATACAATCCGTTAATATACATATATATATATATATTTCCTTTCAGCTTCATGGTTATGAGAAGCACAAGTGACTATATCACTTTGGAATAACTTCCTATATGATTTAAGTATTTAATCTTTATCTACTATGGATTTGGCACTGCTATATTCTCTTTCAGTCAAAGTTTCCACTAAAATCAGGAGAAATTTAGTCTGAGCAAGTGTTTTATTTTGAAGTTTTTCATTGAGAAATAGCTATCAATAATCCCTTTTTCAAAGAAATGCTGTGTTCTGACACTGCTTCAACATTGTATTATTCTATTTTATTGTTTTTAAACTTACACTTAAAAACACATTTATGAGCAGATAATTTAGAAATTAACATCTGGAGGCTCAAGACAGATGCAGTTTGAGAGTAAGGTGGCTGGAAAAATACTTGCCATCTACTGGGTGTTCTATTGAATTTGCTTCCTAGAGCAGGAATGTGAGGCAGTGGAATGGCTTTCATATGTTTACAAATGGTCCATGAAAAGCATCACCATTCAGCATTGTTTGAGTAAGTTATACCCACAGGTTGTATACTTAGCATGGACTTTTCCTGTCATGAGAGACGATAAGCTCATCAGGTCCATTAGGTCAGAGGTTGAATAGGAAAGGCAAGAGACCATGCAAGAGTTCCCACCACTATGCCCTACTTGCAAATAAATAGAAGACTTCAGTGTCCATCACTATCAAGTCTTCTCTTTTCACAAACACTTAATTCAGCAGCACAAGTAGGCTCTTTTCTTTTTCCTTTTTGTTTTTCTCTTCCTTAAAAGATAAAAAGACACCTACAGATCTCATTCTGTTTGCCTGGGCCTGTCTGCCTCTCTTTACCATTTGTGATGATTGATTGTTTCTGTGTTTCATCAATTAAAAATGTTTTAAAGTACAAAGTCTTCAGCATGTTTAATAGTCTGGTTAAGTAAACATCCTCCACCAAAGCAGCACAAGTAGAGCTTAAAATAAATACTGCTACTGTGCCAAGTTCATAATTGCTTGCACATTTAGCACTTTACCATGTCCTAAGCATAGCCATAAAAAAAAAGCTCTGTGTACTTACTACAGTTGTCATGAAACTGTAGCCATTTCAGTATTGCAGAGTATTTATGTTCTTTAAATATTTGATTTTCCAGTTTATATCACATTTGTTTCAAAGAACCAAAAGCTGAACATGAAGATGAGCAGTGATCAGGCTTGGTCAACAAACTAGCCATGTAAGTGCTTTGATACTAGTCTCTTTCTGCCAATAGAATACATTTTCAAAGATACAATATGAAAGGATCCTATGCATCTGTCACTCTTAGTGTTACCAGCTTTATTGTAAAGGCAGACTTTCACCTGTGATCTTATTTCAAGGTAGATAAAATCTCTTATGGTTAGGTGACAGATAAATGCTACACTCAAGAAAGTTGATTGTAACAATTGGGTGATTCAACAACATATCATGGAGATATTGAAAAACAATTTATGCATTAAAACCAATGCAACTTATACCCCAAAATACTTATACTGTGAAAATAAATGCGTCGTAAAAGTTACATTAAAGTATTTTTTTCCAAATTTAAGACAGCTTAAACTGCTAAAATTATGTATGAAAAACATAGGGTAACTTTGTATCAAGCCCAACAGAGATAATGTAATGTCTGTAAAACAAATTAATAATGAGGTATGAAACATAATGAGGAAACAAGACACAAAAATGACAAGTGTAAACACAATTATGAAAAAGAAAAAAAAAATGAGTAGTGTGCAGAGTATCAGAAATTGCGGTCTCTTTTCTAGTGACTGTTGACCATACAAAGGAATGCAGGCCAAGATTTTGAAAAGCCATTAATGATTTGCTTGTATCCACTGCTGCGATTGATTCAAGCATGCTAAAGGGAACAGGTTTTCAGAACAGAGATACTCAACTTTTCCAGATAATCAAGCCTTAAACAGGCAAGATATTAATAGACAGACTGCAGATCTCCAAGGTAAATTTGTTGCTGATCATTTAGTGAATCTTGCGTTTGTTGTCCTGAAATGAGGCCTGCAAATCATATCCTCAATAACTTTTCCAAGGGGTGTGCTTGACAAGCTGGATTATATTTTATGCTTCCAGGGTATCTAGTTAAGTTGCATTTGATCCAAAATTCTAGGTTTGTCTGTCCCTAAAGACTGAGGAAATTTGGAGTTAGAGGTGGGCATATGTAAATGGAACGGTTGTGGCTACATGTGTCTGGAATATCTGCCAAGATGCTCCAGCATCTACCTGTCATCTGTGTCTAACTTTTCCCCCTAAAATTTTATTCACATACAGTCTTCTCTATCACTATTGAAAACTTCATTTTTAGTCTCAATATCTAAAGTGAGGAGATTTTTTTTTCCTACCAATTGCTGAGAAATCTGGTCAAAAAAAGGAGATCAGAAGGAAGCTCTGAAGAAAAATAGTTTTTCCAGTCTAAATTTATCTTTAGCTTAAATTTGAGTTCCAGTTTTTCTGTCTACAGCCTGTTCCACCTTCTACTTCTCCTTCATTTTCCCTTCCCCACTCTCCTGGGCCAGTGAAATTTGCTTAATAAATGATAAAAAGTAAAAATTAATAGTTACATTATTTGGTGGTTATGAGAGGTTTTGTGTCCTCTGCAACCTTTTTTAGATTTGAAAATCCATGAGTTAAACTGGAACTGAAAATACAAGATAGCCATATGCGTATGAATGAGAAATCAACTGTTTTCAATACAGATTATTGTAAGAATTCCTACTAATTACACTTGTCACAAATTTAATCAAGCCATTGCCAAGCAGTGTTTTTATTTTTGAATTCCAAACAAGACATTTTCTTTAATATATATGAAATACTAAATTTGAGGTTTGTTTAAGCATGCAATGACCATTCACAAAACTTAAAACTAGGTCAGGAACTGTTTTCATACTTTATGAGCCTGTATGTCTTTGGTTGAAATTGCATCACAATACTTCCAGGCAATTATTATAATTTACATTATATTAGCAAAAAAGAAGGCCTGCATTGCTAAGAAAAATCTAAGTCTTTTAATTGACTACTTCAATTAAAGAACATTAAATGTTGCAATTTCATAGTTGTGCAATGATAGAGTGCATTTGTTTGAAGACAGCATAGCACTACAATTACACAAAAAAAATAGTAGAACAATTGTATTATTCAACCAACAAGAAAATAAAGCATTATAGATACAGGAAACTTTAACAAATAGATTCACATCACTTAACAGTTCAGTTAATCAACTTAACTTAGATAATAGATTGAAAAGTATATTTAATTGCATGTCATTTATGGTTCAAGAAAATGAGAATGAATATATGATCTAGAAGGGGAGATTTCTGAAGGAAATAGTATCCTTTTGTGAAAGATATGTATTCCAAGTGTTTTGCTATATTTTAGGAGAGCTATCAGGTATGGTAGACTTATCCAAGTTAAGATAGCTATCTTTTCTATCATATCAGGTATCTCTCTTACCTGATATGGATTCATATACTGCTTTTTAGAATACTCTTTCCTTTTCCATTCTGCATTTTTTCTTTGTTTTGTTTTCCTTTTATTTCTTATCTCCTCTGTCTCCCAGAGACATATGTGAGCATATGTTGTAAGTATATATGATAACATTAAATAGGTTTCTAAAGATCCATTAGAAATTGTACCATGATGTACTTATCTAAAATGGAACATGTGACTAAACTGTGGAACAGGAAAAAATTTGATTAGAAATTGAAGACATCTCAGGAAAAACAGAAAAGTTGAAATTCAAGGCAGTTTAGCAAAACAGTTTCAATGATATCACTGTAAATGCACAGATTACACAGACTTTTATCTGCTACCATGGATCTGCTGGAAGACTGCTGCTTTAGTTTTCAGTGGCTTTCTTGTACTGGAGAACCTAAATTAGGGCACAGGGTTCAATATGTGGTTTCATGAGTACCAAATAGTTCGGGGCCTTTTGCAATTAAGTGCCAAAGAGGCAGGGAGCTTCTCAGCATGCAGACTACGATCTTCTAATGTGCTTGTGGCTACCCTTCATTGCTGCAAGGGCACCCACTCATTCATCTCCACTAGGACCCTCAGAGCTTCCTCTGCAGGGCTGGTCCATAGCAAATTGACCCCCACCCTGCACTAATGCACTGGGCTGGCTCCTCTAGGGTGAAGGATTTCGTATTCACCAGTGTTGAACTTTACCATGTTTACATCAGCCCATTTCTCTTACCTGCTGGGGTCCCTCTGAGCAGCAGCCCTGCCATCCCACCTATAAACTGCTCTCCATATCTTGATGTAATCTGAAAATTTTCTAAAGGTGCATTTGATTTCTTTTTACTGATTGATGATTAAGCATGAGTCAGTATTGGCCTGCTGTATGGGCCCTAAGAAACAGCACATGCTAGATTTCAGCTGAAGCATACCAGCTAGATTTCCACCTATCAAATCTCCTCCTTAATCCATCTATCCAATTCCACCTATTCCAGACAGATTTCCACCTACCCAATCTCCTCCTCCAGTATGGCATCTGGAAGGACAGGCTGAAAGTCAAGGTACACGGAACCTGCTACTGTCCCCTTATCCCTGCAGCTATCTGTGCCATCATGAGGGGCAAGCAGAAGAGATAAGTAGGAGTCACCTGAATTGACTGAGATCTCATTACAGCAGTCTGTCAATTGTGTATCATCTATTTTATTTTCTGTTTCTTCTTTAGTATGCAAACATCTGTAGCATGCTACCAATCATTTCAAGACATTAAAATAAGTTACTAATTTAAATGACCAAAGTTTGTGTGTTACACACTCAAATATTCAGCTGTAAGAAATAGCTGGCTAACCAGCAGCATCCACAACAGGTCACTGATACAATTGTGCTTCATTCTAATAGTCCCTTGGAGTCTGATTAAGCTCATGGTCAAAACCCCCAGCACTTAGATCACTTCAGTCCCTGATTCTGAAAATCCAAAACCTCTTCTTGAAAAGAAGTTCAGACTCAGTGCCATATTGTCTGTATGTGCAAAGAAAAAATTATTTAAAATCAAAGGGCTGAACATAAATTAGGACTATTTTTTTTTCTAAGTCAAACTGCCAGTAATTAGGGGATCTGAAGACTGGGGAGACTAAAGAGCACAAATTTCAAAGGGTATCAGGCCAGAACCTGTGTATCGCACCATCTGAGATTCTCCTTTGTGCCAGGATGCTTCTTAGGTACAAAATGTGACAGACTGTGAGAAAGCAGGGGAAGGAAAAGCTGACTTAAAAAATCCTTTCTCAACTGAAGTCATTGAGTTAATTGGCTGAAGGGTATTTACAGATTTGTTTTAACTTTCCACAGACAATGGCACATGTAGAATTGTAACTGCTGTATTTTTATTAGGGATTTATTCTATAGTGAAGAAAATATTCAGAACTTTTAGAAAATCTGAAATAAAAAAAAGATGTGAAATCAAATCTCCACATACCAATGAATTCTATAATAATTTCATCTCCTTTATGCACAAGATAGTCATTTCTGTCTTTCACAGACACCTTTGTGTTATAATGAAAGTCCCAACTTTTTCAACACATTTTAAAAGTTACATTTTTCTGCCTGTCTGAATACCACAGTGACATTATCCTCTGAGAGGGAACAGAACTATCCTCATCACACTCTTGCCCAGGAAGAACAGCGTTGTTTTCTCTGTGGTATTGAAGGAATATAATAAGTGACTTCTCTAGGACACAGGAAATCTGTGGTAAAGGAGAAGAACGAATCCCAGTATCATGAAACTCTGGACAGCAGTGTTAACCACCAGACCACCAAAGCTTAGGCCTGAGGCACACTTTGCTGAAAGGAAAATAATCAAGCCAAGTGTTTCAAAATGAAACTGGTGGGACTTCCAATCTCTTCAACAGCTACTCCCAGCAGAGCTGCACAGGACCTTGTGTATCATCTGATTGTAAAAACAAAAGCTCTGATGGTTACATGGTAAGGGGTGTTGCAGGAACCACCTCGTGAGCTGGGACAGCACAGAGAGGACTTTCTGACAGCACTGCATGTTGTGCCACCTTTCAGGGGTGCTGTCAGCATGGTTTCTGTATCTGTATGTGAACGTATGAAAACAAAAAACAATTGCAAACCTCTCTATTCAGAGCTGCAATCGACATTTGCAGAACACGCCAGGGGAAACAAAGACATAAAAAAGCCTTTTTTTAACAGGCTGCGTAGCCTGCGGTTGTGAAGTGGTTGACACAGGAGAGACTGACGGTGGTTTTTAGCCGCCACAATGTGGTGACTGTGGAATCACTCAAGAAGAGCTCTGACAAGGGGTGGTGGCTGCTACCACATCTCACAGCCTCTCACCTCAGCTGAGCAGTTGGGTAGGATGAACAAATTACTCGTTAACTTTATTTTGCCTTTAACTCTGGATAAGGGTTAGGCAATAGGTAGGGACTGTTCAGGCACATGAAGTTAACAGAAGTACAAAACAGCAAGAGGGTGTCCAGAGCTTCTTTTACAGTGCAAAGTCAGCCCATCTTACAGTCTTCTGTTAACCAGTTATGGAATTAATGCCTAACTTAAAAACATATGAAAATTAATGTATATTCATAAATATCACAGCAGCTAATTTTTTACTCTTAGGATGAGTGTCAGATAAGATTAGAATAAGCATGGAGGTGGTGTGGGGTAATTTTGCTTGGAGTTTTGCAGTTGGTCCTTTTTTGTTATTTAAATGCTGCAAATAACTTTTTTTTTCCTTCATAGAATTATCATAAATATATTAAATTTTCTAATGCCAAATTTGGCAAATACTCTACAAGCCATAGTGTTGTAAATGTTGTCATTCAAACTGCAGGGCTGTGTCTTTAGCAAGTTTTCTTCCATAGCATCTCCAGGGCAACGATGTTGCAAACTCTTCATGTGGATTTTGGAAAAATTCATAATAGGAATGGGAAAATCTGCCCTGGAGTTCATCATTACTGCTCCAGTTTCCTGGAAGACTTGTCCCATATTTCAGCATCATACTGGAAATGATTTGTCTAATTGATGTTTTAGTGCAAAAATATTTCCAGATGGACCCTAATCCGCATCCCCCTATCTCCATTGTGTTTTCTTTGAAAATAAACTTCCAAAGTGGGGACTCTGATTTAGCAGGAAATTCAGTGATTAAGTTGGAGATACTCTGTAAAGAGAGGACTATACCCACAGGTGGTCGGGCTGACATATTTTAGGGTTAAACCAGACTGTCCTCTTGGAAATATAAATAAAAGAATAAAAGAACATTGAAACACTTAAGTGTTTCCTTCTCATCAGAAAAGTTTTATGAAGTTTAAGTGAGCATCATGGTTGAAAGATTTAGTGAGATTAGGCTTACTTATGTCACATTTTCACCTGACAGACATTAAAAAGTTTTTGTGAAATGCAATTGCTAAAAGGTAACAGAATAAAATCTACAATTTACACATTTTAATTAATACCAAGTGACAGATTTACCTCTATTTTGGTATTTTGTTGTGGCAGGTAAAAGCCAAGGAAAAAGATGCTTTAGTCTCAACATGGGCAAATACTTTGATTAAAAAACTGATCATCTGATTCCAGATAATGTTTCACAGCTAGACCTTTTCTTTACCAGTCATAAAGCTAGGGACAGAACTCAGACTCCATGGCTGTATCTGAATTTTGAAGCTTGGCACTGTTTCTGATAGTTGCCAGTACAAGATGTTTCTGAAGACAGTTTTATTTATTTTTAACTCTGTTGATAGGAGCCATCTGCTTCCCAAATATCTCAGCTAAAGGATGACTAATGTATATTTAACAATTACCTGATAATGAGCTAAGCGACTTTCTAATTGAGTAAGCATTTGTAAATCCCCTCTTTTCTTTCACTTACCTAATGGGATCTTAAACTCCGGATTTGCAAACTGCAGTGTTTTCCCTGTATTCCAGTGGTGGAGGACCTCTCAATACTGATATGAAGCTAACTTAATTTTCTTTGACACTTTTCACCAATTCCTTAGACAAAGACTATGAACCAAAATATCAGCTGAACATACCTTCAGAATACTGCCAAAACTACATTCTAAACCAAAAGCATATTTGGTACAGATAAAATAGCAGTTAAAACTTATAAAACTCAAAAGTGAATCAAGAGACATACAACCAAGTTGTACTTTGGTGAATTTGCTTTGTAAGTTTCCCTTGTGATCGTCAATACTGTATAGGGCTTGACTCTATCAATGGTAAAATAAACATTCCTATTAACAAATGTTCCTCTTCAAAGCAAATAGTGGAAACTTGTGGAATTTCTCATACAAATCTTAATCAGGCACCCTGATCCCTATTTTCCTTCTGTTGATTACAAAGATATTTTTGCTGTTGATAATTTTTCTTACAGATTTTGGCCAGTACATCACACTGTTAAGAATCACTGATGAGCTATGATTTATAGCTGAATATTAGCGCCAACTTTGAAAACATAAACGTTTTTTTCTTTAGAATTGCTCTGAAAAATCCCTTGAGGAAAGCAGTCTGGCCCTTCCATTTCCAGTCTGAGCAGGAAGTTCAGGGGAACAAGAAAGCTAGAATAATATCAGAATATTTGTACAAAGTTAAAGCTGAATCTGGACTGAAAACAAGTGTATGTTTTGTTCTTTTTCTTTTTTAATTAGGCGTGTAATGCTTATCACCAGATGATTTTATCCTGGTGCTTTGGTCACATCTTGAGGTTGCAACAAAGCCCTCCTCTGTAATGAGAACATGTCTCCTAATATTTTTTGTCCTTGTGATCTGGACACCATGGGAATGGCATGTGGATTTATTGCAACCTGATAAGACCACCTGAGTAGCTCAGCTTTGGGAGACATAGCCCATCTCTGAACTCCCCAGTGCACCAGATAGACACTCAAGCCAAACCACGTACACTGACCCATGTAATCCCCTTCTATGCTCATTTTGATCTCATGTCCCTAGTCCCTGCTGCTTTTAGACCTGCCATGGAGAGTACAGCTTTTGCTAGCTAGTAAATGCTGAGGCAAGACACTTTGTGCATAACAATTATTATTGATAACCATACTGCCCATACTTTGACATGTATCTAAAGGAAAACGTAACCAGTGAAACTGCTAAGGTACTTAGCATTCCTCTTTTGTCTCTAGAGTAGTCCTTGATTATCAAACAGCCCCGCTTTTTAGCTTTGGCTCAGAAAGATATTTTCATTGGCTGATCTGTGGTTGAATTTTATAGCCAAATATTTTGTGTTTGGTGACTTCAGTCTTAAAGACAAAAGCATTCAAACTGCAGTATTGTCTTTGAACTGGCAGATTTCTAAGGCAGTTTTACCTGCTTCACCATGAAAGGAAGGTTGGTGAGAATGAATACCTGCAAAGCTGAGCTTCTTCAGGGGTAGGGTATTTATTAGCTCAGTACAGTAGGAACAAGGAAATGTATGGAGTGAAATCAAGGTAGACTTGAACTTGTGCACAAGACAATGGAGCAATGGAACACAAGGAATTTCTCAGTGTGACATGTCTCTTTGCAAATCTAGCTCTGAAAAGACCTCTGCATGGGGCTCATTAAAATTCTGAAGCCATGGTCCACAAACAGGGCAGAACACACAATGAATAAAGATCTGCATAAACATGGAATTTCAGGGAAAATCAGATTGCTTTGTCATAATTTGATGGCTCAGTCTTGAAAACCATACTCTCAGTGGTATTGCTGTTGGCTTCAAGGGTATGATCGGGTCCTCAGAACTATCTAAAAAAATAAGATCAACTCTGCAGACTTATAAAAAAAAACCCACCAGTCCAAATATACAACATCTATTCACTCTTCCTTCACTCTGCTACCTCAGTATGGCTGAGCATATGTATTATTCTTTCCTGCTGTTTTTATTTGTTTAGTGAAAATATGAAATGACATCTGAGGATGATTTTATATGACATTTTTTGCAAATTTTGTATAAAGAAATAGGCTAGGATTGTTTTGCTCACAACTTGACAGTAAAACACTGATTTTCTCAAAAACTAACAGATTTTAAGACCTGAGTGGAACAGTTAGCCAGAATTCTTTCATAATACAAATAGCTCCTGTACAAACTCATAGCCTGCACTTGAGTTGGACCATATTTTCTGGAAGGAAATCTAAAGTGAAATCCTGATCCTGCCTTCTCACAAATATAAACACCTAGCAGGAAGTGGAGAGTTGAGTTCCAGATTTTTTTGGTTTAATTCAAGGTAAAATTTCCCCTTAATTGTATTTTATGAGCACTACTGTGTACAATTAAATGGTAAAAGCTATCCAGCACTGTTCTTTAAAGAAAATTAGTTCCTTACCACTAACATACAACAGTTCCTCCAGAAAATACAGTGCTGCCCTCCTTTCTCAGGCAGCACCCCCCTTCATTACTTTCATCTGGATTTTATCTGAATAAAGAACTGCAGGGTCTGCTTTCATGGACTGTGGATGAAATAAATTTAAGAGGATAACTCATTAAGCAAACATGTCAAAAGGGATTTTTCTGTTTGTAGTGCAAGAGGTGTTGACAACAGCTAACCTAGCTTGTTGCTTCGATGTAAACCTGTTCTCTTTCATATTTTTAGCACATGTTGCCAAAGAACATTGGCAGAGTATATTTGCCACTGTTGATTTCTTTTAAAGAGGTTTGTGGGTCATTTGAAAGCTGCAAAGTGAAGTGGGACTTTGCTTTTTGTGTTTTGCCAATTTCATTATGCCTTGACTGGTAGTTAGGGTCATTTCCAAAAGTCTAATGGACATTTTTATTAGGTTTCTACAAGGGTACTACTTACTTTCTTTCCATGGCAGATTTCCATATTCACTGTGACTAATGCAACCTCTATTGTTTTTTTGACAAGAGGAAAAAGAAGAGACATTTTTTCATTCCCCAAGGAGAGAAGCTGTCAGCTACCAGAAGAATAAAGACTTCAGTGTTTACCTTTTCACTCAGCCCAATGACTACACAGGGGCAACAGAAGATTTTTAATGGCTAGAATGAAAGAATACACAAAATGACATCAATGGACTGGAAAAGTAAACAATTTGCATATTTCTTCTTGTCAGTCCACCTTTTCTGCATTGGCATTTTGCTATGGAAACAAGTGCAGACCACTTTAACATGGCTATTAGCATTTCAACCAAAACTGGTCACTTTATGGACACTTCTTGGAAGGTTTCTATGTCATCTGGACTCACAAAAGTGAATGACAAAGTGATTCAGAGTGCATAGAGAGCCTGGTTATTTATTGGTTCAGGATTAACCTTATGTTTGGATGTAAGCAGAATTGCCAGAGGAACCAAAAGGGTGTTCTGACTGAGTACAGAATGAAGGATGGAGCTGCTGGGAGCCAACTGTCTGCTCCGTGCCTGGCAGCAGCAACAGGCTTGGATGTTAGACAGATGTATTTGACTGGGAAACCTCAGCTCCCTCATCCCAAAATAGCTCTGTCAGGATGATATTTTGTCCCTTCCACAGAAAGGGAGAGGGACAATTCTGCAGAGAACAGAATTTCTTGCTTTTCTTCAAGCATCTCACACCCATCCTCAGACTGCCCCTCCATTTTGACAAGTGTCCATGCAATGATCCTGCCCTGCAGGGTGCTCTTCATGTGTCTGCAGCTGGAAGAGCTGGATTATAAATTTCTCTTTTCTTGAAATAAATTATGTTTTTGCAATATACATCCATAGGAGGCCAGATGCATTATTCAGGAGAGGAAACAAGGCATGGAGACCATAATATTCGTTGTTTACATTCCAGTGTGAGCAGAATTATTGTAAGGATTTGACCCTAGCAGTTGTTGCATATTCATGCAAAGCAGAGGGTCAGAAAGTTTTCCCTTCTCACTTCCCTAGCACAGCAGCACAGATAAAGCATTAATGGTTCCCCCAAGCTCCCATAATGGGGTACAACCTTTTTCTCATTTGGACTGAATGCTGCTGGAGAGGATTGCAAGGCATATGCTATTGCATGATGCTGCAAATGCACTTTCTCAGCTGGTTCAGGACTCCTGTTCCTCCTGTCAGGCTCTGCAGCAGTCCCTCCCTACCCATCAGAGGGAAGGACAACAGAAAACAGTACTTTTCATCAGTTATCTCTGTTTTGGAGAGGTTTTTCTCAGTGAACATTTCTACATTTCTGAAAGATTTCTGTGTTCCAATCCTCCTTCAGACATGGCTCCATCAGCCCAAGCTGGGAGTTTGGGCAAATTCTGAAAGGGTCAGCCAGCCACATGTGAGCCCTGCTGACCTGCATCACTGCCCACCAGTGCTGATCCCCTCCAGGTAGTTATGAGGTAGTGCTCTCTTCCTCATATACTGAAAGAGTAAAGCTGGTGCACATTTAAAGTTTTCCAAGGGATTGAACACACACACACACACACACATAGCTGGCGATTCTTATACATACATTTAAATTTTATGTATATTTACATATATGTCTTTGCATTTTCGAGCTTCAAAAATATTATACTTTATTAACAAAATTTTGTTATCTCATCTTTTCTTTAAAGGCCATTGGAATAAGTTTTTATTTGTTGTAGCTAACCATGGCTTTTTTGTGTCAGGGTTTAATATGTGTATTTTTGAATTCTCAAATTAACCACTTTTTAGCATTACAGATATTGCTAAACTTATCATTTTGCTCAAATGAATAGCTAAAATAGGCCTGTAAATTAATTTCTCTATTTTTTCATAGGTATTTATCAAACATTAGTGTGTAAATTGCCACGAAATTGGTACTAAATTTAAATGATGATATTACATGGATCACTCTCTTAATGTTTAGTTTGTTACAACATCTAATGTGTTACAGAAACACAGTTAACATTTTTTTTTAATGGATGGACATTGTTAAGTCTAGGAGCTATCTGTGTTTACCTCATGGTGTTTCAACACTCCAGATGTTCCAGTACACTGTGCAGGTGAGGAACAAAACCTATTTGAGCATCATGGCCTCCTGTGGGGTTTAGAAATGTCTTGGTCTGTCACTTCCATTTTGTTTCTGACTGTTCACTTCTCTGCAACATATTTATAGTATGAAGGTATGAGATTCCTTCAGTTACCCATATTCTGGGTCTGTTTTATGAGAACACTATTTTAACAACATTCAGTTTTAGCTGTCAGGATAGTGTAAATCTTATGACAAAACGTGAGATAAGTCTGTGCCATCTGGGAGTTTGAAGCCTACTTGTTTGATCTTCTGATAATTATCTCTATAAAACAGCACAGTGCATCCAGATTCAATTTTTTATTTGGTTATTCAATTGCATTGTTTTTATAGAACTGACAACTGATGAAAGAATACATTTCATCAACTCAGTGCACCAGTCAGCTTTCCCTGCCAGAAAATTTTAATATACCACATTTTCTATTCAGGGATCATATTTATACTGGATGATTATTAGTGCACTCTCATCACTGTGGGACCATTCTGCTGTCATCTCTGCAGTTTGAAAGGATGGACCTGTCTTATCTGCATGTGATGAGTCAGATAAGGTCCAACCTGCACTTATTTAACTGACCTCCTGTAAGAACAGGAGACCTCATGTTTCACCTTTCTCCCTACAAAATGAGAATAATGACATGAGAACCTTCACTCTTGACCACTGGCCCAATTTCAGTCAGGTAGGCAGTTCCAAGCCCTATTTCAAAAAAAGAAAATTAAGTTACAATATAGTATCAATACAATATATTGATTTTATCATGGGAAAAAAAAAAGAATATCTAAAATGAGAATGGGATCCAATCGTCTGTGGTCTTTGCTTTTCTCCTGCCCACTTACTTAGAAAATTTTTTGTGGCTTTGGTCATAACACTCTCCAACAAGAAGAAACTTTTCTGATATGGTTTTCTGAGGCTAAAGTGACAAAATTACATTCACAAGAATTTGGAGTGGAGAATAAATTCCTTACGTGTATTGATTTGGGCTTTCACATGTGATCCCAAGCAGTAGAAAATGGTTTTCAATAAATATTTTTACTCAATAGAAGTTAAACATTTAAATATTTTTCTCCTATGAATTTAACTTATTTTCTTACATTTTATCCAATTGTATATTACACTGAAGACTGCAGATTAGATTTCATTATTATTATCAATAGTTATTAATAACATTACTGAAAAGATAGAAATTATCAAAAAGAATGGATTATTGGTTAAAAATACTTCATGAGACACGTATTTCAGTAAGCTAAAAGAGACAGGCATTTTGTTTGTATGGGTTCAGGATACTGAGATTGCATAATGAAGCATGTTTATTGTAATACATTTTTATCAGTTTTGCCAGTAAAGGAGTCAAATGCATGATTTCTTTGAAAATACAAAAACTGAAGCTAGGTGGAAAGTCAATGCACACAGTAGCTGTAAGAAGTATTGTTTATGCATATATATTAAATGAATATATGAATGATATATAATTTAAAACTTGAAAAAGGCTTAGCATGATGCATGCTATACACCTATGCATATGCAAATATCTTTTGGCTTTTGTGATATTCTATGCATACTAGATTGCTTTTCTCCAACTGCTAATGCTTTGTAATATGTATAAAAAACACAAAGGGAAGTAAGCAGCAATCACAATGCTACTGCCAAAATGTGAAACTGAATATGGTTTTTTTGGACTTGAATGGCTGCCTTTAGGTTTAGACATTGGATACATATTGTAAGCAGATTTTTAATGAAGTCAGCAACCTGTTTTTTTAACCACTTTGCACAAGGTTTTGCAGTTTTCTTCCAACAAACATTTATAAAATATATTTGAGTGTAGTAGCTGAAAGATTTAAAATGTATTTGAAATTAACAGTGATATCTGAAGTAGCAAGTCCATTCAGGAAGCACTTCCCAAGTAGTGTAACTTTCATGTAGAATATAGAACTTACTTCACACAGCTGAGCTGAATAATGAAATATACTGAGGCAAACAAAAAACAGCATCGGATTGTATATTTTGTTAGTGAAATACAATACTTTTTGTCAAGGGAAGTAATGAATAATTTATCATGATATTTATATGTAACAATAAGATTATTGCTGCCTGTAGAGAATTTTGAATAGCTGAATTATCAGATATTTTGGTCAGATTCATAACTGCATTTAAACACTTGAAGTGCAACATAAGCAACATTTAAACACTTAGATCAAGCAAATGGTACAGAATCCACCACTTTTCCCTTCTCAGACTATTTAGGTACTTGGAAGTAAGTCGTTTTGATGGTTAAAACACACATAGATTCTTAAGACTGTGCTGCTGCCTGTGCTGAAATGACCTTGAATAAGGCAAACCATTCAGTTTCTATTTGAAGGTGAATTTATCTGAGTCTTCAAACTGATTATACCCATACCCATATGGACTCATACATCAGCTTGTTTGAAGCACGCCAGTGGCACTAAGTTTAAGCTAAAGAGTACATGCACTCAGGGGAAAAACCTCTCTGTATCATAGTTACATACTGATCTAATTTTTTTTTTTGATACTGTAAAATTAGTGAGGTCAAAGCATAGATTAGTAAGTCCCACCAGTTCAAAGATTTACTCACTAGTCTGTTAGAAATTGAAAGGATTCAGTCTGGAGAAGAGAAGGCTGCGTGGGGACATCATAGCAGCCTTCCAATATTTGAAGGAGGCCTAAAAGGATGCTGGAGATGAACTCTTCATCAGGGACTGTAGCGATAGAACAAGGAGTAATGGGTTTAAACTGAAACAGGTGAAGTTCAGGTTAGATACAAGAGAAAAGTGCTTTGCTGTAAGGGTGGTGAGGCACTGGAACAGGTTGCCAAAATAAGTAGTAAGTGCTCCATCCCTGTCGGTGTTGGACAGAGCCTTGGGTGACATGATGTGGTGAGAGGCTTCCCTGCCCATGGCAGGGGGGTTGGAACTTGATGATCTTAAGGTCCTTTTAACCCTAACCATTCTATGATTCTATGATTAAATTCATATTTCATACAGCAGAGTTTTCAAATAATCTATTTTTTGAATGAAACTCATGGGGATATGAAAATGAAGCACAGAGGAGAATATTAAACTGACAGTAGCTTCAATGGGCAGCCATTTCAATAATGTGATGCTATCACTTAATCAATTTTAAGATGCAAATCTTTGCAAATCCAGACATAAAGCTCATTCTATTATAACACACAGCTATCCTCTCTTTTAAACTAAATCTTTTTGGGAAAAGAAAAAGTGGAAAAAATCGTCCTATTTATCTCGGCAAGAATGTATTTATCTCACAATTTCTCTGATCTACTCTTAATTTATTCTGTTCTGTAGAAAATCTATTTTGCAGTATCCTTATCAACTGTGTTCTAATAGAGCCTGTATATTACTTGTTTTAATTATATGAGAAAGTGGGGAAAGAAAGGACTATTCTGATTGATTTCAATTACTGATTTGTGGTTTTTACAGACTAAATTTAAAAGTTTCAGAAAATACAGGGACCAAGAAGTAAACAGACCTGAATAAAAAATATGCCAGTCGTCAGTAATTACAAAAATGTAATAGCTTTAAGCTGAAGCATACCCTGTGATTGGTCTTAGAACATTTTTATGAATGGCCTAATACCCTGTAGCTTGAGCTTTCTACACTAATTGATTAATCATTAAAAAAGTTTTTATTTTCTTGATCTGTTACTTTTTTTGAGAGCTTGTTCTGAAAAGAGGGTTTTTTTTACACTTTTTCTACTACATACTTTCTCCATTGTACCTGGTTGGTCAAAAAGTGCTGCCAGTTCCAAAATAAAATAAAAAAAAAGAGTTGAATAAAAGAACACTTTGATCTCGGGATTTATTTTATTCAAATATACACATGAGTTATCCCCATTATTCCCAAAGGAAGCTAAGGCATGGAGGTGTCAAATGAAGATAGTGGCACAGCAAACTCTAGACCACAGGAGTTTCCAATTTGTTCTCTCTGTCCAGCTTGGCACTATAAAACAAGCATTTTCATCATGCCTGTTTATCTCAGGTAGTCACATGTTACTTTTTAGTTTCCTTTCAAGGATCAGCATGCCAAATGCTGTCATGCAGCGATTGCTATTGACATGTCAAAGTGAACACCACATGATCACATTTTCTGACAGCTTAAGTTAGAAGTTAAAATCACATCTATTTAAAAATTATAAAGGGTTTAGCAAAGCAAGCCAAAAAAATCTGTAATTATGCCAGCTCAGTTATTATTTGGTGAGAATGGGAGAGGGAAACATTCTATGTGTACCATCCAGCTCCAGGCACTTGAGCTGTATGGGTGTATTAGGACTGCAGAAATTTGTGCAAGCAGTGAAGAGAGGAGGGGTCTGTGGACAGTAATGCAGATCAGCAGTATTGTGAGCCTGCCTTTATAAACATCACTGTATGATTCCTAGGACAGATGGTCAGAATAATATCTGCATCTGTGCTCTTTGCAGATGGCTTGTCACATCTGTCACATGTTCCTTTTGACATTTAGGTTCAGGCATATATACTGATATCCTGCTGCATGCTAATAGCTTGTCACTGGCTTATGAGGCTGGGATGTCTATTATTCTTTGAATACACCAGAGGAAACACTGCAGAGACAGGGAAGTTGAAAGGTGCTTTACTTCCCCCATTTATAAATTTTCCACACCACCTAAAGATATTTCTGTTATCCGGTTACCTTAAAGTAATACTCACTTTAAGTTAGCTTAAAGTAACAGTTAAATAAAATAATTGTATTCATAGAATCACAGAATAGTTAGGTTTGGAAAGGACCTTAAGATCATCTAGTTCCAACCCCCCTGCCATGGGCAGGGACACCTCACACTAAACTCAAAATAGGTAATGTAATTACAGAAGTTTGTCAAATACACAAGTGAATTGAAAGACAAAATATACTAACCTGTGTGTTTCAAGGCTGTGTTTGTTGAGGCTGTCTTCCTGTGTCTTAGCTAACTTGGTCTCAGCTTCCAAGGAGGTGGTAAGCATGTCAAAAGTTTTTATCAAGAGACAGCCTGGAGCAGTATGAATGAGGGCCTATGCTAGAAAGCGTTGAGAGTTTTCCGTTAGAGGGGCTTTTCATGAGCATGTCTTGAAAGTTTACTGTTCACTGGTGATGCAAGTTAGCTTTGTAGCACTGTCCTCTTAATGTCTTCTTTGAAATCTAAGTTTTTATCTCTTCAAACTAATTTCTTGCCTTTCTAATGACAAGAATTACCTTCACTAGTCCTCCTAACTGAAAAAAGAATTCTTTCACTTCACTGAAGGTGTTTTTTTTTTTTGTCTGATTAGATATTATCACTTCTCGTCTAAATAGTATATATCTTCTTTCATTTGCACAGACTAAACTTTCCTTTTTTTTCTTTTCAATATGATATTTTTGTCTTTCATCAGGCCTTGCATTTGCTTAGCACATTACTGAATTACTTCTTTGAATTAGGTGAAATGAAAATTTTCTGTTCACTTTCATACATTGTAATTAATTCAGTGGGCATTGTACCCAAATAAGTTTATTTATATATAGATACATGACATAATAATAGTTTGTTTAAAGACCGCATCGAATAATAGACTAAGGAGTAAAAAATTTCAGTTAACTTCTTAGAAGTTTCAGAAATTTCATTCATTTTCAGCTTTTATCATTCCTTACTTTCTTGGGTATAAGCATACAGAATTTCAGTGTACTTTGGTTTCTTCCATATATTCCTCTGGATTACTTTCTGCTGTCAAAAATGAGTTAACTCTAATTTAACAAGTAGTTTAAGTTAATTGCTGCTGTCATTATTATATCCTTATTCATGACATAGTAAGAATAAGCAAAGACAGATATGATGCCAAGTCTATGTGCCCACCTATGTTTGTTACCTTCCTCTTCCTTTTCCTCCTGCTAGCTATTTTAGTGCAGGGCATGTTTGACAATGCTTGTTTCTATAGTAGCTATGACACTAGAATTGAGACCTAAGCTGAACTAATAACGCAAAAAAATAAGAAAATGATAATGTACAACTGGCTAACACATTCCAAAGCACCAGAGATCTTTAGCTGCATTTTTTAACCATTATTTTATACTTTCCAAGCACTCAGATTCCCCAAATGAGTCTAAGCAGTAGCCATTCCTTCAAAACTGAGTAATATTTCTATCTCACTTCCTCTCTCCATCATTTACTCAGAGTACTCATATTTTACCTATTACTTACCAGAAACTTTACATGCACCCAAAAGCTGTAAAAACAGCACTTTACCTGGTATTATATACTGTCATCTTTTTTTTCAAGCTGGGGAAAACCTTGAGAATCTGACCCACAGAGGCACTAGGTAATTTGGTGAATGTGAATTATCTATATTGAACATCAATGTTTAAAGATTATACCTTATATTTCAATGTGCTGTCACTGCATTCATTCCTTAGAATGTGGCTACAAAGGCATGCCTTCTGTCTGAAAGCAGTTGAAACACTTTCCAGTTAAGCAATGATAATTTTCAGATTCTGTGGTTAGCAGTTTTATACTATGAAGTTTTAATAATTTCGTCATTGAAAAAGTAAGTACAACTCTTTTGCTTTGTATATGGTAAATAGAAGAAATGTGGGAATAAGCTGAGGAGAAGTATTGTCAGGGGTGTCAGGCTGTAGCCATTAATTTAGCAAGCATCACGCTTTAACCTGGAAATTCAGTACCTCCAAACTTACACACAAGTTTGCTATATAAGCATGTGGATATTTTCAGCTCATTACATAACCACTTCAAAAAAGACAAACCACAGCTTATGAAAACATGCTGCTTCCCACACCACAGGATGTTTTCTGGCCTTCCTTTAGGATCCATACAATTTCCTGTTCATGTATTTCCATAGTAGGCTGGGGCTCTTCAGTGGAGTGTACGTGAGATAAAGCCTTTTTTTTCAGTCACTTAAATTTCTCACTGGATACATGTGGATAAACATCTGGCATTGGTTTGTGGCACAGAGATATCCAGGCCTGAAAAGCAAGTGTTGACAAAAGGAGAAACTATAATACATGGTGAGCATGGGCTTCTCTACTTTCCCCTGCTGCAAAAATTGCAGCTCAGTCTTCAGACCACGCTGTGAGTGCCCGCTCACTCTCATAGCTGCAAAGCTGTGGTCAGAATCAGTGTCTTTCTCCTACAGCTTTGCAAGTGTCTCCCACCACAACATTGCCCCTTACCAGGTAAATACAGTGCCTTTTCATTTGTGCCTGTGTCCCTTAGGGACAAACAAACAAAAGGAAGTACTTTTTCTCATGATATATAATAAAATTATGGAACTCATTGCCACAGGATGTTGTGGAGGCCAAAAATATAAATGTTTTTTAAATTATGCTTGATAAATGTATGAGGATTGGGTCCAGCAGCAGTTATAAAGCGTAATTGTCTACATATAAGCTTACCTCAGGAAATTCCAAAGCTGGGGATATCTTGGAGAATATACTGACTGTCCTGAAGAACTTAGGCATGCTCTGTTTTTATATGGCTTCAGCTATTGACCATTGTCAGAAATAGGATTCTGCATAAACCTTTGACATAGAACAGTATATAGCTATTTTCTGTCTTTCTTTTCTTGGCTTTTTTTTTTTCTTAGGAAAATACTTTAATTATTGCCAGTGCTAATGTCTTTCAGTATGTTTTCTTATTTATCGTTCGTGTAACACACAACATACTTTCCAAGGCAATGAAGTAGTAGTAAATGTAACTACAATGTCAAATTGTTTCATAAAATTATCCACAAATTTCCACAGTGGATTTTTTTTATGCTAACATATGATGGAAGCCATGTTGCTAAAGCAGTCTCTAATCCTATGCAACAAAAATGCAGCTTGCAACACAACAGTTTAACCCAACGAAATGCTCTCTTGCTCTTTAGGAAAAATAAATATTTTTCTCGAAGTGCTAAATGCTAAACTGGTTTATAATTACACAACTACATTCCAGGAAGAATCTACTTGGAACTGACATGGAATCACAGACTGACCAGGGAAGATTGTTCAGAGTGTAACAGGCTATAGAACATTAATTTACTGTTAAAAATATAGATACTTACCTGGTGTAAATCAGATCTGCTATCTCCATCTAGGTCAGAAGTCTGAACATAAGACCTGAAATTTGAATAAAAATATGACAAGTGTTGTCTAGGAAAAAAAAAAAAATAATAATAAAAAGATTGACAGAAAAACATCGTGTGAAGAAATTTAGGTTGAACACTGAAATAATGTACCTTAAAAGTTTCTTCTTCATCAGCTGCTTACTTTTAAAGGTATTCCTTTTCCCCTGAAATAGACTATCCCTTGGAAATTATTAATGAACTAACTACTTGTGAAGTAAACTGAGATGAAATCCTGCAAATCCAAATTATTGTAATGGAAGCAAAATCAGGCCTGTAGTATCATTCTTCTGTTGTGTTTGAATCATAGAATCATAGAATAGTTAGGGTTGGAAAGGACCTTAAGATCATCTAGTTCCAACCCCCCCTGCCATGAACAAGGAAACCTCACACTAAACTATGTCAACCTATGGAAGGCTATGATGGGTCTCCACGCAGCCTTCTCTTCTCCAGGCTGGACAGCCCCAACTTTCTCTTCATATGGGAGTTGCTCCAGTCCCCTGATCATCCTCGTGGCCCTCCTCTGGACTTGTTCTAACAGTTCCATGTCCTTTCTATGTTGAGGACACCAGAACTGCACACAATACTCCAAGTGAGGTCTGACAAGAGCAGAGTAGAGGGACAGGATCACTTCCTTCCACCTGCTGGTCACACTCCTTTTGATGCAGCCCAGGATATGGTTGGCTTTCTGGGCTGTGAGCGCACACTGAAGCTGCCTCATGTTCATTTTCTCATCGACCAACACCCCCAAGTCCTTCTCTGCAGGGCTGCACTGGATCTCTTCTCTGCCCAGCCTTTAGCTGTGCCTGGGATTTAGCTGTGCCTGGGACGTTACACTTGGCATGGTTAAACTTCATGAGGTTGGCATCAGTCCACCTCACAAGTGTGTCAAGGTCCCTCTGGATGGCATTCCTTCCCTCTAGTGTATCAACAGAACCACACAGCTTGGTGTCACCAGCAAACTTGCTGAGGCCACACTCAATGGCACTGTCCATGTCACCGACAAAGATGTTCAACAAGACGAGTCCCAACACCGATCCCTGAGGGACACCACTTGTTACTGGTCTCCAGCCGGACATTGAATCGTTGACCACAACTCTTTGAATGCTGCCATCCAGCCAGTTCTTTATCCACCGAGTGGTCCACCTATCAAATTGATGACACTCCAATTTAGAGACAAGGATGTCGTGTGGGACAGTGTCAAATGCTTTGCACCAGTCCAGGTGGATTACATCAACTGTTCTACCCCTGTCCATCATTTTTGTAGCCTCGACATAGAAGGCCACCAAATTGGTCAGGCAGGATCTCCCCTTAGTGAAGCCATGCTGGCTGTCACCAAGCACCTTGTTGTTTTTCATGTGCCCTAGCATGCCTTCCAGGAGAATCTGCTCCAAGATTTTGCCAGGCACAGAGATGAGACTGACAGGTCTGTAATTCCCTGCTTCATCCATTTTCCCCTTCTTGAAAATGGGGGTTATATTTCCCTTTTTCCAGTCTTTTGGAATCTTTTTCTTCTGGCCCTCCCCCCAAATTTAAGGATGCAGCCACTTTCCATACAAATAGAGTGCCTTACTAACATCAATAGGAATTGTATATGTGATTTACAGATGCTCACTATGTAATTTCATGTAGCAATAATGGTATTTTCACCACAGAGCTGTATGCACAGGTGGGAGAATAGTTCTTTTGTCAAATATTTATTTCAGATAGATAGAAAAACCTAATGAAGATCACTCCCAGGAGGCAAATACAGTAAAGACTATATACTCTTTTTATGACTATGATTTTTGATAAAAGCTTACAGCTTTAAATTAAGCTGGTTTTGAAGAAAATAGATTGCTAAAATGGACAGCAAAGTCTTATGTACGGAAAGAAAATGAGGCGTTGAAATAGTGTGCTAAATGCTTTTGCTTAAAAAAGTAGACATAGGATACATAATTAGTCATATAGCCACAGAAAATTTGAAAGCTTTAAAGAGAATAAGAGAAAGAAATAATAGAAAGGAAAAAGGAAATGTGGCAGGAAAAGAAACTGTAGTGTAACAGAATGTAAACAATGGAGGATTAGTTTCATCAAATATATTGCAAAATAATACTGGCATCAATGAGGTTGGACACATACTTTGTGCAAATCTGCACAAACTATATTAATCCTCTAAATAGTGTCATCATAACTTGCTAACAAAATGTCTTGACATACCAACAGCAAAGGAGAAGAAACCGCCGCATCAGCTTACCAATGGTTTTCCCTCCCTTTGAATAAACCTTGGTTTAAAATATCTTGAATGTCATGTGTTGAACCACACTGCTTCAGCCCAAAATCTACCAATATCCCACTCGAAGTGCTTGAGCTGCTTTAGCATCTTCTGCAGGTAAAACACACCTAGTCATGATTAGGATTTGCACTTCCAGCCTGAGGTTAGGTTTGTAAATGTTCCTAAATATCCTAAAAGGCTAAATACCAGCTAAAAGGAAGAATACTAGCATTGTATAATATCCCTTATCTTTTAAAATTTCTGGAGAACCTAAAATTTTGGTGAGGGAAGACGGAAATAAACTGTATTTGTGATCACATAAAGGAAATGCAATAGATGAATAAGTTAATCAGTTGGATAATATAAACTCCACAATGAAAACCAAGATTTGTAAGCCAGTAGAGAAATCTTTTGTTAAATATACTGATAGTAAGGACTAGGGTAATGAATGGCACATTTCCAATTTCTGATTTATCCTTGCAGCATTCCAGTTGTCATCAGATTGAGGGATCTGATTTGATCATTGCAGCCCTGAATTTTTTATACTTTTATTCCTGCAGTCTTACAAATATTACACCAGCAGCTTTGTTGGTTTTTCAAAACGTGGTTGCACTAAAAATTCTGACCAATACGCTTACATACTGCTCTGATAGCTGGAAGTTTATAGTCCAGGGAGTATCTTAATCTGGAAGGAAAGACAGAAGAAACATCTAGCCCTGTTTTATACTGGGAAGGGAAGGGGAAAGGAAAAAGAGAATTATATGAAGGGAAAGTGGGAAGGAGGAAATGAAAGGGTGGAGAAAAGGAAATGAAAATTTCCCCAATTGCTTTAATGACAGATGATTATCTGACACCTATAAATTACTTCACCTATGAAAACTTTATTTGCCAGAAGGAGGTGGTAATACATTCAATGACCTTATTAAAACCTGTAGCTTCCCAATTTATTCATTCTGTCCCAGATCCTTAACAACAAATTTGCAGAGCTCAGTGATGCTATATATCATTTGAGGATGTAATCATGTATCATCCAATCATATCAGCCATGTTTTAAAGACCTGCTTAGATGATCATAATCAGCAGTAGTCAAGCTGCCACTGCTGAAGGGAAGGCTTTACTTTCATTCTTGAAATATGATAGTTTGGTATTTTTATTTCCCATGTTCCTTATCTGAATTACAGGAAACAAAAGTTCTCTTACACAATGACCAGCGAACATGAAAGAACTAAATGGATTCTCTGAAAAAATACTGAAATCTTTTATACATGAAATTTAGACTCTGTTGTCAGTTTTGTTTCTACAGTCATAACCCATTTAGGTAATCACTAACTAATAATACCGCTTTCAAATGGACATAACATCAGAAACCACATTACTTGGAAAAAGGAAAGCTAGAAGCTCTATTTTGTTTAAGTGGTGACTGATAAAAAGCAGTTCATTTGAAACTTGTTTGTACTGGCTGTGTCTTGCTGTTCCTTTCAGTGCTTCTTTTGTGTAGAAGAGTACTTTCTAAAAGTAGTTGCTGGATCTCTTTTAGTGTTGGACATGTTCATGACTCAATATTGCATGGTTTTTTTAAGCATTTTTCATCTTGGATTGTTTTGTGTAGACATCTGCATAATAGGTAGATAATTTCAAAGAAATCCTATCAGGTACAAATCCTGTTAAATCCTTATTTTCTGTAAGGCTAACTAGCTCTGTCTCTAAAAAAATAAGCACAGTCTTGATCTCAGTTTCTATGTGTAGATGTCTGTTCTGATTTCTTTGGAAGATGGGCTTGCCAGAGTTGAATGCTGTGCAACTGTTGTATATGTGTGGTGTTAACACTCCTGGAATCATATCATTTCAAGACAGAAGTTCATTTATGCAGAAAATTTATGAAGCATTTTTTTTTAATTTCTTCCCACTTTGAACCGTGCCCAAATAAGAAATCTGGAGGAATTAGGTACAGAAACACAATATGGCCCTAAGCCAGATATTCAGAAAAGTCTAATGCATATAGTGGAATTTTGATGGTAATACTTAAATTTAAGCATTTTATAAACCTGTGATGGATTTGGCATGGAATCATCCAATCTGAGAACCCTCAGGCCAAGTAATTTTTCACAATTGTGTTCAAACACTATCTTCAGAAGCTGACTAATTCATTTCTGAAATCTTCAAGTCACCATGAAATACAGTGGCATTCTTTCTATAACTTAACTGCATAATTGCTGGGAGAAGAACGACATTGTATGTTTATTCTATAATTATTGAAAAAATCATAGTCTTGGGAAAAGAGACAAGTCCTTAGGACACCTGGCCTCTGTATCACCAGGTTGCCAAATAATAATCCTACTATTTAACATTACAAAACTTGTGGTCTTCGTGGCATAATGGTCCTGCTTCAGCAGGGTGAATAGTGAATACATTAGACCCACCCTAGACTGTATTTCTACATATTAAACTCTTGCTTGGAAGAGAATTTGTAGGCCTGTAAGCCCTTGGACTGAGGAGGGATAGAATTCGTTTTATCTACTGACTCATGTGATGTTTTAAAGAAAATCAAACCCAGATAATTCAGTTTGCTGTACCTAAGTATCTGATAGATACTCTAGGAGGAAGTTTCAAACACAGTATTTTCAGTCTAATCCCAGTGAGACATACCTGCCAGTTGGTTTGAGTGAACTTCTGCTCACTGTGTTTGAGATGATGAACCAGGTTCTTAAGAGCTTAATGGCTCACTTTCAATGTATGAGGAATTCAGGTATACAACTATGCTCAAAAGCTCTCCTAATACATCTAAACTTTAACAAGACAGTGAACCTTCTCTATTTTGACTAAAAGAAGTTATAGAAAAGCAAGGTGCATGTTCTATAGTCATCACTAGGTATACATTTTAATTTGGCACTGTTAAATCTCTGTGCATTTGGCAACATTTGGCTGAACAGTAATTTTTATTTTGTTGTTTTAAATTTGATACTTTAATAGTAGTTTAGGATTTCAAGAATTATCTTTAAAACCATTAATCTTATAACTGTGTCTGCCATGGCATATTGGGATGTGTTAGCAAAAGGACAGTATTAATGTTTAATTGTTTTCACTCCGAGAATAAATAGCAAAACACAATAGTTAATCTGTACCCTCATCTGTGAAACCTAAAGGAATATACTCACAAAAGAGGTGAATTGAGTAGGCTAGTCCAGGCAAATTTATCAGAGTGACTTACTTCCTTGTTGAGAAAAAAAGAGAACAAGATTCTACCCTTTATAAATACAGCAAAACAGAATTTGTACCACCTATTTCATGCCCCTCATAGCATTAAGGTATATAACAAACTAGGTATGAGACATCTTAAAATCACAAATTTCTTAAAGTCAGCAATACTTTTCTGTTTTCCCAGAGTTTAGAAGTGATGCATTATGCCAAATAACACAGAAAGTAATTATTTTTAGCTCTGATTCAACAGGAGATTTTCAGAGAGATTAGTGGTCACCAAAGAAGTATTTGCGTCTGTTGTTTATGTTATGACATCTCAGATCAAAGTAAGGCTTTAAACTTTAACTTTCCTTTTTCCAAATGAATAATGAAACTGTGAAAAAGCTGAAGATGAGAGGAGAAAAAAGCTCAGGAGTATTAAACACATTGAGGACAACTCTGAAATGGAGAGGTCATGTAGGATGAAGCCCAGGGGTTGGATCTGTCAAACTTCTGAACACTCTGCTCCTTATCCCCTAGATTATGCACATATGTGTGTGTGTCTGTGAATCATCTAAGTGATCATGTAAATATTCCATGTTTAAAATGAGGTCTGTGTTGGCCTCAGGCTTTGCTGAATATCCAGCCCTTGGCAGTACTGTGTCCAGCGCACTAAGTTCTGTGTACCCATGGTGATACAACATTTCTGCAGCTTGAGCTAACAAAGTTAGTACTGGATTGCAGTGACAGAAAGAAGTCCAGTAAAAACCCATCAATAGAAGCTCAGCCAAAAAAAAGCTTCTTTCTAAACAGATGCTAAGATTTTTCAAGTAAACACAAATTTTTAAGGAGCTGATTTTAAGCAAGTTGAGGGTCTCTTTGAAGAGATAATTGATGTGGATTACCACAGTCAAAAAAAAGATCTATTAACTACCCTGCAAACAGGGAGATCAGCAATAGAAAATAAAATCCACAACAAAATCTCTGCTTGAGCCATTGTCTTTAATGAGATCATGATTAGACCATTTATGCAGTTAACTAAAAAGGAAAAAGAAGAAAGAAGTGTCTGATTTAAATGCATGACTCAGAAAATTATTACTGGTCTGGAGAACCCATCACAAACAGCTCACTTGTAAAATACAGCTCAGGTCAATAATAGTCAAAGGCATTTTCATTTAGTAGATTTCAGAGGGCTTTAATAAAATAATTTGCTGGCTTCAGTTCAGTCAATATTCTACTATCCCATATTAAGATCTTCATTGGATGAAGCTGTATAATAGAAGCTCACAATTTCAGCCCTGTACAAGTAGACCGGTCCATACATATACACAATAATACTGGTCTGTATATGCATGCAAAGATTGGGACTGAGAGGTCCTGCTTCTTATTAAAAGAACAGCCACCACAAATTTTGTCAATTTGTGTCTTTGCAAGTTGCCTGGATATGGCAAGTGTTGGGCAAAAGTGTAGACTGACAATGTCATCTTAGTTTTATTTATAACCCTTCTTGGACACAGTTAAGTGAGTAGAAATTGAACAGAAAGAAAATGTCAGTAACTATGAAAAACAAACAAAATGACGCAAAAGACCTTTTTTCTCTCAGCACTCATTTACATATCACTGTTAGTATTACTTGGAAAGAGTGTGAGTAAGGTAAAAAAGGGCTAAATATAAGGTTGACTTTAAGTTGGCTTTGTCTTATAAAAATATTTCAAGTCACTCTGTGGATTTAAATTTTTACAGAATGTTCTGTTCCCTCAGCTGAACATCACATTTGATTTGTCTGCATAAAAATATTTGGATTATTTATTTATTTTGGAAAAACTGTATGAATTTAAATTTAATTGAATGAGCTTACTAGATTGTCCTTTAGAGATATCAAAGTTTCACTGAATTTGAGAAGCAAATGCAGTTTCAAACAAAATTAAGGGGACAGTTGAACTAACTAATTTAATCCGATTTTGAAAGTTAACAAGTATAATGAAGTATAGCTGTCACATTTTTTCAGCAATTCTGATGTTCTGTTACATGTTCTTTTCTTTTTAAGTGAGATAAACTAATTCTAGCAGAAAGACTGGCCTACACTTTGTATTCCAATGTATTTGTCTCATGTAAAAGTAGAATAGGCTTTAAGTATAAAAGAAATCAAATTAAATACCAATCTGATTAACATTTCAGGACTTGGAAAGCCAGTTTATATTAAAAAACCTTCTTAACACTCTGGCTTTACAAAAGCATGTGTTAAAAGATGGGGATTATGAAGATCCATTGCAGTAAAGGATTCAAGCATTCTTACTGCTGGTTCAGCTGCTATACAGTGCAGTCTGTGCCAAAGACCCTCTGCTTTTCTAAAACATCACAGTGAAACACTGAGCTGATCTTCACATTTGTGATTTGTAGCTTCATTCTTTTAAATGTCACTAATTGTTTGATGCATGTTGGTAATACAATGCAAATGGGGTGACATCATATTTGAATCTATACAAATGCCTGTAGCATGGGGAACAAACAAGAGGAATTAGAGATGTGGGCACATCTACGGGGCTATGATATAATAGGCATCACAGAAACATGGTGGGATGGCTCCTATGACTGGAGTGTTGGAATGGAAAGTTACAGGCTTTTTTGAAAAGACAGGCCCAGTAGGAGGGGAGAGGGAGTTGCCCTTTATGTTAGGGATAGGCTGGAGAGTATGGAACTCTGTCTGGGGACAGGTGATCAGTTAACAGAAAGTCTGTGGGTCAGGGTTAAGGGGAAATCGGTGACGGGACACATTACTGTGGGGATATGTTACAGACCACCTGATCAAGAGGAACCTGTGGATGAAGAACTCTACAGACAAATAGGAAAAGCCTCACGCCCACAGGCGCTTGTTCTCATGGGGGACTTGAACCACCCTAACATCTGTTGGAGCGACGATATGGCCCGGCACAAGCAATCCAGGAGGTTTCTCCATTGTGTGGAAGACAACTTCCTTTTGCAAGCAATAGAGGAGCTAACGAGGAGAGGTGCCCTGCTTGACCTCGTGCTCACCAACAGGGAAGGGCTCGTTGGAAATGTGACTCTCCAGGGAAGTCTTGGATGCAGTGATCATGAGATGGTCGAATTCGAGGTCCTCAAGACAGTGAGAAGAGCGTGCAGTAAGCTCACTGCCCTGGACTTCAAGAGAGCAGACTTTGGCCTCTTCAGGAACCTGCTTAGCAAGGTTCCATGGGATATGGCCCTAGAGGGCATGAAGGACCCAGACTCTTGGTTAATATTCAAGGATCACCTGCTACAGGCTCAGGAGTGTTGCATCCCGACCAGAAGGAAGTGCAGCAGGAGGGCCAGGAGACCTCCTTGGATGGATAAGGAGCTGCTGAGAAAAATTCACAGTAAAAAAAGAGGCTTATAAAAGGTGGAAGCAAGGACAGGTGGCCTGGGAAGATTACAGGGATGTTGTCTGGGTAGTTAGGGACCAAGTTAGGAAAGCTAAGGCCCAACTGGAGCTAAACTTGGTGAGGGATGTTAAAGATAACAGGAAGGGATTTTATAGGTGTGTACTGGCTAAAAAATAGACTAGGGACAACGTAGGCCCCCTCCAGAAGCTCTCAGGAGAACTGGCTACACAGGACTTGGAGAAGGCTGAGGTTCTGAATGGCTTCTTTGCCTCGGTCTTCACTGGCAAAGGCTCTGACCGCAGCACCCAAGCCTTGGAAGGCGGATGCAGGGACTGTGAGAATGAAGATCTTGGGACCACTGTAGGAGAGGGCCTGGTTCGAGACCATCTTAAGAACCTGAACGTACACAAGTCCATGGGCCCTGATGAAATCCATCTATGGGTCCTGAAGGAGCTGGCGAATGAATTTGCAAAGCCACTGGCCATCATATTTGAAAAATCATGGCAGACAGGTGAAGTTCCTGATGACTGGAAAAAGGGAAATCTAACCCCCATATTCAAGAAGGGGAAAATGGATGATGCAGGGAATTCCAGACCAGTCAGTCTCACCTCTGTGCCGGGCAAAATCTGGGAGCAGATTCTCCTGGGAGGCATGCTAGGGCACATGAAAAACAACAAGGTGCTTGGTGACAGACAGCATGGCTTCACTAAGGGGAAATCCTGCCTGACCAATTTGGTGGCCTTCTATGATGGGGCTACAGAACTGATGAACAGGGGTGGAGCAGTTGATGCCATCTACCTGGATTTGTGCAAAGCGTTCGGCACTGTCCCACACAACATCCTTGTCTCTAAATTGGAGTGTCATCGATTTGATAGGTGGACCACTCGGTGGATAAAGAACTGGCTGGATGGCAGCACGCAATGTGTTGTGGTCAATGGTTCAATATCTGGCTGGAGACCAGTAATGAGTGGTATCCCTCAGGGATCGGTGTTGGGACCGGTCGCTGACATGGACAGTGGGATTGAATGCACCCTCAGCATGTTTGCCGATGACACCAAGCTGTGTGGTTCTGTTGATAGGCTGGAGGGAAGGAATGCCATCCAGAGGGAACTTGACACGCTTGTGAGGTGGACAGATGCCAACCTCATGAAGTCTAACCATGACAAGTGCAAGGTCCTCCACCTGGGTCAGAACAATCCCAGGCACAGCTACAGGTTGGACAAAAAGGAAATTCAGGGCAGCTCTGCAGAGGACTTGGGGGTGTTGGTCAATGAGAAAATGAACATGAGCCGGTTTCAATTTGTGCTTGCAGCCCAGAAAGCCAACCGTATCCTGGGCTGCATCAAAAGAAGCGTGACCAGCAGGTCGAAGGAGGTGATCCTGCCCCTCTACTCTGCTCTTGTCAAACCTCACTTGGAGTATTGTTTGCAGTTCTGGTGTCCTCAACATAGAAAGGACATGGAACTGTTAGAACAAGTCCAGAGGAGGGCCACGAGGACGATGAGGGGACTGGAGCACCTCCCATATAAAGGCAGGCTGAGAAAGTTGGGGCTGTCCAGCCTGGAGAAGAGAAGGCTGTGTGGAGACCTCATAGCAGCCTTCCAGTATCTGAAGGGGGCCTACAGGGATGCTGGTGAGGAACTATTCATTAGGGACTGTGGTGATAGGACAAGGGTAACGGGTTGAAACTTAAACAGCAGAGGTTCAGACAGGATATAAGGAAGAAATTCTTTACTGTGAGGGTGGTGAGGTACTGGAATGGGTTGCCCAGGGAGGCTGTGAATGCTCCATCCCTGGCAGTGTTCAAGACCAGGTTGGATGAAGCCTTGGGTGATATGATGTAGTGTGAGGTGTCCCTGCCCCTGGCAGGGGGTTTGGAACTAGATGATCTTGAGGTCCTTTCCAACCCAAACTCTTCTATTATTCTATGAATCATACATAGAAGAGTTCCATTTATATTTGTGATGATATTTGTTTACTAACCAATATAAAATACTGGAGTAAGAAAAAAATGGTGGGAAACCTTTCTTCAATCAATACTTATGTGGCATATTATCAAATCCCTGTTATTTTGGTAAAACTTACCTTCATAAAAGCAGTGTTTACCCTATATTTACCAAAGGAATTTACAGCTGCCACATGAAGGAAAATTACTGGAACAGCCCATGTTTTAGTTTACTATTTCACAGGTATATCAAAGACTCCTTGTCAGACAAGCTAGAAGCCTTGTGGAAAGTTCACTGAAGCCAGAAAGCCTTAATATCAATCTTCGCATGTCTTTTTAGATGCTCATTGTATTTCAATGTGCTTTATAGTTGTGACTATTAACCAGGGACTCACACTCTCATTTTAGCAGCAGATGAGTTATCAGTGTCAGCTTCCTTTTTACCTGATAAATTCACTGACTCATATGATGAACGCAATCTTTTCTGGCAGACAGAATCTACTTCTTACATATTACAGGATCGACTGTCACATATGTGAGTACACTGTCACCACCAGAAAAGTGGGGAATAGACTAAACCTTTGTTTTGAGCTGTCTCAAGAATAATCAGCTCCAAATACCAGTGATCCTGGGTCCATATCCCTCCTGCCTAACAAAAATAGAAGCTGGATTATGAATGTGTTGCATTCAAGTAGGGCTGTGTGAATCCTCTGTCTGTGCTATGTTTCTGGAAGCTGGGACAAGAGAAAAAAGCTAGACTACATTTCTGTAACCAAAAAGGAATCCAAAAGCAATCTGGTTTGTCTGCATGTTAGTGAAAAACTCTGCAGCCATCCCAGATAAAATGGAACCCTGGAAAAACCGACACTAACACAGAGTGTGAAGAAAAGGAGGGAGAATCACATTTCCTACATACTCAGCTGTCAGTTTGGATAAGGAACTTTAAAGCAGAGTTGTGTGGTAAGTTTGAGGTACGTTATCTAGTTTTCTTTGGCAAGTAGAAGTCCTACCTGGAGAAGTCGTTCAGATCAGCCAAGCTATTGCAGTATTCCAGCTGAGCCTATCGTCTCCCATGTCAGGGAGCTTGTGAATGATGATGATGATGAAGACCTTTTTATGCCATTACCTTCTCCCATATTCCAGCAGTGGAGCACAGGTCTGCTTGGAATGACACCTCCTTTGGGGTGCTGTGAAAGCAGAGCTATTGCTGCTGCCCAGCTGTGAAAGATCTGCTACTGGAAATGCGAGAGGCAAAAAGATAAGCTTCAAACAAGTCCCCAACACCCTGAACTTTCAGGAAGTTCAGTTCTCAACTGGAACTCTTCAGATTTTGCCCATTTTATATAATCCTTCCTGTATTCTTCCTTTTAAAGAAAACACCTTTGTGATGGCCTTGCAGTCCACTTGCAAAGAAAGGAATGAAGTCCTGTTTTCTGGCTTCTTTGTCATCACACTGACACTGCCACTACTTCCACTGTTATTACACAGAAATCCATTGAACACTATGCACATTGTGCAGAAATTTACATCTCACCTTCTCTTTTCTTGCTGGGAATTTGTGGTAGCATGGTAATTTATTTCAAGTGGAACAGAAGCAGTTGTGTTTTAGCTTCCTTTTCTTGCTAGAAGATAGCAGTTTAGTCCAAATGTAATAATGGTTAATAATCCCTATGTGCACACTTGCATGGATGTTAACAGCATACTTTTCAGAGGAAAATAATCTTGAATAGCAAGTTAATAAGTTTACAGTAAAATTACAAACTCCAACGTTTGGTTTCAGAGCAGATTAGAATTGCAGACAGCCAATTGATAATAAAATAGTAGCATTCCTGTTGGGAATACCATCTAGGATGATATTTTTACCTGTCCTGGAGCAGAAAGTCAAAAGAAAAGTGAAATCTCAGGGGTGAAATCCTGGTCAAATTGAGATTAACTGCAAAACCTCCATCAACTTTAATATATCAGGATTCAGATGTACTTTGCAGTAACCAATACAGTTTCCTTGGGGCCTCTGGGAGGAATAGATATGAGTATGATTAGAGTCACAGTCACAGCATTCTTTCAGTGCCTGAAAAGCTTTTTCATCTGTTTTCAGTACTGAAGAAATCGCCATGCTATAATGTTCTTACTACAATGTTATTGCCAGCTAGTGGGCAGAATATATAACTATTAACATGGTTTTGACCTACATCTAAGTGAAACAGCTGCCAAACTTTTCTAAAGATTAATGAAACCTCTGTTCTCTACTATTAGAATACGGAGTGTCATAGATATGAGCATTATTTGTGTCAATTCTTCTTTTGACCGAATAGCTGTAGTCATGAGGAATGCCATCCTAATTCCTATATATTCTGCAAATGTGGTCAAATTAATGATCTGAAAGTCTACATTTAAGAACAGCAACTACAAAGTCAATAAAAAAGATATTTTTCCTTAACCCTGAGGGAGAAGAAGAGTACCACATGGCTATCATCATGAGATTGAATTAAAATCCTGAATTTAAATACTTGAAAGTTTAGGAATATCTGCATTTGATTTCAAGCCCTGGTCATCCCTGAGTCTGAAGAGTTACAGCACATTTTAAAAGCCTGGGATATTTTCCTTTCAGTCCTGTTATTCTGATATGTTGGTTTATTCAGTGTAATTTTGGTTACACTGTAAATGCTTCTGAGTTATTACAAAACCACTCTTCTGCATATGGTTTTATTTGGTAAGAAAACATTAGTTTTATTGTTATAAATGACTTACTTTGAATTTACTGTAAAATTAAGAGTATTATAGAAGGAAGAGCAAGAAAACAAAACCAATGATAAATGCTAAGAATTCATATAATATCTGAGTGAAGGAGGGACTTGAATTAACTGGTATGTCTCATATTTTCTCCGTGTTTTCACTATGTTAATCATGCCAGAATAGCTGTCACTTTATATTTGTGAACTGTGAAACTCTGTAGGGGCAATGGCCAGTACACGTTCCTGGATTACAAGTCGGAAATGACTGTGATTGATATCACTTCAGGCACCGGGACACTGTGTGGAAATTTGCAAACAAAAGTAGCAACTTAATCAGTGAGAGAGTGGGTCTGACAGCCACCCTGTCACCTCGCTGGGAATGTAGGAGCAGCCACGGTTGCCAGTATGCCTGGGATCACTGGGAATATATTCCAAGTTGGATAGTCCAAAGGACACATCAAAGATATCTGAACAGTTTCTTACTATTTAAAAATAGTTAAACCTATTCCATTTCATCTTTAGTGTAATTCTTTGAATCTGTATTGAGCATGGATGAACCTTAAACAATTTGTGTCTAATTGGTTTTAACTTGGACATTAAGAATAGCATTTTTGAGCACATTTGGTTGCTTTTGTTTTCCCTAAAAAAGTCAGGTATGTTTTCAAATTGTGGCAAAAAAAAACCTGCTCATCTCTTTGTCTAGGAATCCATTTCTAATATGTGCCTCTCTTCCTCAGTCTATCATTTGTTACATCTGTTGTTCTGTATGTGTGCTTATGCACATAATAGTTTTTCATATGTTCATTTATTTGTCCTATCTTTGTTAGCAACTGTGATAGGAAATGAGCACCAGACATAGAAAGATATATTAATAACAGTGAGTTAGAAGATATGAAATTGAAGGCTGAAAGCTTCCCCACTTTAGCTCATGATTTCATGACTTACAAAGGAATGCCTTGCATTAACATTGACTTCCAGGAAGATAGGCAAGTGTAATAAACTGAAGTAAGAGGTAATATTCTTGCCAGGTCCTGGAAAAAGAAACAAAACAACCAAAAAAGAGAATGGGGAAAATGCTGTTTCTAAAGCAAGGCTTTAGGAAGGAGACTTTTCCATAATTATTTTCTGTTTGTCTCCTCTTTTTAATAATTTAACTGCAGGAATATCTCCAAAAGATTTAAATTTTCAAATTTTACCCACATTTAAACATGTTTGGACCAGATTCTATTCTTCAGAATTAGAGAAAAATAAGAGATTTTTCAGCCAAATTTTCTTGTTGCTACTACTATGTGCTCAGTGCTAAGTATAGAACAGCCTAATTGTACTCCACATCATTGCAACTCAGTGTGATTATTCCTTTAGCAGTTAACAGGGAAATGACAATACTTATTCCCAGTATACAAGCTCTCTAGAGAAACCTGCAGTTTTACATTTCTCACTCAGAGGCTGTGGCATTCAAGAAGTAGGAGCAAGGAACTGATCCCCATAATCGTATCCTGAATCTCAATCCAGCAACTGGGGATGAAGGAGATTGTATTAGCAAATGTTTACTTAAAGGAAACCTGTGATTGTGCCCTTTCAAAATCTCCAGAGGAATGTAATGAAAAGAGGGACTAGAACTGTCTTTATATATATGCTTTGGCTGCTCTCATCTTTCCTATGAAAAAGGTCTTATCTTTCTATACAATTATTAAAAGCCATAAAAGGAAATAC
This sequence comes from Melopsittacus undulatus, assembly GCF_012275295.1. NCBI lineage: Eukaryota > Metazoa > Chordata > Aves > Psittaciformes > Psittaculidae > Melopsittacus > Melopsittacus undulatus. The sequence goes on from NC_047527.1 coordinate 18,938,298, forward strand.
CTTGAATTATGCCATTTCAGATAAACCAATGCATTTTTATCTTATTAAGTTTCATAGCCTTTTCTGCAAGCTAATTTGAGTACCCGATATTTCACTATATGGTTAGTGATCTTCAGATCTTTCCACTGCTCTTACTAAAATATTTTTTTACAAAGTATTCAGTGGAATGAACTCATCCTTATTTTATATATATATGTACATGTATGTGCATATGTTAATATATGTACATGTGTACTGAATATGTGACAATTTCAATCTGAAATTTTTATGTGTTTATATTAGAATATTGTGAATTTGACACCACTTTTATTTATGTGTTTTAATTCACTGTTTGACATGTATTAAAGCAATCAGATCCATCAGCACAGGAAGAAAACAGATTTTCTAGAACTGCACATATTTTGGCAGGACTAACTCACCTATATGTCGAGTTACACATTCATTTTAAAGCTGAAAATTATAGGTATACCTGGAGTCACTTAGAGGTTAATGGGTTTATATATAGAATTTCATAAATGGAAAGAAAAGGTGTTAGACTTTGTACTAGTAGTTAACTTTTTTTATAGTGCTGTGGGAAACTGAAGTTGTTAGTTTACTGCTACAGATACTTCTGGAAATTTCATTTATTTGTGCCTTAAAATTATAAAATGATTCCAGCAGAAGTGTATCAATGTAATTTTTTAATATCTGTAGTAAAACTAAGGTAAACATTGTCATGTATCCAGAACATCTATCATTAAATTGCTTGTGTCCAAATTATAGTAATGAAGTTTAAGAACCATAAATATAACCAAACGTTATAGGACACAAATGAATGTTGCTGTCTACCTACATTATAACCCATAATTTCATGGAGTTATTATATACACACTCTTTTAAATCTATGCATATAAATACTGTGTGAGAGAATATATAAACCCTTGTCTAGTTATTAATTGCTGGTAGACTGAATTAGTCCAACAGATTTCAGGCCTCTACCTCCCTGGGTAGTGTGGGGAAATGGATTTTACAGCACTCAGGGGCTTTGTTCTTTGCTGTATTAAGTATCAGTGGGCAAGAACCTCTGTCTTCAATATACACTGGAGTAATGGTGTTGAAGCTAAATGCTGAATGCAAGACAAAGTAAAATTAAATAATACTTGCCATTATTAGGCAAAGGAAAGGAAGATAAAAGAACAGGGCTCCTGATTTAAATATCATACTTTGTAGTGTAGAATGGATTCTTTTAAAAATTTTTTGTAAGTAGGGCATGCTGAGGTGATGGAACACAACTGCTTACAAACACTTTGGCTCTTCAGGTGCTCTAGCTTGTCAAAAGCTTCATTTCCAGTCAGAAGTTGGTAGCAGTGAGCTTTGCCCTTGAGCAGACCATGAAGCGCCCTGTCATAGAATCATAGAATAGTTAGGGTTGGAAAGGGCCTTAAGAACATTTAGTTCCAACACCCCTGCCATGGGCAGAGACACATCACACTAAACCATATCACCCAAGGCTTCATCCAACCTGGCCTTGAACACTGACAGGGATGGAGCATTTACAACCTCCCTGGGCAACCCATTCCAGTGCCTCACCACCCTCACAGTAAAGAATTTCTTTCTTATATCCAGTCTGAACCCCTGCTGTTTAAGTTTCAACCCATTACCCTTGTCCTGTCACCACAGTCCCTAAAGAAGAGTCCCTCCCCAGCATCCTTATAGGCCCCCTTTCAGATACTGGAAGGCTGCTATGAGGTCTCTATGCAGACTTCTCTTCTCCAGGCTGTACCGCCCCAACTCTCTCAGCCTGTCTTCATATGGGAGGTGCTCCAGTCCCCTGATCATCCTCATGGCCCTCCTCTGGACTTGTTCTAACAGTTCCATGTCCTTTCTATGTTGAGGACACCAGAACTGCACACAATACTCCAAGTGAGGTCTGACAAGATCAGAGCAGAGGGGCAGGATCACCTCCTCTGACCTGCTGGGCACGCTTCTTTTGATGCAGCCCAGAATATGGTTATCTTTCTGGGCTGTGAGTGCACACTGAAGCTGGCTCATGTTCATTTTCTCATCGACCAACATCCCCAAGTCCTTCTCTGCTGGGCTGCCCTGAATTTCCTTTTTGTCCAGCCTGTAGCTGTGCCTGGGGTTGCTTTGACCCAGATCTAGGACGTTACACTTGGCATGGTTAAACTCCATGAGGTTGGCATCAGCCCACCTCACAAGCGTGTCAAGGTCCCTCTGGATGGCATTCCTTCCCTCCAGTGTATCAATGGAACCACAGAGCTTGTCAGTCATGTTCTCTTTCTATTTTTTCCTGTGTTTTGAGGTACAGTTAGCTGTGTAATCATTGTCACAAGGATCACTGGCTCCACACCTCATCTGATCTTGTACAGGGTAAAAACCTTCCTACCATGGTTCAGTTCTTACCACTGCCTGTAAGCATCAAAGACAGGGAGTACACCATACATTTCTGGTAACACGGAAACATTAGGAAGCTAACATTATTTCCTGTAACCTAGAAAAATATATGAATTACTTTCAGCTTTCCTCACCACTAGGTTAATGATAGAAGCACACACATGGAGGATGTGAACACATAGTGCAGATATCATAAGTTCCACTGACTGTTTTAAGACTGGTGGGATGCAGGGAGTGGACGTTTTGTGGATCCCTCTGGGTTGAAGGTAAAAATAAGTAGTTGCCTGGAACGTGGGGAAATTGTTTCATGGCCCAGGGGATTCCCTTGCATTCCTGTAGTCCCACATATACTGAAATTGCAGTGCTTTCAGTGCTTTCAGTGCATCTAAACTTCCCATTTATGCACTACAAAAAGATTGCAGATTAAGACTGAAGGCTTTTGACAGTCAACATCATAATATGATGTCCTGGGTCTTCAGCTAACTTTGAGACTTTGTGCCAGGTGCTGATGAAGAGCAAAAAGGTAATCTTCAAGGAAGTTACAACATACACAGGAAAAATAGGCAAATGATAAAAAGGATTTCTGTTTTCTTCATCAGGGGGAGTCTAAGATAGAGAACAAAAGGCAGAGCTCTTGGCAGCGAATAAAGAGATTCCGCTTCTGTGATATGCAAACATTAGAAGGTAATGCAAGTGAGTTAATTTCACAACCTTTCTTGGAAAGGTGTTTTCATACACTGAATGCCAACAATGCACATATGTGTCATAGTGACGAGTGTAAGGAACCAAGCAGAATTAAAAATGGATTAAGAAATACAATGTTAGAACATTACACTATCTCCTATAAGACAAAAGTTTGTATATAAATTCCAAATTATGTTACAGATTCCCAAGTTCACTGAAAGTTTAGCTATAAGCTGGCAGTGCAATATTGCAACCAGAACTATTTATGCAGTTTGAGATCACATTTTTCAAGAACCATATGTAGTACAGAAAGGAGATATTTCAGTGGAGCTAATTTTCATTTTAAGTCATATGTCCATTCTCCAGACATAAACCTTAAGGTGTCTAAATATTCTTCTACACAGAAGTTGTTCCAGAATTAGTCATTCTGAAAAGTACTCCTCACCAAAAGAGAGTACTCCTCTCTTTCCCAGAGAAAATTAATTAGATACAAACTTTAATAGAAATTAAATATTTTTTAAAACCCTGTGGACATTAATTTGTTTAGGGTAAGATCACAGATGTCACTTTTTCTACATTTATGCCTTTCCCTTCAGTGTATATTTGGGATGGTTCAGGTTTGCAATCAACTATATAATCAAATGAATTTAGTTTGCAGAATTAAGTATTCTGGAAAGTTAGATCAAGAAAGAAAAATGCAGCTCATGCTGTACTAAAATTTGTAAAGGTTAACATGAAACTGGCTAATTCTTTGAACCAGAAATATTACTAATCAGTAGAAAATAAGAACAAATTTTTATTATTTACTTGTTATAAGTATCTTCCTTATGGGACTATTTAATCACATCTGATGTGATTTTCAATTATTGACTATCAAACCTTAAGGTTTAACACCAGAGAAATCTAATATTCATACAAAAATAATTGAAACTGGCTCTTACTGTTTTGTATACTTTTGTAATAACAACAATTATTTACTCCTGAAATAAAAAAATAAATTTCATTTATATAATTTTTTGAGGTTTAGTCTAGAAGTGGTAAACTTTTAGAGTGATATGAAACTGAAAATGAAGTGGAAAGATTTATTGAAGTTACTATAGTAGAAATCTCAGATTGAATTATCTTGCCAGTACAGTAAATATTTGGCCTAAGCCAATACAATGCCTTTGATAAGCCAGATACTTTGTGAAGAACTGAAACTCAATCTTCTGGCTTCCAAAAATTACCCATATATTGAACATTATGCTATTTGGTAAACCTAATGGGAGGTCTTTTGATATCTTGAAACAAAGAACTCTGTTCCCCATATCTTGCCTTGACTAGTGTAGCGAGGACTATTTCTATGCACATTACAGTCCTTAATAAAAATACTTTTGCTTCCAGTTTACCAAGATTCCAGTGGGATGTCATGCAATGTATTCTTCCATCATTGCTATCCATTATTGCCTATTACATATTATGTGCTTCACTGTATAACATAATATGATACAGACATGCCAAGCCACCGCTGACACAAGCTCGAATGCCTACAAATTGATTGATTCTCCAAGACCATAGTTTCTTAAGCACCTAACAAACAGAAGCAACTTGAGTGTCTGTCATTTTGTAATTGCAGAGCTGGTTCATACAATAATTTCCCCAATGATTCTGCAGATTGCATCCCAACTGAGTTATATTTGTATGTTCAGAAACATCTTCAGTGACTTTCCGCTTTTTACTTATTTGTCTATAGGGAATAGTTCTTTTTATTTATTTTGTTATGTGTGCTCTGTTTGGTTTGTTTGGCTTTTTTAAATTGATCATTAACTATTAATATCTGAATTCCCAAGGCATTTTTTCAGTGTGGGGAAGTATGACCATTCCTCAGAACTTCCATTGGTTTTTGTGGGATCGTATTATTAGTACCTCTTCAGGTATGCAAAGCAAGACAGACAAGACAAACACTTTCTTACAGAATATCACTTCTGCATTGTCTTTCCATTACTCCAAATGATGTGCAGCATATGATATGAGCGGGAGAGCAGTCTATTGTTGCTGTAACTTGCACTGTATGAAAAGCTCATGTCATCTGGATATCATAGCAGTCCTTAACATATAATTACATAGGACTAACATTGCTTGATCAAAGAAAAAGAAAAAGCTCTTATTTTATTTATAAGCCATCTGCCATAGACCATTATCGTTTACTTAGACCCTAAGTTACAGTTTCCATTTTTATAGCTCTGTTAGTGTTTGGGTGGTTTCTATGAAGATTATTCAATAAACATTGTCCAGAAAAAGCTAGATACTTTTAATGTATAATCATCTGGAATGTTTATTAAACAATAACACTGAACCTTCTGACAGTTTTATTTCTGAGAATGTTACAGTGTTATTATGCATCCCACTGGTAAGCCTGCATTACTGAAAACTCCTGTGCAATGTAAGAGATCTTACTGAAAGCAGATGCAGCCAAATTAATAAAAAAGGGCATCAATGCACTATAGAAAGCCATATAGTGGGAGGGGTGGAACTGGGGAAAAAGCATGCAGAAAAGAATTCTGTTTCATTTTTGAAACAAAAAGTACCTGAAATAAGAAGAAAGAGTAATGTATGGATTTGAAAATCCAAATGCAAAATGTAGTTTCACTGAAAAAAGTATTTCATCATGTATTATACATTTAGTGTTTAAAGCAGAGTTTCTGGACAAATTAAATTAACTTAATTATAGGATGAAAGGGTTCTAAAAGATGACTTCAACCCCTAAAGGTTCTTGAATTTACTTCATGAATAGGTTTCTGTGTGTCACATTTTCTGTGGGGTCACCCTTCAAAGATACTTTTATCACCTGTTAAATGCTATTCCTCTTAACTAACCACAAAGAAAGCTCAGCCTAAGGTTCAGTTCACTTAACACAATGTCTTCAAAGAAGTGAAGGTTTCAGATAAAACTCACTGCTTGGCCATAATGAACCTGGTAAATGCTGGTTTCCTGCAATAAAAATAATAGATGAATTCTTGGCCTATTGAAGTCAGTAGGGATTTTGCCATTGATTTTAGCAGGGCCAGTACTGCAACCGATAAATCTCCTAAGCAAACTGAAAAAAGTGGGTGAAGGGAGGAAGGGGAATTGATGTAACAGAACCTGAGTTTTTCAGTCCTTGTTCTACCTTCCTTGGCCTGAGTGAATAGCTCCTAATACTCCTGAGATGTGCTCACAGAAACTATTGTGGCAGTGTACTGAACACCAAATATTTACAAAAGCATTTGATGAGTAATTCTGAAATGGGAAAATCAGCTTTGTTTTTATAATGAGTCAGTCTCAGATTCAATCAGAGGTTGTTTTAGGGGTGAGTAACCAAGGGCAATTGCCCAAGAATGGATACTATGGGGAGTGTGTTAGCATACAATAATTAAAAGTACTAGTTGTCCAATATGCCTCAATCTGCACCTGTGCTCTTGCTAGTCAAAACCTGCTCTAGCTCCACACAGACACAATTAGATTTTTCAAACATGATCTTTTCTGTAATGTGAGTAAAGCAACAGTGAAAAAAACAGTAAGAAATATATTTTTTCTTTTTATATTTATATTCCTATCTGTGCTTGTTTTTATTGATGTGTGAAAATATCTAGTTTCTGATGTATAAGTGTAGCTACCATATTTTTTCATGAGTTTTCCCAGACATCCAGTACACACAAGTGCCATGTAACCTGTGTTAAACAAAGAAGTTTCAGAAAGCTGTGAACTAACAAATCAAGCACTGTGCAACCACACTACAGACATGCTATGTTCCTATCTGGAAACAAAAGGCATTGGATGGGAGAAATGTGTGTGTAGGTACCCCATCATGGTCAGTACTATGTCTTAAGAGTCCTGTGTTTTGTTAGGAAGTGAAAGCTGTGGGAGAAATTTGAACTTCATATTCCAGTATCTGGACCAGAATATGGAGAATATAGACCATCCAGTTTGTGGGGCTCTTTCATAGAGATTATTTGCAACCAAGAGACAGTTTGAGGGGCAAAAAAAAAAAGAAATTGGTTAGAAAACAAGAAGCAAAGGGTTGATAAAAATACATTATTTAATGTGAAAGAGATATATAGGCAAAATACTTCTGAACATAAAAGTATGGTGTAGAAATGTGATGGATATGTAAAATCTCCCTTGAACTAGCATAATATTTATAACACTTATCTCACAGTAATAAACTAAAACAGAGCAGTGAACTTAGACTGGGAGTGGAAAAAGGTGACATCCATTGAAGACATTTTGTGATGCAGTTTTCCTTGGCTGCTAAATCTCATTTTAATACTTATCAGAGTATTCAAGATAAATTTTCCCCACCACTTAAAACACTGCAGGTTTTCAGCACAGAGTGGTTGCTTGGCAATTCAAGCAAACATTTTTGTTGTCTGTAAGAAATCCACTTTGTTTTTGACCAACATGAGTATTAAGTGCTTCTCCAAACTGGTGTAAGCAAACAAACAAACAAACAGAACACTAACAACTGTTTATGCAGAAAATGATTTATACTTTGGCAGTGTTCTTTCTCTGTCAAAGTGTTTATAAAACTAATAGGAGGTGCACATAAATAATTAAATTTTGATAAGTCATTTGTGAACTTGGCTGATGTGGCTCGTCAGAGCATTTAACTGTAGTTACCCCTAAGCACAAGTATGCTTATAGATAAGATGAAAGCAGCCTGTCTTATTAATCATACTGTATATCTGACTCCTGCTCCTTTCTTCAGCCTTTAAATAAACTCCATCTGGTTCATACTATATAGTTTTGCAGCTTACCTTTCACAATGAAATATGCTTACTGCTGCAGAAGCAGGTCCAATGTGATCGACATGATTAGGTAAAAGAGCGGTTGCTTAAGTCTGCAACTGGCTAACAGTAAAAAAAAGATAAGCCACAGAAAGAAACTGAGGACCAAATCTTCACTGGCTGTCCTCCACTGGCTGGACTCCAACTGATTGCAGTGAAAGGTATTGAAAGAGATGCTCTGGGACACCTTTCTTATGTTAAGACTTTACAGAGCACACCAAGCAAGATTCCAAAATGCTGCCTGTATAAGTAACAAACAATCTCATTATATTGTAGACTCTTCCTGAGTTTCCAGTGTGCTGTGGCTGAGCAAGGACCTAGGTAGCTAGAAGGGAAATGACCCTGCCTATGTTAAATAAAACAAATCGAAACAAAAAGTGCCCCTCTCTCTAGGGTGCCCAATTTATTATGAGAGTCTTAATTCAGATTCTGTTCAACAAATTGCAAATGAAAACCAAACAGTATAGAGAGAAAAAAAAGCAAAAGGAACAAAATAGCTTTCTATGTTTTTTGGTCAAGAACTTCCTTCTTTTATTGCCATTGACAGTGTCTTCATTCCTTTACAATTTATTGATCACAACTAAACTAAGCTGTGTTCATTGCTGAGTTTGTGAAGCTCTTTGTGGGGATCTAACCCAACAAAAAGTCATACTGATGAAACTGTGAGATAGGAAAAATCCAGGGGTTAGGATAGGATATGGCAGGATTTCTTCCAGGAAGGACTCACATGTAAGTTACGATGTACAAGTAGGTCCTAACATTTCCCTGTGGTGGACTTTGTTCTTTTAGGGGTTCACTTAGAACTGTCATTATGTCTCTACCACAGATGTTCACTGCAACCTTAACACAGGTAGAGGCAGGCAGGGCCTGCTCCAGCTCATACCAGCAGGCTGTGATACTTAAAAAAACACTGGGACTCTGTGACTGGCAAGGGCTACACAGGTAGTCAGGACCCTACTCCCACAATCACAGGGTCAGCTGAGACTTGGGCTCCCCATGAAAAGGTTGAAATTTCCCCTTCTGGCAAGAATGCCAGCTATCCACCTGGTAACCAGAATGCCTAAATAGGCAAAAATACCACAGCTACAACCCCTTCTCTTTTACAGCTTGAGAACTACATTGTGGAAAACATGAAATCGGAGATGGTGCAGCTGCAGCAGAATGCTGTGCAGAACCACACGGCCACCATGCTTGAGATAGGGACCAGTCTCCTCAGCCAGACAGCAGAGCAGACAAGAAAACTCACGGATGTTGAAACCCAGGTATGTTCCCAGAGTGGTTTTCTAAAAGCTGTTAATTGCAGAGCTTTTATCATCCTCTTCCTATTCTAATGCATCACCACACAAAATGTTTCAACACATGCCTCCAAGAAACATTCACACTTTGCTTCTTGGTACCAACAGTGGTGATGACTGACACTTGTTATGTGTCTGCCTTCTGATTTCATTTGGCTAGTGTATTTAGCTCTGAGCACGTAAGACAGACAGGACTGTCCAGGAAACTAAATCATCATTTGTCTTCAAATAAACAGCCCAGCTACCAACTGTTAATGATACAGGTGTCAAGATAAATAAAGAGCTTCAGGCTAAAACAGAGCCTTTGATCTCCATTGCTGTTTGCCTCTTTACTGTTACAAGAAAGTTTTTCTTATTTTCTGCAAGATGTTTCCAGTTATTTGAAAAACAGTGTATATCTGAAGCTTTTAAACCATAAAGAGGGACAAGCATCAGCTTCTTTATAAAACACTGTGTATTTGTTATTGCTGTAAAATTATATAAGATCACATGAATGTAAATAGTCATCTCCGTATGACTGATTCCTAGCACTAAAATCACTGTCTTGATTGAAGTGACGAGAGTATCACTATAATAAAACAGAGTACAAATTCACATTACACTTATTGTAAAGACTCTACTACTTTTTGCCTTTTCAGTTCTTTCAGCAATATAAGACAGAGAAGAGATTCAGAGCAGCCCTGCAGAAAAGGACTGAGCTTCTGAGAAAAATTCACAAGAAAAAAGAGGCTTATAAAAGGTGGAAGCAAGGACAGGTGGCCTGGGATGAATACAGGGATGTTGTCCAGGTAGTTAGGGACAGGGTTAGAAAACTTAAGGCCCATTTGGAGCTAAACTTGGTGAGGGATGTTAAAAATAATAGGAAGGGATTTTATAGGTGTGTAGTGGCTAAAAAACAGACTAGGGACAACGTAGGCCCCCTCCAGAAGCTCTCAGGAGAACTGGCTACACAGGACTTGGAGAAGGCTGAGGTCCTGAATGGCTTCTTTGCCTCGGTCTTCACTGGCAAAGGCTCTGACCACAGCACCCAAGCCTTGGAAGGCGGATGCAGGGACTGTGAGAATGAAGATCTTGGGACCACTGTAGGAGAGGACCTGGTTCGAGACCATCTTAAGAACCTGAACGTACACAAGTCCATGGGCCCTGATGAAATCCATCTATAGGTCCTGAAGGAGCTGGCGAATGAATTTGCAAAGCCACTGGCCATCATATTTGAAAAATCATGGCAGACAGGTGAAGTTCCCAACAAGTGGAAAAAGGGAAATCTAATCCCCATTTTCAAGAAGGGGAAAATGGGTGACCCGGGGAATTACAGACCAGTCAGTCTCACCTCTGTGCCGGGCAAAATCTGGGAGCAGATTCTCCTGGGAGGCATGCTAGGGCACATGAAAAACAACAAGGTGCTTGGTGACAGACAGCATGGCTTTACTAGGGGAAAATCCTGCCTGACCAATTTGGTGGCCTTCTATGATGGGGCTACAAAAATGATGGACAGGGGTAGAGCAGTTGATGTCATCTACCTGGACTTGTGCAAAGCATTTGACACTGTCCCACACGACATCCTTGTCTCTAAATTGGAGTGTCATCAATTTGATAGGTGGACCACTCGGTGGATAAAGAACTGGCTGGATGGCAGCACGCAATGTGTTGTGGTCAATGGTTCAATGTCTGGCTGGAGACCAGTAACGAGTGGTGTCCCTCAGGGATCAGTGTTGGGACCGGTCTTGTTTAACATCTTTGTTGTTGACATAGACAGTGGAATTGAGTGTGCCCTCAGCACGTTTGCTGGTGACACCAAGCTGTGTGGTTCTGTTGATAGTCTGGAGGGAAGGAATGCCATCCAGAGGGACCTTGTCATGCTTTGAGGTGGACTGATGCCAACATCATGAAGTTTAACCATGCCAAGTGTAACGTCCTACACCTGGGTCGGAGCAATCCCAGGCACAGCTACAGGTTGGACGAAAAGGAAATTCAGAGCAGCCCTGCAGAGAAGGACTTGGGGTTGTTGGTTGATGAGAAAATGAACATGAGGCAGCTTCAGTGTGCGCTTACAGCCCAAAAAGCGAACTGTATTCTGGGCTGCATCAAAAAAAGCCTGCCCAGCAGGTCAAAGGAGGTGATCCTGCCCCTCTACTCTGCTCTTGTGAGACCTCACCTGGAGTATTGTGTGCAGTTCTGGTGTCCTCAACATAAAAAGGGCATGGAACTGTTAGAACAAGTCTAGAGGAGGGCCACGAGGATGATCAGGGGACTGGAGCACCTCCCATATGAAGACAGGCTGAGAGAGTTGGTGCTGTTCAGCCTGGAGAAGAGAAGGCTGCATAGAGACCTCATAGCATCCTTCCAGTATCTGAAGGGGGCCTATAAGGATGCTGGGTATGGACTCTTCATTAGGGACTGTGGTGACAGGACAAGGGTAACGGGTTGAAACTTAAACAGCAGGGGTTCAGACAGGATATAAGAAAGAAATTCTTTACTGTGAGGGTGGTGAGGTACTGGAATGGGTTGCCCAGGGAGGCTGTGAATGCTCCATCCCTGTCAGTGTTCAAGGCCAGGTTGGATGAAGCCTTGGGTGATATGGTTTAGTGTGAGGTGTCCCTGCCCATGGCACTAGATGATCTTAAGGTCTTTTCCAACCCTAACTATTCTATGATTCTATTATGTATATATATATATATATATATATATATGTTTTCCTTTTTTTTGCTGCAGCACTTGCTCTGTCAGCTCAATGATGGCATCTCCCACCTCCCCTCTTTCAGTAGTATGAGAAAGTCCCTGTGGTCACTGGCTCTACCATCAATCAGAAAAAAGTGGTGGATGTGGCTCCGGAAAGTGAAAATAGGCTGCTCTTGATAGTGTTGGGGGTGGCCAGCTGCATGGCAGGGAGGTGAAATTCTGTAGGATACAAGAAGGAAAAAAGTGGGTCAGGATTTCATGCATGTAATAAAGGCTCACAGCAGAGTAAGAGGGAGTCTGAAAGACTGAAGATATAGCCTACATCTCCTTAAATCTCTCTGACCCCTCTTAATCCCTGTCCCATCCAAATACCATGGATTCCCTTTAGGCTTTCTTCTCTACCTGCAGCTCTACTGCCATTTTGTAGGCTACTCCACAGAGATATCCTCTTTGGAAATCTGTTGGTGGTTTCCTGTCTTCTTGCTATCCTTAATATACTTTCAATATTTGACATGCCTTTCTGAAACTGTGGTGCTGCCTCCTGTCATTACCAGATATATCCATCTTGAAAAAAAAATAACACCTTTGTACAATGTCCAATTTTTTCAACCTCTGTACCCTTAAACTAAACCAGACCAAGTTGCTTTGTGAAAGTCAGCAGTTTCCAAAAAAAAACCCAGGGCACTGGGCTGAGTTTGAGAGCCATTCCCTTTGCTTTATGTTCTGTAACAAGTTTTTTTATCAGGCATGCATGAGAAAATACTACCATATAATCCTATGATGATTTTGATACATATCCAAGAAAGGTCTGATAGGTTCCATTAAAGAGGCAGCATTTTCAGTTCCAGAAGTGATTGCATCTCAGTTGTTGTGTGCACTCATTTCTACAAAAACTGTTAACACACTCTGCTTCAGTCTCTGTTTAATGAATGACAAATCCCAATAAAATTAGCTAACATTAATGTTGTTGTTTTCACTCTTGAAAGCATTCTGTCATTTCCACTTCTGTTAGAATCTATTCTCTTTCTTCTAGTTAAAAGGCCTCTCTCAGTCTGATGTACTTAGTAAAATGGGCTATTGATACAGACCACCACTAAAGTGAAAGAGGGCTGCATAAGGCAATGTTTTGGGATCACAGCCCACATCTTAAAAATCTGTGTAAGAGTGCAAGTTGTGATAACATAAGCAGACACCAGACTTCTGCCAACACGGCAAAAGAGAGAGCTCAGGGGAAAGCTAAAATAGGAGTTCTATTTACAAAATAGCGGATGCAACACTTTGGCTGTGGTCCAAGTACTCTTGCACTCTTCTGGTTGAAGCATGCTTTGTAGGAATTCATGTTTGAGGCATACCTCATGTTCTTTCCATTGAAATGAAGTTTGTTTGGCAATCACCTTTCCTTTTTCTGCCGGTCTAGTATTATTCTACAGTAAACAGGGTGCCAGAATATCAGCTGGTACATATCAGTGTAGCTTGGGTGAGTTCATTTGCACCAGCTGAGCAGCTGAGGTTATAAAAAGATTTAGAAACAATTTTTGACAAATCATCAAATCAGAATGAAATTGTTGCATTATGTTGCTATGGAAACATAACCAGGACAATATAAACACTAATGTTTTTAATTTATCCTTAAGGTGCTAAATCAAACATCCAGACTTGAAATTCAGCTACTAGAAAATTCACTGTCAACATACAAGCTAGAAAAACAGCTGCTACAACAAACACATGAAATCCTGAAAATTCATGAGAAAAACAGGTAAAAATGAGTAGTTGGTGTCTTCCATTTTTTGTCTGTTCATCACAAAGTGGTCTCTGTGTACTTTTTTCTAAGAAACTGATGAAAAGAAAGGCAAAACTATGGTAAGTGGAAAGTATAGATAATATTTATAAAATGGCTAAAAGTGCTAGGGTGTGAACTACACTGTGTTAGCTCATGTATGCTAAATGTAAGTTGATTTTTACCACTTTTCATGTGAACTATAAGTTTACAACTCAGTTTGCTTCTTCACAACGTAGTCGCATGGTCACAGTTCCTCCCACTGAACAGCATAAGGATAACTTGTACGAGTATTTTCAGGTAGAAAAATTATTAATAAATTATGTTATTATCAACAACCTAAAAGTTCATTTTTCTAGCTTCATTTTCAAAAAGTTTATAATTTTAATTGATACAAGGAAGGATCTTTCTCTGTGTACTCATTTGTTTATAGCACACTTGGAACCATGCTCCATTTAAAGAATAAAGTGAATGGTAAATATTTGGGGCTTATGTTGAAATCGAAGAGAAAACTGTTTAGCAGAGCATAACTGCTTAAGCAGTGAAGTGAGAGTCAAGAAGAATTTCCAGTGTTGTCCCTTTGTCTACTTCAGAAAAGTACGTCTCCTGCAGAGAGAGTACCTCACTCAGAGAGGTGCACAGGACTCAGTACCTGCTGGATTTAGCAATCCAGCAATTGGATTTAGCAATCCAAACTCACTTGGAGAGGTAACACAGGACTCAGTACCTGCTGGATTTAGCAATCCAGTATCTCAGCGTGTTGTATTGACCTTGTCTGGCTGTCAGATGCCCACCCTGTTACTCTCTTACTCCCCCTCATCAACAGGACAGAGGGAGAAAATATGATAAAAAATCCTGTGGTCAAAATAAAGACAGAGAGATCACCTACCAGGTAATGCCATGGGAAAAAAAAAACACTTCATTTATTGCCAATTAATAACAGCATAAAATGATTAGAAATAATAATAAAACCAAAAAGACCTTTACCCCCTACCTCCGCTTCTTCCCAGGCTCAAATTCTCTCCTGGCTCTTCTGCTGCCCTGCCTTTGAGCAATGCAATTGCTCAAAGTTGGATGAGAAGTGAGGGCTGTGGTCAGTTCACCTGACCCTTCCTCTTGCACTTTCCATTCTCCATGGGAAAGGGAAAGCATGGTACTTTCCCATGGACTGCAGTCCTTCAGTTCTTCCATGTGGGCTCTCCACAAGCTGAAGCTTCCTTCTGGACATCTGCACCTGCTCCACTGTGAAGTTCTCCATGGGAAATATCTGCTCCACTATGGTCTCTCCATGGGCTGCAGGGGAACCTCCTTCTTCTCTGACCTTGGTGTCTGCAGCATTCTTTCTTCCACTATTGTCCCTCACTTCTCAAAGCTGTCAGGTAGTGGTTTTACCCTTTCTTAAATGTGTTTTTATCAAGGCACAGTCATCTTGGCAGACAGGCTCAGCTGTGTCTCATGGTTGGATAGTGATAAAAAAATAGAAAATATTGTTAATAAGATGTTTTTGCTAGATATGGCTAGTTGCAAAGTTAGTCAAATAATATGCCATTTTTTTGCTACTGGTTATGAAAATCAATTTGATGTATTTGGCAACTGTTTATAACAAATAATTCCAGCAGATGTTATTCTGGAGAAGTTGGATTACATTGAAAAGTCCTGAACTCCACAAATTTCCCTTGACCAGCTGGAAATATGATTAAATTAGTGCAGAATTAACTTCAGATATCTCAAAATTAAGGAATTCACCTGAAGTGCATATATATGCTCTTCTGGTACTCCACTAAAAGGGTAGGCATGCTCAAGAGACAGTTCATTCTGCATATTTTAAAAACCTATTTCAATTAAGGATTAGCCCAAAGCATTAGTTAAGTACATAATACTTGCATTTTTATCTTCTGCAATCTGGTTAGCAACAAAATTTTGTTGGCTGCTCAAGAGACTGTCTTGTGTACTTAATAATCTGAAATTATTTATTTATCTTAGCAATGTGTCAGGGTGTAAAACCTTCATGTCAGTAAACAAATAAGTTTTACTTATTTACATAAGTTTTACTTATTTACACATGACCTTTGACTTGGATGACATTATGATGAAATGGTCTATGACATTTCAGAAGAAAAGGAGGGATCTTAAGGTCCTTTCTAACCCTAACTATTCTATGATTCTATATGTTCAAAAGCACATTTTATACCCAATTCTTCCTCTCAGAAGTAAATGTGTAAGTGAATGAATGAAAAAGCACATGGAGTTTCATCTTGTTATGAAGCAAGTACCTGGCGTATATTTCCAGGCTTTATATTCCCTCTTTGAAAATCATAAAATTAGGGAAAGGTCAGTGTTATGATTCCACTAAAATGTGGATAGTCAGCTTCTGTATCATCATCTACTCCTAACAAAGAAATGCTTAGACTTGGCCTTGTAGGTCCTGATCCTCAAATTAATTATATGTTTATCAAGTTCACTATGGGACACATCTTGGAAATTTCAGCATATTTCAGGTTTCTAGGCATGCCAATGCTTTTAGTTTTAGTTTGACTTAGCTTTGAACAGTACTTATAGATTATCCATCAGGCTATGTTCAGTAGTTTTTTGCAATTAAAATGTCTTTGTCCTTCTCCATATCACTTTCACATCAATAAAATAGAGAAAACTTTCATCCACATTGCCTGTGTGGACTGTAAGCGTGTTTGGAGGGGCCTTTCTTTTGCAGTAGGTGCATGCCACAGCGGGAATGAGTGTAGGTACTGTTATCATCACAAAAATAATCAGAAAAGATTGTGTACTTTAGGCAGATAATTTCTTTCACTGTGCTACATTAAAAACAATTGCTATCAAAAAATGGATTTTGGATTAAAGTAATGCAAGATATTACAGTAATAATAGCTGATCGTTGATGTACTACAGTACATTAAAGAAAATGAACACTGCATATCAACAAGGGACCAACACATGTTCTTTAGAGAAAGAGATATATCTATTCTTGGCCTTTCTCTTTACTTCCTGCCTCTGCTGGGAAGAGTGGCCAATTTTTTTTCTCTTTATCCCTCTGAAGTGAATGATATTCCATGGCATAAGTACAGTCACATTTGCCCCAGAATCATGTTTCTATTAAGTTATTTCATGCCATAAATAATTTAGTTTGTGGGTTCCCACCCACTATAATGTAAATGGTAGTTTCTTTTATTACAGTTTTTTTCTCCCACAAGAGCTTTCTAAAAACTATTTTGATTTATTCTTGAAAGATTCCCTTGCTAAATTCCTTTATCACCCCCTCTTTTTTCCCTTAGTGTACCATCTGCATTTAACTTACTGTGTGCCTTTTGTTTCTATATACAAGAGTGAAATCAACTTCTTATTTACTCACATGAAACAAGTGAGAAAAAATATAATGGAATTCTGGATCTTCCAGCAATTTATAGTGGAAGTGAAATTTAAATATAAAATCTACCTTAAATTAACAGGCAATTAAACTACATTAACACATTCAATACAAGAACTGTTGTGTCCTATGAAAAGTGAGGGCTCAGTGGTTCTTGAACTTCCACCTGACTGTGTGAAAGATGGAGAAATATAGTACCTATGATCAGTTTCATTTGAAGGTTTTCACATGTAGTAAAAAAATAAATATTTTTTCTTATTTGCTTTTTTCAATGGTGTTATCACTGGTATAAAAAAAAATAGGCTTACTAGGGGACTTGAGGAGTTACTGGCCTTGAGGAGTATGGCAACACATATTTTTTCAGTCCCTTAAACTCATAAGAGAATATTAGATCACCAAAGAGTGAGTGGTCAGCACCTAACAATATAGGGAAAATTTTACTCATGTAAAATGAAGTACAAAGAAGCTGTCTCAATGAGATGATAACATACTTGAACTCAAAAATAAGCATTTAAATTCTCTGCCTTTTTTGTCTCCTTAGACATAATAAAAAAACCCACATGTATACAGACAAAGAATTCTTTTCTACATTAGTTGTTTTTATTGAATTGCACAACAAAATAAGTGGTTTAATCTATATTTTTAATAAATCCAGATTTTTTAAGAGATTATTTTCATGCTAAAGATGTCCATCTCCCAGATCTGGTCTGTATCCTGTTCTCACATATCTAAACTGAGGCCTCTGAAAACAAAGATAAAAAAAATCCCTTAAACTGCTGTGGTCTGGAATGGATTAGTGAGTAAACTATCTACCTTATAAGGCAGATTGTCTAAACCAGACTTTCCTTCCTCCCCAGAGAGCTACCAGAGTGCTTTCTACATGTTCTACTTCATCACCTTTCAAAAAGACAACGGCTTTCCCTGGAAGTCATTTTTTAACTTCTGTATGGGCCTTCTACCCTCTCCAGCATTATCAGAGGTCTTTTTCTGAATCAGCTGGACATAGCACAGTTGCACCCAGGCATCCTACTGGCTTATATCCTAACAAACTTAACACATCATTTGTATGGTTGAAAATAGATTCTTAGCCTTGCCAGGATCAATAGGTTAGAAACAGAGATATGGTTAACTTTTAGAAAAACTAAGGCTGTCTGGGCATGGGGGGTGTGTGTGCACGTTTGGTTTTAATTCAACTATCTTCTAGATAATGACTCCAAAGAGTCATTGTCCAAGGGATAATGCTGGTATTTATCCATGTTAACAATATTTGTTTCTTCACAACTTCATTCTGTTCCCCAAATGGCCAGCTTGTTTCCCCAAACTGAAGGCTGCAATTCTAAAAAAATGCACATTCATACCTGTATGTGCATGTGTGCATATATACCTACACACATATGTATATATGTGATGTTTCTAGTCAATGGTGATTTATTTTTATCATGAGTATTGTAGTGCCCATAACTACTTCATCTTTCTAGGTCAGTAACTATTTTAAAACATTTAGGACTTTCAAATAGATAGGAAATAAAAGGAATTTCAAAGGTATAGGAATCATAGAGCAAACTTACTCTAAAAAAGAACCAGTCATTGCATAATGCCCATAACATTTGACTGGAACCTGTCATGAAAGAATGTTATATAACAAATTTAGTCAGCCTTTACATAATGTTTGATTAATTGGTATAGAGGCAGCCTTCTTTTCATTTTCGTTAACATTTTGTGGCAGCAACAGTTGTTAATGAAAACTAGTAGAAATATTTGCATTTTAACCTTGTCTTTAAAATGTCTCTTTAAAAAAGTGAGAAAATACCTTTCCCAGTCACTCAGCAAAGTTATTTTTCATCGTATTTGTCTATTTGAAATTGTCCAATGTCAAGCAAAAAAGAGAGAGCAGACTACCCTTTCAACTGTTAAAAAAATATCTAAATATATTTGGTTTCAACCTGTTTCAAGATTTTTTTTATGAGGTTTCTAAAACTTTTTTAATTCAAGTGAGCTAGAATAAATTTGAATGTAACCACAGAAACCAAAAATTCTGGCCACATTGGAATCAAATCTCATAAGAGCAGTTTGTGTCATGCTGTTTAAGGATTTATTGCTTTTGGAACAGGCTGTTAAGGATTTCTTCCTTTTGGAACAGGCCAATGCAGAAACCCTCTATCTTTGTGCAGTTTTTATCTTTATTTAGAGCTTTGACCAAAACTTTCTCACTGATTCCTAGTAAAATGCAATGAATGTTTTCTATTTCTCCCAGGGAGTGGTCCTGTCCTCAGTACTTATTCTTATCTGTTGTAGATTTATGGATATAGAAAGATCATTGCATAAATACATATGCATCCCTTTAAATGACTTAGTTTCTCCTTTTATAACAACACAATTTTTAAACCACAAAGAAAACTGTAAAGGAACCAAGTGCTATGACACTACCAACTTTCCACCACATGTTGACACACCATTCATAAACATTAGAATGTATTATTACTAAAGCTGTAAAACATCTGCTTGCTGTCTGTCTCCATAGATGGCAAGCTGGGAGGCACTAAAGATTGTTGGTTTCTTCCATTTTTTAACTGGTATGGCCAGTATTGCTACGAGTAAGACTGTCATCACCATGGGTTCATTCACTATCGTCTTAGGAAGGCCATGGTGGGAAACAAATAATGAAATTCACTAATTGTGGCTATCAAAGGCTTTATCTTTTACATGGAAACATTCAGATATGGAAATCATTTAGATGTGAACTTACAAATAGGATGTTGTAGAATTAGGAAAATGACCTCTACTGTACTAGGATTTGCACAAAGATAAAGGGACCTTTATTTGTCTTCATTTAGCATTTAACTATAAATAATACTCTAACTTCAAGAATAGCATCTTCTCTTACATTAGCAAAGCATGACATTTTTGATGAATTGTAAGATATCAGACTGGGATGTGGTCATACCTACAATCCATTCTATCACAAACTGTGTTGAAGGTCTACCTTGTTCCTAATCAAATTGCATTGATATACAATTTATAGTCTATCAGCAAAGTTAAAAGCAAGTCAAAATAGCATTTCAATAATTTCTGTGAAAAAATGGACAGAACCAATAAAATTCACCTAGAACATTTTTTTAACAATATTTTATGACTACACCTAGTTCCATCAGAACATGTTCAGCAGATGCTGAAAATGTTAGTTAGAACTAAGCAATTCTAAAAATTCTTAGAACTAAGCAATTAGTTTGACCTTCTGCATAAAAAAGGATCAAAGACTTCCGCAGAAATTTTCTCAAAAAAATAGGTGTGAGTCTAGAGCATAAAGGCATCACGTTTAATGTTAGAGTTCAAGTAATGAATAAAAATCAGCTACAGGTCTGATAAGGTGTTAAAACAATTTATTGTTTTTGGCTTCAAAATCCATACTTTGTTTCAAATTGAAACTTTCTATCATTTGATTCATGTCCACTGAATCTTGATATGCTTCTTACTAATTATTGAGCCTTTAAAAATGAGATATCATGTTTCCTTTTTCATTTGGGACACCACAAAAAGGATGCTTTCCCTTCCCATATTTTCTTTTTTTCCTTCTTTACCCAGATCCTGCTGACTCACAGAATTAGGTATGTTGGCATTACAAAGTATATTTTCTTTAGTGTCTTTGTAAAACCCATATTTATAACTTTTCAGAAGAAAGATTTGCTGCTTGGTTTCTTTTATTTAAAAAAAAAAAAAAGTTTTATATTACTCTAGCTTGTACAGCAAATCCAAGGCCTGAATTTCATCATTGCATTATCATTTGTAACAGCTCATGTTAAAGCTCTGTGATATCTAGTAGAAAAAATACCTTCATATGGATTTTATTGTGTTCTTTAGTTAGGTTAAATGACCTGAAGTTATGCAGGCATTTTGCCACTGATCTATTACCCAGGAGTAAAAACAACGGTGGGGGGAGAGTGCAAATAAATAAATAAAACCAAAGCCTGATTTAAACAGGAAGTAGTTTGTTGGCAACTTTGTAACCACCAGTTGGTTTATGGGCGTGAGAAATACTTCTTGGTACGTAGTGCAATATTACCAAACAGAAAGCAGCAGAGTGATTAAATTGGTTTCTTTATCTAATATTAATAAATTATTTATGCTAAGCTCCCACCACAGCATTAAAGCACTGGCCTGAAAAAACTTTTTTTTTGCTGTTGACATATATTACATGTCCTTTATGCACAGCTCCTCTATTCTTCTACATATAATCTGATATGTCTTGGATCTTGGTAAATTGCGCACTTCTGACTCAGGACAGAGAGCATACTGGAAAAAGAATACTGATCAGGGGAAAGTGTTTCCATACATTTGTAAAATTATTTATAAAAATTGATGTTAGCAGGTTGCATAGTAAGATATCTAACAGTTTCTTGTACGAGGAGGCTATTGTGGAACCAGAAAGGTGAAGGGGTGGAGAAAATTGAGCAGGAAAATATGTATGTGGACTCAAGGAAAAGAAGTGAAACCTATCTTAAAAGGCAAGCTTCTGATTTATCTTTTGTGGAAACAGTACTACACTTCATGTGAAACAGATACCACTCATCTGGTGCACAATTCCTTTCCGAACATTACAGACCACATCAAATGGTGTTATTATTGTGGATTCCATATCTATTGATGCTACTCCATAGCTCCTAATGCTTATCTTTCATCCAGTGACAAGGCCCTTCACAATATCTTCCTTAGTTTATGCTTGATTTCTATCTCTTACCATATTGTCCCACCCACAGTACCAATGATGTTCCCTTCAATACCTTTCTTTTGTTTCTTTTGCCTACCATAGACTTTTCTACCTGAAGTTGTACATACAGATGCGTTATTGGCCCTATGCTCATGTACTTGGATGGGTGCAACTGAACATGGAACCTTAGAGATCAGTTATATTTGGCTATTTGACAGAGAAAATCTAAGTTAGCCCACTAATTCGGTGGGCTGAATTAGATGATGTGACATTTTTAAAATAAATGTTTTATTTACTGAAGTCTACGGTGAAAAATAAAATAGTTTTGTTTTCTCAATAAACATATTGTCATGAAATAATATCTAATTGCTTTATTTCATTTTAGTTTACTTGAACACAGAATTTTAGAAATGGAAGAAAAACATAAAGAGGAGCTGGACACTTTGAAGGAAGAAAAAGAGAACCTACAGAGCTTGGTCACACGACAAAGCTACATAATCCAGGAGCTAGAGAAGCAGTTAAACAAGGCAACAAGCAATAATAGTGTCCTGCAGAAACAGCAGCTTGAACTGATGGATACAGTTCACACTCTGATCTCTCTTTGTTCTAAGGAAGGAGGTAAGAAAGAAGCTTTATAAATATTAGAAGTCCTTGAAAATTTCTTCTGAAGGAAGTTCTGAATTTTTGAAAAGACAAAGCTTAATGAGCTTATTCCAAGAAAGAGAACAAAATAGCTGATTAAAACCCCACAAATTAAATAAGGTTTGAACGATGCTAAGGCTGACTCTTGGACTAACAGCAGTATTTCATTTATTTTTTTTTTATTTAATATCATTGAGTTGTTAAAACTTGACCATAGTTGATGTAGGCCATAATCGCATTGACTTCATATTAGCAATACTGATTTGTTGCTCTGAGCATCTCCTTTTGCTAGGGGTAATCCAACCAACCTTGGACGTTTATAGATGCCTATATCTAATTTACTCTAGACTTCCTTTACCATCAATGGAGAGAACAGGGTAGTAAACAAAAGAAAGTAACCTAAAACTTTATACCTATGTATATAGGTTATGATGCTGACGAACTTGAATTTAGGCACTTATGGAGCTGGAGACATCCAAAAGATGTCTCAATTTCTTCTCTTGAATGAGATTTTATTTATAATAAGGGATTATTTTTCTTCCTTCTGCGTTGCTGGATTTTGTTTTTTTTGTGGGTGCATTAAGCACATTATAAACACAAAAAATAGAAATAACGCCCTTGGAAAAAAAGGTTGACAAAACCTCTAGTACAATTCTGAAGTCTGCCTTTCTTAATAAGCAGTTTTCTTACAGAGACTGAGAAATCAGCTAAGATAGCAATTTTCAAATGCTAAAGACAATGTAGAATGTCTCTGGAAAGAAATTCCTTTCATCAGAACTGGTCAAGGGAAATGGATGAATGGAGACTACTGCAAATGATGGAAATGGGGCACTGGAAAGAACGAATTAGTAACCACAGAAAACAAGGCAAAGTCATACAGAAGAGAGGGCGAATATAGGAGAAAAGGCATATACTAAAAATAACAGCTAAAAGGGGATTAACAGCTGTGCTTGTTATAGCATGCAGAGGGTTAAGAATACTGGGGGAAAGAAAGTTAAGGAAATAAATTAATATCCATCTGGGAGAAAGTCATCAAAACCCTTCTGATAAAGGAACCTGGAGAGAAACTAGATATGTGTGAGCTGTGCTAGTCATTCAGTGAGTGTGGAAGCATGGATGAAAGAGGTGTATGCAAGGTTAAGTACCAGCAGTGCAAAGAGCCCAGCATATTTGCTCATTGTAATTCTAGAGCTCTAAGTGCCATAAATTACCTAAAAAATGAAAAGGAAAAAAAAAAAAAAAAACCAAATAAAGCCCTCAAAAAACAACCCTGCCCCCCCCCCCCCCTTAAAACCTCATCACCTGCATCATTATTCAATACTCTGTTTAAAAGGCAAAAGACATATTAGGTCATTCAAACTATTCAGCTCATGACAGTGTGGGTTTGCTCTCTACTATATATTCCCATGCAACTTGTGTGGCTTAAATCTAAACTGCTCCAGTGACGAGGATTATATCTCTTTCTTTGGAACTGTTGCAAGCTTGGGCCTGTGTTGATAGAACACTTCTTTTTAAAAAAACCTTTTTCCTCCCCCATGTTCATTCTAAATGTTCCCTTCTGCTTATTATGTTATATAGTTGCCCAGCATTTTGAATTAAATAATATCCTTCATAGTAGGCTGTTCTCATATCAATAGAGAAACATTGTGATGCAATGCTAATCCTTTATTATGTTTTACAGTCTTCTGGCAAAGAAACCTGGCAAAGCTGTGTTCAGAGTGTTCTAATAGAGCTCATGAGTACTTTAAAATTCGTATCAAAATGAAAGATATATTATTCTCATACAGGGATATACTTCAAGTTCTTTTTAAGGTTAGGAAGATTTTCTGACAGTTTTGAATTTGACTCAAAGAAAAAAAAACGAACAAACCAACATTTTTCCTAAACTTTATATCCTCAGCTGCTTCTTATAAAAACTTTGAGTGAGGATACAGAAGTAGATGTTGCAAACTGGGCTTCTGGGTATAAATTCAGGTACCTGGAAATCAGAATTTTAAGCAGAATTTTACGTCTGAGGAACTGTGGAAGCAAGAGAAGATGCTCAACAAAGTAAAAATACAATTTTAGTGGTCTAACTAAAATTCTTTATTTTGGATTCCATTACCTTTTGTGTATTATCGTGTTCAGAATTTTCCTTGGCTATCTTTTATTTGAAGAGAAATAATTGCAGATATGTTTCCACTTATTGTCTGTGAAAAAGGAGCCAGGCAGCTTAAGTTAAAATGATAATATAATGCTGGAGCACAAGACGACTCTAATGAAGGCACAATATGAAAGCATTTAGTTGTAGCAAAAATTAATCAGCTTCAGACTGTGCAAATATATGCTGAAGATGTAAAAGTATGCATGCTGGGAAGTACCTTGGAGCTACTCTAAATTTGCACACAAACATCAATTTTAGATAGTCTTACAGAAGTCTTTATGTGTGAACTAATGTTCCAAACATAAAATATGCTGTGAGAACTGGTATTTATTGGGAGACAGAGAATAACAAAATGTGATACATAAATCAGTGACACACTTCTGCCTCATACTTTAGTAAGTCTCAGTCATCTACTTTCATAAAGGATATAGCAGAAACAGAAATGGTCCAGAAAAGAATAAGACAATGGAAATAGAGACCTTGAACGATTTCCATATGAGAAGAGAGAGTTGTAACATACAGAACTATTAGATGGGAAAGAAGGTACGTGGGATGCTGCCATGGAAGAATGGAAAATAACTAATGGCAGGGAGAAATGGAATAGTCTAAAATAGAAATATATTTTCCATTGATAAAAAATAGTATTTGGTTAAGTAAAGGTTGCTAGATATCACTGGGTGTGATAAAGATTTTTGAATTATTAGAAAGCTAAAGAGCTAGCAAAGAATAGGTCCCCTAGAAACATCAAGCTTTTAATTAGGGCCACTTATCTTTGAAAAGAAGCATAATCTAAGCAGGGCATCAAGTCTAGAAAACCAGATTGTCAATGGTGAGTAAATTCCTAAGGGTAAACACAAGAGTTGAGAGAAATTGCAAAGTATATCTAAATCCCATGGTATTTTGAGAATGGCTTTAAGAAACTTTGTTGTATTTTTTCAACCATAAATTAAAAACTTATTTCTGCAACATAATTTTCATGCTCGGGGTGGGGACCTTATAACAGTCTTCCCATATCTGAAGGGGGACTGCAGGAAATCTGGAGAGGAGCTTTTTACAAGGGCATGAAGTGACAGGACAAGGAGGAATGGCTTTGAGCTTACAGAGGGGAGATTTGAATTAGGTATTAGGAAAGATTTCTTCACTATAGGGTGCTGAAGCACTGGCACAGCTTGCCCAGAAAAGTTGTGGCTGTCTCATCTCTGGCAGTGTTCAAGGCCAGACTGAATGGGGTGTTGAGAACCTGGTCTAGTGGAAGGTGTCCCTGCCCATGGTAGGGGAGTTGGAACTGGATGATTTTTAAGGTCCTTTCCAACTCAACCAATTCTATGATTCTGTGATATATTAAAATTTATTACATATATCAAGAAATCTAAAAAAAAAATCTCCCCAAGAAAAGTAAAGCGACAGGAAATTTATGTTGCATAAGTCATAGAATTCAGGATTTTCCAATTAGTGGAGCAGAAATGACTGTTTTTTAAATTATTTTTTATAAAACAATAATAATACAACTACATAACTTTATTTGATATCAACCTGATTGTAACCATTGTTTCTTGATTACAAAACATGAAATAAATTTCATCCAGTAATGACATAATTGTATCAGAAAATATATTTTTAGATTTAAATAATTTGGGAAACATTCAGAAGTTTGCCTACTAGCAGCCTGTGAACAGCATAGCTGAACATGTAGAAGCACAGGACTAAACAGAAACTGCTTTTGTTTAGTTTTACACTCTGAGAAGTTTAGCTAACACAGTTCCCAGCACTGGATGACAACCCTAAGAAATTTTTTTCAGTACTACTACCATGGCTAGGCAATCTTCAAGAGAGTTTCTGAAGGGTATAAAGGCAAATAAGAAAGAGGAAAAGTAGAAGCCACATAAAGGATAATTCTTTAAAATATAGGTGGACCTATATGTAAAATCCAGATCCCACTTTCAGTGTCAGTTTTGGTGCAGACCAGTACTGGGATGGGGACCACCTGTAAAACTTGGAATTGTTTGTGAGTCTGGTTTCCAAAATACCACCCACCTCTGTCCCAGTGTGAGTGATTCTAGGATTTCAGTTGCACGTAATCCTCAAAATGGACACTCTAATTGGTCAGAAAACCCACAGAGAGTCCAATATGTGCATGACACCATGGGGACTCACATGTCTCCATTTTGGCCTGTGTCTATGGCTTAATAGATTTGTCACAGTGTCTATGTACATTTTAGGCAGAAGCAACAATCTTGGCAGTGGCTGCTAATAAATTTCTACAGTGTAATTTTTAAAAGGCAGCACTTTCAGACACTAGTTTCCCAAATTGAATGATTGTTCAGTATGGTGAAAATGTAAAGTAGCTTCTTAAAGATTAAGTAAACTCCAAATTCAAATGTGAGTTTTGTTTTTCCCCAACAAAAGATGATGAAATAGAAATATTGAGGTGAAGGCTTAATTAATCACCAAAGAGATATTCCAAGACGAAAAGATCTTCACTTGTAGCACATAAGAGTTGGATACAGATCACATCGGTCTTTGGAAAGGTCATCAAAGATTTTGTGATTATTGTTTTCTTTAAACTATTCATTCCTCATGCTACTTTGTGTATCATTTTTCTGAGGATGGATAACACATTTTAGCACATTGCTGTCACTGTCAAACAATAAATCTGTAACACAGTAAATAGTTTAGTGACAGATTTTTTAAGTCAGAAAAATTACTTATGAAAAGGATATGTAGAGTTGAGTTAAGTAGTAAGTTTCACAAACATTGCTCAAAACCCCTAAACCAGCCAAGCAACCAAAAAAACCCCACCCAAAAACCAAACAAAAAACCCCAAAGCAACACAACCCTCAAGCACTACAACTTATGTTAAGCAGTAGATAATATTATAATCAACAAAGTGTATACAAGTTCAAGCCAAGTAATTTATAAATTGTGTCAGTCTAATGGGAAATTATGTTTCAAGCCTAGTGTCACAAAATGTGCCCATTGAGAAGTCACATATATTTTCTAATAGATTGTCTTTTTATTCCAGCATAAAACAGTATATCTAGAGCGTATACTGTGTTGAGTTTAACTTGCATAACTTAGGATAGCTGCTCAAGTGCTCCTACCCACAGGACAGGGGGATGTAAAAATTCACCAGGAAAGTATATTTAACCATAAACTTTTGCTTTTCCTGTAATTTATGTTGTCTGTCAGACTGCATAATAATATACCTTGTTAAAATGTTTGCTCTAAACTTGCATACTTCAGAAGACTAATGGAACAGTGAAGAAAGTTTCGTCATTAATTTCTGGTTTTGTGACCTCCTAGGAGGAGAGAAAGGAAGCCTTAGCTTCCTCTTGAATGCTGACAACTAATAATACACATGTATGCCAGGAATTTACCTCCCCAGAAGCACCTATTGAGTTAATGAAATAAATAACATAGTTAGTGGGTCTGGCACTTCTAAAAAGGCACAGATCTCCTGTTTTATGGATTGTTTTCATATTTTAGGAAATTATGCATGAAAAAAAATATGTTCAAAAAAATTGAGTGGAATTCATGTTTTTAAAAGGCACAGCAGTTAATGTATTCAAAACATCGAACAGTAAGTAGTCTATTCCACCTCTTTAGACCACAGTTGTTATGATGTAAAAATTTATGCTGAACTGAAGATCATGAGAATAGAATGAGAACTTCAAAGAAATGACCTGAAGGTTACAGACACAGAGGAAACTCCATTGACATAAGCAGAATTACCCCAGTAGTGATCTTGGCCTACTTCATTAGGACTTCAAAGACACCTTACATAATACGAGCTACTATTAAAAAAAAAAATTAAAAAAAAACCCAGTGGGGATCCCAGGATAGAACAAGAAATTCTGGTGTTCAGAAAAATAATTTTAATTCTCACTGTTTGGCCTGTGTTCAGCAAGGGAAATTTTATATATTATATTGATTCAACTGTATATTGGAATACAATAATGAGTATATTTAAATCTAATATTTTTCAGTGTAAAAGAATGAGGTTGTGTGATACAGCTCCTTGTCATTTTTATTCCGTGCACAGAAAGAATAGTAACGGTACTCATCTGAGACATATTTTGAGATGACAGCATGTTTTGTCTGGTACCATTTCCCTAACAATATCTTTTCATTCTTAAAGCACTTGCGCCTGCTTTGTACCTCATCCTTGACATTGCTAAGGTTTTTCTCAACATGATGAGACATAATTAGTGAGGGAGAAACCTATAGTCTGGCATATCAGTCACTTGATTGTTTTCTTCTGATGTATAGAAGCAAACAAAATTAGATTTTTGCTAAATACATAGACGTTTCTGATCAACTTTGTCTGCAAGCTGTAGGTCTCAGGTGAATCAAGACTGTGTTCGAGACATGGTTATAAGAAAAGAATGCTTGAATGAAGTGATAGACATTTTATTCTGTCATGAAGTCTTACTTTGACCCCCAGAGATATCAAAGCTTCAGCTAAGCTTTAAAATATGTGTGTTCAAGGATACAGAAAACATCCATTTGCGCAGTTTCTCTCTACTTTTTCCTGTTTTAGAGATTTTATGAGCAAGCTGTTTCACTTTTTTTAGGACCACAATAACAGAAAAACCCTCAGTTTAAAAAAAGATGAGAAGGTCACTGTCAGAAAATGTCCACCCACAATTTGCAAAGCCCACTATTATAAAGATGCATTTCAGGTTTTAATCTGCCTTTATTTGAAAGCTGGGGGGAAAATATTTATCTTAATTTTGTAGGAGAGAAGAGGGGTCCCTTTATCCTTACTGTAGCTGGATGTGATTGAGCACATGAACCCACTGAGGTGGAAAGTGAGTGCTACAGGGCTTCAGTCAGAGGCCAGGCTCTCTTTCTACAGTTGTATAGAAGTTCAGTTAAACATCCACATCAACACCAACTTTATTTTTTCTTGTTTGTTTTATTTCTTTTTCTTTTCAAGTGTTATAAATTTCCTGTTTCCCTTGGGGTCTTTGTGTAATGATATGCATCTTCAGGGATGCTCAGAAAGCTCAAGTAAGATATTTTGGTGGTCAGCCTCAGCTGACCCCCCTAACATAGTGTAGATCTAAAGTTCTGGTCTGGACTTTATTTAGTGTCAACAAAGGCACTTTTGTAAAGCATATTATCTTAGTATGAGATGAATTACATCTGCAAATACCTTTTTTTTTTCTATATTATCTGTTAAAGGGTGATATTAGTTATTAGACATTAGCGATATGCTATTTTTTTATTAGTATCTACATTGAGACAGATTAATTTTATATACTTGTGTGTCTTTTTAACTAACTAAAAGCACTAATTCCAAATCATCAAGATTTTAAGATAAAGATATTTTCATACCTTGCTCAACCAAGGATGCCTTAATTTGCAAGTTATGCTGTGTAATAAAATTACACAAAGTGTATTAGGTAGGATGAAGCCAGGCTGTGGTTTAATAGAGATTCTGTACTGAAGTCAATCTGAATGTGCAACATCTGAAATTTATGTCGCTGGAAAAGTATATAAATTCTTCAAATCAGAATTGGGGATTCCCATATTTTATCCCTACTAACTTGCTGATAGTCACAGCAGGAGGTCAATATTTGTTAGTGATGAAAAATTAATATCTTAAGTACATATATTTACATTTAAATTCTTGATTGTTAATATTAAAATCAATTACCCACCCTTATTCTTACAATACACGTCAGTGCCAAATTCCTCTTCACTCTGCTTTGTGAAAATGGTATTATTCAGTCCCACTGAAGATATTCAGGGAATATCAGCATATATAAACCAACTAAGAACACTGTCGGTGTCACCCAAATGACTTGTTAGTGAAATATTTCTTTGTATGCATGTCATTCTTCAGCTGGAAACACTAAATGGACATTAGGGTGCCTATGTGGAAAAATATAAATTAATTAAAGAAATATGGGCACTGCAAACATTAAACAAAGCCAGTGGCTTAATCTCTCTTGTAGCATTTTGTGAAAGACTTTAGTTCTCATCTCAGCAACCGGCTGGTTACTCACAAAATTGCTGTCCCAAGCAGAAACTCTTAAGGAACTATATTGCAGCTGGATAATTAAGTATCTTTATCTCTTTGTAAATGGGCCATAAGGCATTCTATTTCAGCTCACTAATGAGGACCATTTTATGGTATTTCTAAGTGATGTCTTTCAAATGCACAGTGAATCGAAGTATTATTGTTGTTACCAGTCACTAAGGCTGGATTTATTGTGAAAAAACCTTGATAACTGTTGATAATTTATTGGGTAGTAAATAATTATGCTCTGGAGAGGATAAAAGCTCACTATGTTAACGTTTTCCAAGACCAAGTGAATTCCTGCAGCACTACAGGAGGGAAATTCTGCTTTAAATGATTTATTTAATAAGTAGTTGGGCAGCTTGAGTGTTTTTGCTCTGCAATTGTTTGCCTTTCTTACTTCAGACTCTTAGAGGGTGTGTGGGAGGGAAGAGTAATCTGTTAGCTGCTAAAACATTTCTTTCAATGTTGATGTGAGGCATTTAATTGGCTACACATATTCTCCTTCCTCCCCACCTTAAAAATATGTATCTGAAATTCCATACACAATGAACCTTGGTGTTCTTAACAAATCTGAGACTGGACTAGTTCCTAGGCTGGTAGAATCCTTGTAGCCTTAGTAACTGCATTTCAGCATGGCCAGGTGGTTATGCTGGATTGCACATCCCTTTGGGCCTCTCATGTGCACTAGGTGGTATGCACATAGCCATGAATGGCAGGAGGTTGCTGGCAAAGGGTTTATTTTTGCTTTTGCTCCTTGGAAACAAAATCCTTGCACTTCTGCACCCAGTCTAATGATTGTGGGGTCACAGGATGAACCTGATCACTGAGCTGCTTCAGTGGAATAATAAACCTGTATAACAAAGAAAGAAACAAACAACAAGAAGACAACAAATAAAACAAACAAAAACTCCAGGCCTTCATCGTTCCCTTCCCCTCCCCACTCATGCTGCCATAAACTCTGAACACTTAAATTAAGGCTGACATTTTCTATTCTAGTCATTCAGCAGGTAAGCAAGCATGAGTAACAAATTGTAGAGTTCTATTTTCTCCCACCTTCTAAAATACCCATGTAAGCTCAAGCTAGCGCCCAAGGAAATCTTGAATGAAAGACAGAGGAGGTGATACACGCCTATTTAGTCAAAATGAAAATAGTTTTTTATAAATTATTACAAAAGAACAGAATGGAAATCAGAAAAAAAATTGTACCACAGTATAATTCATGATTTGCTCAAGTACTGTGTAAAATATTGGACCCCACATCTCAGAAAACCCACCCCAAAACAGAACAAAGAAACAAACAACAAAATTAAATAAAGATGGAACAAACTACACAGATGATTGAATATGTGAAATATATTCATTAAGCATGTCTGTGATACTTCAGGCAGTGTAAAAGATAATAAAAGGAGAATGCAGTAGAAATTGTAGGATGCTTGTAGAACATGGATGCAGAATTACTGGCACTTTCAGCTAAGAATGAATGTTCACCAGCTGAAATGTACTGGTTAGAAGTTTAACAATGGGAGACTGTACTTCACATGGTATGTGTAAGAGAGTGAATGATTAAAATTCATGTGGCTTCATAAAAGCAACTGGAGAAATTCATGGAAGATTTTTTTTCAGAGGCTATTAAATATCCAGATATTATATCTGGCAGAGGAAGGGCCTATGCTGTAAATTCCTGGATATGCTTGCTTGCTCTTACGCTGTTCTCCAGTCATCTGCTTTGGACATCTGTTCCTACTGAAGACTCCTTTTTGGGCCAGGTGTTAGCCCAGCCCTTGCAAAACTTTAGGGTCCTCCTGGGGCAGGAAAGGACTAAAGAAAAAAGAAAATTACAATATAAGCAATTATGAGGACACAAGCAAAGAAGAAAACAGAAGAGCAGAGAAGATTAAAAGATAAGTCTCGTGAGGAAGCCCCATGACTCTTATGGTCTCTGATGCTGGAGATGAGACACTGGAGTGTGAAGTAGCAATATAACCTGGTATACCCACTCTCATAACTTCACTGGGGATTAGTGGGAACCTTGACAATATAGTTTTATAATTAGAATCCTCAAATTTACTATCTATGTACATGCAATCTCACAAAGAAAATAATTTTGGTGAATGCATACTTTGCTGGAAGGAAAATTTGTGTCCAAACCCGTCATAAACTTTCTCTCACCCCCTCTAATAAACAAATGTGAGTACACAAGCATGCACAAGCAATGACTTACCTGAGAAGACTGCTGGACTCCAAGCGAACCACCTCACCCCACCCCTTTTTTATTATGATATTCAGACTTTTTCTAGGTAAAAATAAAACATAGTTTTAATACAAGAGGTAATAATGTAGAAAAAATTTTGAATCATGCGGTGGTAGTTTGCCTTTAAAATAGTTTAGAATGGGATATTAAGTACATATAACTCCACTAAAAAGTTCCTAATGTTTTACCAATAATAAGTAACTTCAATATTTTTTAACTTCGTATATCTCAATGGATTATAATTTTCTGATTCTTTTTCCCATTGGCTATATTGTGTGATGGTGGTAGCTTTAATTATGCAGAAATTTTTTTTTTGAGAGGAAAAACATATAGTATCTATTATGTACCTGAACAAACTAATATCTAGAAAATGCACTTTTCAAGCCCTTTTTGACATTGACATAAATGTGCTCTTACATGGCTATCACTTAGCTTTGTAGGCAGCACTGTGGTTATCTAGAGACCATATCTGACTTGAAGTCAGCCTCCTGGTTTGTACTGTTCCCTGTGGTTTGTATAACATTTGCAGTACAACTGCGTTGTCACACGGTTGTCTTGTACAGCCTAGCTGGATGTCGCTGACAGTTATTAGGTTGCAGTTTAATGTTTGCTCTCAAGTGGAGGTTGGTATATGCAAGACTAGGCCACTGAAACAACAGATTATACCTCTGGCCATAAGTCAGCAAAAACTGAGTGGCTGTAACTCTGCATATTTTTCCTCCTCAAAGCAAAAATAATCTTCACCATTACTCTGTCAGCTCTGTTTGTGTTTCCTGCTGCTAAAACTGGGAACATATATACATGTGTAGGCCGTGTTCCAGGCTTCCTCACTGGGAATATTTTACTGACATCCTTTTGATAACATTAGCAAACTCTTCCTGACTTGATTCTTTGAGAGCCAGGCACTATTTGCCATTATAACTGGAACTGTGGTGGTGCACAGCAGCTGCACCCAAATGGCTGGAAAAGGTCAGAGTTACAGGGTCTCCTGTAGAAACGTAGGATTCCTCACAATGCATCTGGAAGCCTGACAAGATTAATGCAAAATTTATTTGCAGCTTGGATCTAAGCAGAATCTGTCATTTGGTGGTCCTTGAATGACCTGTCCTGGAATGCTATAGCTGTAGGTAAAACCCATCACTTTACAACCTCCTCCTTTCTGATTTTTTTTAGGAGTTGCTCATCTGGGGACAGAAATTTTCACCTCAGATGCTTTTTGATAGAGCAGCTAAAATTTAGGTCAATTATGTTTGCCAACATGGAGAGAAACTTCTCCTTTCTGGCTTCAAAAGCATGAAGATATTTTTGAAGTGTCTTTTGGTATGTGTAGTGATTATTAAGTCCTATAAAAAAATCAGGATAATGTAAATAAAACATTAAAACAATGAAAATATAATCGTTCACTGAGACACTACAGAAATCTCTGCATATCTCTCCAAATAAGTCACTATCAGGGAAACAAAAAACCCAACAGCTGCCTTTTATTTGCTGGCAATACTGCTGAAGGACATAAGACTCTCTTGATTAACTCAGCCTCAACCGATTTCACAAACATGACAGTTCAGATATTAAATAATTTTGTAAATATGAATGTGATTTTATTGATTCAGTCAACATAATGTACTGCAGTTTAACATTCTTTCCTGCTTACAAGCTGAACTATTAATTTACTCAATATCTGGTAGGGACTTGAAAAGCAATGAAATAACCACTTATTTTCTCAAAAGGAATTAGAAAGTCTCAATTTAAAAATCAAGTATATTGTTTTTTAAGTTTTTTTTTTCTAGTAGACATGAGATTAGATAATTTTCATACAACTAGGAAAAAAAATAGATGTATGTATTAAATTTCATTTTACTAGGAGAACTGTAGATTACTAAATGCTTCAGAAGCTATTTATTCTTGGTAGCCAGTTTGTATTTCTTTAGACCCAGGCAGAAAAGCAGACATCCTTCATCTGTGATAGCTCTTAGGAAATAGTAAATTAATTTACTAGTGATTTATTTTCATAACTGATAGCAGAAAAATAGTCTCAGCATACACAAAGGTAGACACAACTAACAGTTAAGGGATTTCCCTGGCTATTGTTTTGGGAAAAATCCTTACATATCTGAACTCTCTCGCTTGCAAGTGTCAGTAACCTTTTGTAAGAAATCTGGAGAGACTACAGCCTTGGATACCCACATTGGCTTTGTACTGAAGGTTAATACCCTCTTAGTAGGAGTAGCAGAACATTTGGGCAGACTCATACAGGGCATCGAGGAAAAGAAACATCTGAAAGACTGATAACTGAAACAAATAATTCATAAAGGAGGGAAACACAAGTAGCATAACCCAAGGAGAAACTTATTGGGTTAAAAATTAACTGGAAAACTTTTGGAAGTTCAGTGAAAGAAGAACTTAATTTTTCCTGTTAATTCTCCTTTTCAGAAAAGCAGGATT
Source organism: Melopsittacus undulatus (assembly GCF_012275295.1). Classification (NCBI taxonomy): domain Eukaryota; kingdom Metazoa; phylum Chordata; class Aves; order Psittaciformes; family Psittaculidae; genus Melopsittacus; species Melopsittacus undulatus. The sequence continues at coordinate 18,973,525 of NC_047527.1, forward strand.
TTCCACATAGACATCATTGCTTCAAAGGAGCATGACTTCACCACCAGTTTATTCATCCAGAAAAGGCAATAAAAAATCCCTCCAGGGGTCGAAATTTTGGCTTAGCATGAGGTTTAAAAAAAGATAATATTATTTTTCTTGACATAGACTTATCTTTTTCTTCAGGTACATAAAAATTTGGCATAAGAGTTGTGTTTGAAAACAGCATAACTAACATTAGAAATCTGTGTAAAGTCAGTTAAGATTTTGAAGCTGAACAAAGAAATGCAATGGAACATTTTTTTTTAAGCTATGTTTTTGAGCCTTGTCCTTTTTTTTTAATTGTATTTACACACCTACCATATGTGAGCCAATGCATCATTCAGGAGCTTCACTTAATGTATAAAGGATTCAAGGTCTATGAAAAGTTATAGAAAAAACAGTCTGGAGCTATAGTAGATAGATTCAGAAGTGGTTCAGAAATTGTATGGAATATTAAGTTATGAAAACAACAGGAAACCTTAGAAAAAACATAGTTTGCCCTAAAAGAACCAGTAACATTCCTGAGTATTAATTTTCTGATAACTTTGGCTTGTTCTTGCTAATTACAGTCTGATGTATTAAGAAAAACTAAACTTTGTGCTGGTTATGCTTAATATACCATGCTGCAATCTGTAATTCTGTAATAGTCCAGCTCCTTCATAAGGAGCTGAGCTTTTCTTCCAGCTGGGAGCAACAGCTCCTGAGAGAAGGTGAGAGGCACCCAAGGAAACCATATTCTGGCTACAGTGGCTCACTGAATAAAACCCACTGCTGTGAAAGAAGAGTGTTGGGTTGCTTAATCTGTAGGAAAATAACACATTTGCTGTCTGTGATCTCAGATATTTCAGATGTCTGATACTGAGAGGAAGGCTGGAAGGAACTAGGAATATCTATGGGCATCTGTCTGTGCTTTTCACCTTCATCTTTTACAGCAACAGCAGTTTTATTGTGGGGTTTTTCTAGTCTTTAAACATAGGAAAAAAATATCTTTAAGTATGCTTCCTGGAGATCCATCTCCTTACAAAAATTATTTTCAAATCTAATCCTAATGACTGAAATTAAAATCTTACCTTGATTAAAATTGAAATAACATGAAATTTAGTATATAGTCACGCTTTTTTTTTTTTTTTGGTCTAACTTTCAGTTAAAAAGGACCCAAATTCAAATTTCCTTGATTGACTGCTAAGTATTTATTTCCAAATGGGTTTTAATGTGTGTATAACAGTTAAATAGAGGTAAGATAATCTCTCCACATATAGATATTAAACATAAGTACTTTAAGACCCAAGGAAATGAACACTCTGCCTCTGCACAATTCAATATATTTTTTAGACAGGAGATACTGGTGTCTGTAGTTGAAACAACAGCATTGCAGAAATTCAGGCCAGGAAGAATGGATCTATAAAACCCCCTGAAAACAATGAGAGGCTTTGCTTTAACTCCTCTAGGTTTTGGCTCCAACCCCGAGTAATTATTCAAATTGGACATTGGCCACTGATATTAACACCATCTGCTTACAAGAAAGTATCATGAAGTCTTTAATTAACATAAATCCTGAAGGCCTTAGTTCTATGTCTTATCCATAAAATAGCATCTTTGTGAGTGCATTGTTAATGCATAATTGCTGAGGACCTCATTGCCTGCCACCTCATGGAAATACTGTTGTCTACTGCATTGCCAGCGGTATCTTTTCCAAATGTGGCCAGTTCTCAAAGCCACAGATTTTCCAATTGGAGTTCATATGCAAATATATGAACTAAGTTTGATTTTTATTTATGATGTTGGATAAAAACAATAATATGCATCAGATACACGGAAAGGGAGGAGTAAGGGGTTGTGTTGTTTTGTTTTTGTTAAAAACAAATTTTAAAGGAACAGAATAAAACACATAAAAGGGGAAAGAGAGTATTATATCTCTAAAATTCTGCCCTAGAGGGCACGATAATCTTACATTTCAGATTTGTTTCCCCACTATGTTTCTATTTTCACTTTTTTAACAAAATCATCAAGGTAAAACTTTTAACCTTCATTTTCCTCAGTTTCCCCCTCTGTGAAATGGTATTAATACCAGTTGATCTGACAGTTGGCAGAAATTTGCCATCCTAAAATACTGCTTTGATGTGTTCAAAGCGAGATAATATATCAGTCTGTAAATCCTCGGCATTATTGCATATGATCCTAAGGCCCAGATAGTCCCACATGTTATGCTGTTGCTTTTTTTGCACACCGTTGTCATTAAGCACGAGTTTTGCAGCAAAGGTTACTTTATTGAAAGCGAGTAAGTCATAGTCCCTTTTGTACCTATAATTCACATTTTCAAGCCAAAAATAAGAAAGATGTGTCTGTCACCAGACGATGAGTGTGTATGGAGAACTTAAATATTGTTTCCTTATTGTAGGGATTAATGAAGTGCTGGCTTGGGCCCGGCACAGCACTTAAGGACATGTTTGACTTTAAGAATCTGAGTAGACTGATGGATTTCCATGGGAATATTGATGTGTTTAAAGTATGTGTTGGTGGAATGAAGTCATATCCTTCAGTACTGTGTGGGTCACGCTACTTTTGTTTGTGAAAGTGAAGGAACACATTCAGATGTTACTCCTTCCACAGTCTTGGTTCTTCAAGACTGGGATCCTCAAGCATCTTACCTTCCTGATTTCTCAACCTAGATTTATATATGTGTTCTTTCTACAATACACTGGATCAAGGTCTACACTGGTCTTCTAATATTAATTGTTCTCCTTTTCTGGGCCAAAAAATAAATTAAATAAGTTATGACTCTAAACAGCTGACTTCATTAGCACTGATTTTTCTATTTTTTTCCACTGATTGTATCTAGCAACTTTTATGAATGTAGATATGAAAATAATTAAATAATTCTCTAAAAAAATGACTAAAGCAAACAGGTCCCTTGCCCCAAGTCTATAGGCTGCTCAAAAGGCAGTACCTAATGAAGGAGGGCCCATGCTCCCTCCTTCCACAGTTCTACATTGCTACCTTTGCATATCCATGCTCACATCTGTGTCAGATTGCAAAACTGAACAAGTTTTCCACCTCCATGTGCCATCTCTGGTGTATTCTTTGGCATCTCCCAGATACACCTTGAGACAAAGGCACAGACCTTTGCATTCAGAAGGAATGTTCTGTGTTCACATCTCTATGTAGACAGGATGCTCTATCTATTTACATAATGACTTAACTTCTGCTGGTGTCTACTCTGCCATCTGCCTGCAAGTTTCATATTCATTCTTTAACAGAATTTACTAAATGTACTGTGTAACAGTTGCAGTACAGTTATTAGTGTGCATGTTTAAGGGGAATACAGTGTGCAAGAGCAGAATTCCTTGATGCACAAACACTTAAGATTGCTATTGTAATTTACCATGTTTTTTTGTTTGTTTTGCAGTTTTACTAAAAAATGTAAAAAGAGAAGAAGAAAAGCCTTTCAGAGACTGTGCAGATGTATACCAATCTGGTTTTAACAAAAGTGGGGTCTACACTATTTATATTAACAATGTCTCAGATCCTAAAAAGGTAAATACTTGTTTTATTTTCTTATTTGTTAATATGATGTTGCTTGGCCTTAAAGGAACTTTTGGAACCTTTATTGAAGTTCTCATTCTGCAAGCTATTTTACTAGTATAAATAACTGGGCCTGTATTTGATATTGAAAAAAATACATTCGAGTAAAAAAAATGATAAGCTATTATTCGAGACATTCTTCTTTCTTTCTGACAGAGAATCCTTCCTCAGTTCCAACATACACTCGATAATTAACTCACTTCCTCCCACTTGGCAGGTTCACTGAATCAAACAATGGCTCCAAATAAATCTACAATAAAGTTTAGAAGAGTATTAGTAAAGTGCAATAATGAGGAAGATGTTGGGAGGGATTAGCTGGTAGCACAGAGAAAGAAATAATAGAATGAGCAGTTTTTAAAGATAAAGATTTTGAAAAATCCTGTTTCTCTTGTAGGTAGCAGTGTGGTTTTGGCTGTAAAGTATGCTGAATGTTAGCAGTGTTTGAAATGACAAAGCATATATAATCCTGCCCTTCTCCAAAAAAAAAATGGAAAAAGGTATCTGGGAGGATTTTCTTTTTATAAAACTGAAACATTAGTCTGTAAATGAGACTGTTTTTTTAGAAGGCTCTGGTTGCTAAGGTACCTGAAGCTAGGGACATAAGAGAGTAACCTAAGCCTAACTTATATGTTGAGGAATTGTGGCTGTCCTTCTGATGGGTCACTATTAGGACCAGCCCTCCAAAGGGATAAGAGCTGATTACCTGGGAGAGGAAAATATAGTGGTGTCCAGAAAGTGGGCTGAACAGGAAAGAGGGAAACACATCTGTCTGGTGAATTTATTCTTACTGAATAAAATGGTAATACTGCAAACAGAAAAAAACAATAACAAATATTACCAATGTTATTGTCTCTAGTAATTTTATGATGTTATTAAAACATGTAAAACATATTTCTAAGCTTAATTTGTTTTTATTAAAGGCCTTTTGAATCCTGTAAATGTCAAATGTTATATTTTACTAAGGAATTAGAGTTCTTTATAATATCAGTAGAATTGGGATACGAGAGTGCTATGGGCAAAGATTAATATAAATCTGGTGAATGTGAATGGAAAAATAATTGACAAGACATAAAATACAGACACTTCATTAAGCATTACTGAACACGACAAGAACAATATAAGCAGTTCTGTAGAATCTGTTCCATTCCAAACAGAGATGAAACATCAAAGTCAACTTGCATTGCAAGCTGGCAATGGTTTTTCTTAGCTTTATTAAAGCTCATAAACCATTCCCTAATGCTGAGTTGCAATGAAAAACAGTGACTATCTGAATGCACTGTGGCACTTATGCTTTCTGGTGTATTTACTTTAACCCTCTTCACCAGTAATATAAGGACTGTGACACTATGGAAGCCACACAGTGTTTCTGCTCTATTCCTGTTTGCAGACACTGCTGTCACTTAATACAGGCAACACAATTCAGCTGATATCATTGCCTTATATTTTCCTGGCGGATTCCAATTTTAGCCAGAAAATGTGGGAGCGTGTGTGTGTATTGAGGGCATTTCTGCTACCACTTGTTTCTTTCTTGCCCTAGTAATAACACAGCAAGAGCTGATCCTGGGCACATTCATGTTAGTCAAGTGAGGAATGTGATTGCTTTAACAGATGGTTTTTCAGACATTAAGATTGTATTAACAGTCTGCAAGTTAGTGCTGTGCAGAGATAGCGGAACCAGCTTCAGCTGAGGTAGCTTCAAAATCACATGAATGCAGCACTGTGCCAGTAATAATTAGCCCAGAGGTAGCATCACGCTGACACAGTTAGATTGCTCTGGATCCTGATAGGTACTTCATGCAGACATACCCTCTTGTTCAAAACCAGCTTGTTTATCTGGATTACCACAATGCATTGCACAATCCTGACATGTTTTAAGAGGCCTAATATACTGTTATCATCTGTAAAACAGCCACTGGCAGCTGTCTCATTTATAGTAATTTTATAAGTCAGGTCACAAAAATATACCTTAATTTCATTTTACTTTTCCTGAGGGATAGTTACTAGAATCCTGACATCCAACAGAGGATATCTCTTTGTCACATATACGTATGTTACTGCCAGTTCTTTTTTTTTTTTTCTGCTGATTTTACCATCATATATTCATAGAAAATTATCCTCTGTGCTTCCAGCTCCTTATCATTTATATAAATTTAGATATGTGTATAAATTTAGATTGCACTTTTTCTTTCATATTTCTAGCTTCAGAAGTTCATTAGTTTAGCTTATTAGACTTCCAGCCCTGTATCAAATATTTGTGATTCATTTGTGCTTAAAAGAATCTTAATAATAGTTCATATTTTGAGATGGGAAGAGAAAAATGTAGGCTTATTAAGCTAATTAATTGGCTTACTTTGATTTGTGTGTGTGCAATGCCTAATGGTGTTGATAAATAATTGTCCCTAGGCGACAGTGAGAGCAAAGGCAAGAACAGTCCTTTCAGTCCCCTGCAGACCTGGTTTCAGCTACCAGGCTGAAATGAGCAGAGGAGCAATGGGAGAGAGGTTCTCACCATTTTGGAGCTGAACGTACATTGTCACCTGGTCTGAGCACATACAGAACCCCTGTATCTTTCCTTGGATCAATGTATTTGACTCTCCTACTGTCTCCCCTAATGCCCTCACAAACATGACTTCTAAAAACTACTGGGTGCAGTGCACTGAAAATGTAACATTATAATTGCTGGTGGGGTCTATATGCATATTTTTTTTTTTGTGCTCTGCAAAAGCAGTTCCACTGCGGTCACGAATGCAGCTCCACTCCTTTCCCTCTACTTTCTGCCTGTGGACATCCTAACAAATTGTTGTTGATGGTGTCTCTGAGCATATTTTCCAGAGCTTTAAACCATTATGCATGCTAGTCCCATGTATTGTGGAAACTGTCATCATGACATGGTTAACTTCAGGCTTCTGCACAGCAGACACATTGCCTGAAGACATTGACATTAAAGACATTGCCTGAAGATATTGACACCTGTCAAATGGTGTGGTCTTGAGCTTGTTGCTCCATACCAAAATGTAAACTAGTGATAAATCTAAGATTTGCATAAATAATCCCCTACTTACCTTTTAGGAGCTTGAGTACTTTTCCCTTAAAATTTGCATCTAAGGAAGGGCAAGAGTGCAGTGCTTTAGGTGCTCTTTTAACCTATATCAGGTTATTTTTTTGACATTAAACTCAGAATCTAGAGATGAATAGAAATTCAAAGTCACTTCTCTTCATCCTTTTCTTTTTTTGGCAGAGGGTTAAATATCAGAACATGTTAAAAGGTGTTTAATGGCTGAGTGCCCTCACTCTGTCTGGGATGGAAGCCAGTCCAGGACATTTGCTGGCTACAGCTACCCACACTGAACATCTATAATCAGCTTGGCACTCTTGTTAATATGGCAGGTGTTTATGTCTACCAGTGTGGAAAGTGCCAGACCACACAGTGATGGCTTGTGAATAATGGACTGCTGATAAATCTTTCATTGTGCAGACTTCAATTTTAATTTGCTAGAATATTCAGAAAACATCAAAGCTTTTTTATAGGTATTTCGTTATATTTTAGTATGAAAAACCTATCATATGTTTGTGCACGTCTTTAAAATTACTTGTCTTAATACAATTGAGGATTTAATGATTTAAAAGTTGGCAGTGGATTTATGGGAGCTTGAAATGACTTATAAAGAAAGTAAATCCATCATTTAGAAATTCTCACTCTAAATCATACTAAAGAAATTAAATCCTGTAGATAAATGTTTTGACTCACAGTGTCTTTCCCGAAGGAGGAATTGGGCCAAAATGTTTGTCTAGCAAATTGTGGTTTTCTTGTGGTTACCCTTGATCAAGTTCACATGTTTGCACTGTTCGGTATCCTGTTTCCTTCCTATACCTACACGGGAACTTCACTCAGCATGCCTGCAGCAATTTAAAACAAAGACACTTGCACAGGATGACTAAGACAATGCTTATGAGTAAGAAAGATTCTAATTGCTTTGCCTGAGGGTAGAATATTGTTCTTTAGTGAACTGAGGAATGTATTTTTATGTAACTGAATAGTAATCTTGAATTTGGCAAAGCAACTTAAAGCTTTCACTTACCGAGCAGTCCTGAATGGATCAACTCGTAATGCAAATGCCAAAAGCTAAGCCAATGGGGGATAACTCTTCAACTCTTTTACATGTCAATGTCTTACTTATAAGGAGGGAAATAACATTTCAACAACACAGGCAAATTATATTTAGGGTACTTGCAGTGCCTCTATGGCACTGATGAGTGCATGGGAATGAAAGTCAGGGAAAGTTTATTGAACAAGTAACACTGAGAAATGAATCTTAAAATCAAGTGTCATACAAAAATAGGAACAAAAATGAATACTACCACTTGCCATATTCCAAGAAAAATGAATTAATAAGCAGTAATTGCACTTTTTGATCATTTATCCTCTTTATTTTTGAAAGAATAATGTAAGAAGAATGAAAATGAATAAAAATTAAATGTCCATCTTGATTATTATTGTTATAATTCAAAGCAAAACACAGGAATATAATCTGTGCTATATTTTGGACTTCCTGAATGTGTATTTTCTGTAAGAATTCCTGAAGAATCTTTCCTAGACAGAATGACACTGTTAAATAGAAAACATCATGATCACTGAAACACTCTTGTTTGTTAAGAGGAAGTGAGTGGTTGCAGGGATACTGCAGAAAAACATAGAAAAGGAGCACAGAGGGAATGTGAAGAAGAAAGCTGAGAATGCAGAGGAAGATGATGGGGAGATGTTCTTGAGTAATGTGCTGAAAGCAAACATTGAGAGAATTACACTGAGCACAAGTAGAGCTCTGGTCATAACCAAGTGATTAAAGATACCATCAAGGGCATAGGCACGAATCCGTAAGAAAATAATTTTCCTTAGTTCTGTCATTCATAAATAGTTCTCTCTCTCCTTTTTCCCCCTTAAGATTACAGAATTCCAATGCAAGATTTGTTTGTTTTAATTTTTTAATTTTATTTTAATTATTGCATAGGTCTTTTGCAATATGGAAATTGCTGGAGGCGGGTGGACAGTTATACAGCACAGAGAAGATGGAAGCCTGGATTTTCAAAAAAGCTGGAAAGAATACAAAATGGTAAGGTGAAAAATGTGAAATAGTTGTACAGTTCGTAGTCATGTTATATTTAAAATAATACTTCCTGTTATCTTAAGCAGATAGATTGTCTACAGTGAGGTGGTGTGGTCCTGCAGTCTTTCATGAGCTACCTTTTGTCATGTCTGTTTCTTTTGAGAACCATATTTTTTTTACTCAGTTAGTTGGGTATTGTTTCCCATGACTTAGGGCTTCTTTCGGATCAGTTACTGAAATTAAAGTGAGGTCAGGCCCAGGCATACGCACTAAATAATATTGCTGTCTGTCCTTCTGAAGTTTTGACTTGCTGTGACATTAAGGGGTAATAGGCATGTGATGGTTTTTGTAATGTATGCATGCTCCCAGCTGAGGGGAACTACTTCAGAAATTGGAGCATCTCAGATAGAAATGAAAAGTTTTATTGGGGCTTATCCCAAGTCATACAACATGTCTGCCAATCAAGCTAATGTACTGGAAATGTTGATACTTCGAAAAGGATTAAAAGAAAATAAATAACTTACCAAATTACAGATGACATGACTTCAGCTGGCTCTTTTTTTGTTGCCAATTTAAAAAAAAAATATATTTACTCCAATCTAAATAACTTCTGATTATTTTTTTCATTTGCTGCATGCTCAGACTTTCTGATGGAGCTCCTTTGAGTCCCTGAGGACTGGTTTGGATTTCAGTGACATTCCCTGTAAAGTTTTCAGAACTGTGTTATCAGCCTGGAAGAGGATAATCTTTCCTCCAGCAGTTTTCAGAAGGCACTAAATGAAGAGAAGATATAAAATGTTTAAATATAAAAGCAATTTTAGTTCAGTAAGGATTTCTTTGGGAAAAGGTTCTGTTACAGAACATACCATTTCAGAAATAGATACAATATTAGATTATTGAAGCAAGATGTCATTTTGTTTTTAAAGGATGCTTCCTTTTCAATATTTTTATATTACTTGAAAGCATAAATTATAGGGGTAAAAACTAGCCATCTGGGTCAGGTCTCTGCTACTATGGATAACCAGAGGATGTAATATATTTCATAATTTGTAATATTTTAATCTAGCAGGAAACTTGAAATACATTTTACTTTATTTTAGTTCAGAGTCAGATAAAATATTAAACATCAATTTATTTTAGGGAAAACAAAATTTGAAAATTCTACCGGTTCTACTTATGAGAAAATTCGGATTTGTATATGCAACCTAAGTCACTCTCTATACATGGGCTGGTTTAATTTATACATATTTTACAAATAATCAAGACCTATTAAATTTTTCTCTCCTGTGCTTCTTAGACCATTTAATAAAAACAGATCATACTTTTAAAGTTTTCCCATGTGGCCTTTTTTCACATATATCCCTTTACTTAGTCACACATTTTTCTCAAATTTTCCTTTAAAACAGTGTGAGCCTGTTCAGGATCGATTATGTTGGGTTTGTCTAGCTCAAGCAGTCCAAATTAGTTTTGTTTCTCTTTAGGAATGCCATAGTCTTCTAAGAGACCACTTTTATAAAATAAAAAGGATCTGTTTTGGATTTTTACTGATAGCTATCCTACAAGTAAGTCATGGGCAAGGACTCAGGCCACCAACCTGCAGTACTGCTAATGCCCTCACAAATTAATGCCTGTTCCAGTTTAGGAGGCCATTGTACATTTTCTCTGACTCAGCTGAGAACCTTTTAGCAGGTAACTTAGGAAGGGTGAGCATGGAGTATTCTCTGGGAAGATGAGTGACAGTGCTGCTGTTTAATGTATTTTCCAGACACCAAAAAAAAGGAAACAGGTTAAAAGAGAAATAAAGCAGCAACAAATCTTCTGAAAGTAGGAAATTTACAACATACATACATTAATTGTCACAATGTCAGTGATACTACAGTAATAGTGATACTAGCTTTTTCTTCTTGTTCTTTTGCATCAGTTTCCCCTGACTTCCATTCTCCACTCTGTAAAATGAAGTTACACTTTCTTTGGTAATTAAAGCAGTAGCTAATCAATACAAAATTTTTTATGCATGTTTATTGTTGTGAAAAATTGATTATAATGTCTTCTTCCTTAGAGGCATATGTGCTTACCAGTATTACCCAGTTTTGTTATTAGTCTTGTGCTGTGCCTTTGTGCCATTGGATCATTTAATTTTTGTACTGTTTGTTCCAATAGTAATTGGAAGAAATTCAGAGGAAACCCTGTGAGTTCATCCTCCCATACTTTTCTTATCAGCTCCTACTACATCTCTTCTTCCACATTTTGCAATGGATTTTCCATTATACTATTCACTGCTTATCAGAAAAATATTAAAAGTAGCAACAAATAATTTCTTTAACAACAGCAGCTAAGATCACCCTGCAGCAGGTTTCAGCCATTTTTCATATTTCCTAGTCTGAAGAATGAGTGTAAAACACTATTACAGTTTTGACCTCTAGAAAGGGAATATAATTTTAAGAATTATTGCTTACCATCTGTAAATCTGAGCTGCTTTTAGAAGGGGGATTTCCACAAGCTTACTTTCTAAGACACAGTTTCTGGCATTAATTAGGCAGTCATTATCAATAATCAAATCCAAGCAAATTATTAGCTCATGTGATAACTTGGCTATCAAGAGTTTTTGCTCAGTTTCCAGCTTTTCAGTTCTTGGATAAATGAATCTTTCCCAGTTACTGTCTATTTTTGCCAAATCAGGTGATGGATTGTTGTATTCCCTATGGTTTATTAATTTCTTTGAATTTCACCAAAGTTATTCTATACTCAATAGCCCAAATTCACAATCAGTTTCCTAGAGCAGCTTTTGAGGAAACATGTTTATTGGGGATTTCCTCAGACCTTTAAAATTATTTTCTTTCATTCTGTCATTGGAGAAAGACTCTCCATAGGTATTTGAAATTACGTGCCTTAGCCAGCCTGCAGTAATTCTTTTCCTAACCAGGTCTGGTTGTTTGATTTGTTGGTTTTTGTTTTTTTTTTTTTCTTCCATATGTCAGCATTCAATTGTATTGCATGCTTTATTGCTACAATATTGTTATTTTCCTTTCTCTGATGAAAGAAAGCTATCATTTTTTTAATTGTTCACCATGTCATGAATTATATTAGGATCACTTGTATGAATTAGACTCATAGCTAAATTTCTCACAGCTTCATGGCAACTGCCTCCTGTCTTCCTGACTGGCAGCTGTTTCTTCTTTTGGTTCTCTGAGGCAAGAATGACATTCAGCGGTGAATTACACACCCCTTCATCTCATGTTCCTGATTAACATCTAAGGATCTAACATCAGTTCAGTGGTTAATACAAATCTGCTGCCAATTTATCTCAGAAATCACCACTAGGATTTGTGTGTGCCTGAAAAGCACACCTACAAAACCACTTCCATTTCTGTTGGCATTTCTTTTACTTTTCTCAGAAAGCTGTTAGGTCAGATTGATGGCTAGCTCTGCAGTGCCATTGTGGTATGATGACAGAGCAAGATAATTTATGCTCTTCCAAGGCTTAAGCTCTGCAGCACTGAGATCACAGAGTTGGTTAAAAGAACTTTCTCAAGAAGTATTGCTGTATGAAGTTCTAGCAGGTGTTTACATGATATTATCTAGAATAATCTGACTTTCAGCATCAGTCAATTTTAACTAGTATAACAAATCGGGTGATCTGTATCTTTTGCTTACCTAAAAGACAGCTGAATATCTCTTCAGACTGTAAATCTTTGATTTTCTTCAAGTCTTGAAGGGTTTATACTTCACAGAGTTCACCTCTGAGTAAGCTCTAGTTTGGACATAGGTCCCACCCTTTTCCTGGAAGACCTCCTAATTTATGACAGTCAGGTTGCTGGTCACCTCATGTTTTCACCTCACCAGTCCTTGCAAGTCCTGCAGACTGCAAGTTGGTATTTGGGCATATAGATGTACCTGAATTATTCATAGCAAAAGCTACCATTCCAGCAAAAGTTTTATTTCTTAGCACACTCTTCCAGTTCATTCTGAAAACTTCCAGATGTTATTTACATTTAATTTTTATTTGCAAAGTGTCTAGCTCCTGTTTCAGACTATGGCCTTTTAACTCCTTTTATGGTCTCCATCTGTTTTAAGTCTTATTTTAATTTATCTTGTGAAGGTTTCAGTTCCAAGATTCAGTTTTGTTATTATACTTTCTGCCTACCTTTTCTGTCTCTAAACTCTATATTGCTTCAGTAACAATACTAACTTGCGCTTTTTTCTTTTTCAAGACAGGTCCTCACCACAATTAACATTGTGCTTGACCTGAGCAAAGAGGCAAAAACTCAAGCTGTTGTGCTGTTTCCTTTTGTAACATTAATGGATTATGGCTGTTTTCTGTTGCAGTTTTGTCCATTTAAAAAGAGTGTGCATATTCTTTTTTCTCTCCAAACTCTTAAAGAATCAAACGACTACAGATAGAGCTCCAACTCCTTCCAGTCACATTAAATTGTTCACTTTCTTTTGAAGTGAGAGGCCAATTGCATACAAATGAACAATGCATGTTTTAAATATGTTTATATAAGCCTCATGATTCTTACTCCATTATTTTAGTGGAAAACAACTTCAGATGTGTTTTCCTTTAAACAAAAATTACATAAACCATGTGGCTTGTCTGAGAAAAATGTTCTTGACAGAAAAAATAAATTTGCTCATAATTTGAATGCTCATATTGTGGAAACATTATCGTAATTCTTAGTTTTGTTAAAGCTAACTATTCTGAATTAATTTTAAATTCTTTTCTGTTTAAGTATTTAAACTACGTTATGCATTGATATGGCCATAAAATTTTCTCACTTGTTGCATTCACAGTAGTCTAATATTATTGATATATTTGCCACATTCCTGTGTTCTTTAAATAAGAACTCAAATACTATCAAACAGCTCTGAAAGTAGTAACACTGTTCTTCCTGTGACTATTCCAGATTGAATGGTTTTGTGAAAAGCTCATATTTTGGATTGTCGTTCATGATAAATTTTTGCATTTAGACTAGAGAAAATGGACCTTTATTGTCTAGTGGAAAATGTATATATACATATATATGTATGTATGCCAGCTACAGATTCCTAGCTATGAACAGGCCTGTGGTTTTATGACAATTAGAAGTTTCCTCCACTGGTTATGGCTTAAGATATAGTCAAGTAATCTATTATTTTGTCACAATCAGTAACTTAAAGAAATATAAGCAAAGCAAAAAATATTACACTTAATGTGCATATGTTTGTTGATTGATTTGATAGTGACAGAGATTTTTATCTTCACTCTTATTACCCCCAGGCTGTTTGCCTTTGAAGATCGTCCACCAGGGGCAAAGATATATAATCATACAAAGATAAAGCTGCTCCTAATGGTTAGCTAACCAGATTTTTACACAGCACTGCCTTGATTTCAGAGCTGAGGTTTTATCATTAACACATGGGTTGTTCTCCTTTGCTTTTGTCTGCTTAGCAGAGAAGCAGAGGTTGTTCAAAGCATGTCTTCACAGTTTCTCCTTTCCATGAGGAGGTATTTTGAAGATAATGTGGGAATAGGAAAGTAATACGGAAAGTTTTGTGGAAGTTGGAAAGCTTTCATAACACTGTGTGTACTACATCCATCTAGCTAGCTAGCTAGATAAATAGCTAGAGGAATATCTCATAATTTCTTCTGCAGAAACAGTTTCATGTTCTTTCCCTGTCAGTAGTCTGAAAAATGTTCTAAATGATGTTGCAACATCAACATGGCCCTTTCTGCAAAATGAAGGATTTGAGGACAGGATGGATCTGTGAGAAAGGCAAAAACTAGAGAATGCATGTCCTTGGAAAAGACAGAAGGCATGTTGCTTCTGTACCGTAAACAAACAAGACAAGTTGGGAGTGGTGGTGGCATTGAATTATGTTGCTTAAATAAGCAACATAAAATAAGAGTGAATTATGTGAGTACGAGGGGATAAAAAAGCACACTTAGGACATGAATAATTTTGTAACATGTTGCCACAAATACATTTCTGATGATGGTACACTTCAATGTCATGAGTTAGTTACATCTGAAGAAAATCATTTACTTCAAGGGACTGGGATAGATGACATGGAAGTAATTTGTTTCTTTCAAATATTTACCAAGTAATCTGGACATAAGGAAATGATTTTTGGTGACTGGAATGTGTATTAAGATATTGTGTGAGTAACGCCTCTCATGGAGACCCACCCCTCTGTGATAAAAGATGACATGTCATGCTAGTTTAATAAAAAGTCACTTCTGACAACAACTGGTACTCAGATAATTGTCACTTTCATCAGTGTCATAAAAAGAGCCAGCATGTACTCTGCTTCTCCTGAGATCTAAATCCAGCATGTCCAGTGGAGACAGACATGATACCAAAGCAGTGAGGGACCACACTCAGTTTTCTGAAAGCATGTGCATGAAATTTGGTACTAAGCAAGGCTTAATCTACAGTGTGCATTTCAACATTATGACCTCAGAGAGCAAGAATGAAACAGTATTTGTTTCAGAGGGCTTTGGATCTCTAGATTAGGCACCAGAGAAGGTGTTACCACACAAGGAAGCATCTTTATTTTGGGACATATTTTTGGATGCAAAATAATGCACAATTTAGTTTTGGAACACAGTTGTGTTTTAAATGTGTGATACTCAGCATGGTCTTCCCTGTGCAAATATAACTGGAAAAAAATCAGTTTCAAGACTTGTGTTGACACATGGCTACATACTTGTGCCTGTTCTGCAACAAGTGTTTAGTTTAATAACATTAATGTATGCCACTTAGACTCATGGGGTCTTCCAAAGGCTCTTAATATAACCATGTAAGGCATACCATACATATAAAACCTAATACATTTTATGTAATGATATCATTACATAAATATATCATTACATAAATGGCCACAATGCCTGGTAAGGCCAGGTTGGATGAAGCCTTGCATGGCATGCTTTAGTGTGAGGTGTCCCTGCCCATGGCAGGGGGATTGGAACTAGATGATCTTAAGGTCCTTTCCAACCCTAAGTATTCTATGATTCTATGTTTCTATCATGATTCATCTTAATTATGCTAACATCCCATAGCAGAGCACCATGAGAAAGATTAATGCTATTAAAGATACTTTTTAGTCAGAAAATGCAAATCACAGAATCATAGAACAGTTAGGGTTGGAAAGGACCTTAAGATCATCTAGTTCCAAACTCCCCTGCCATGGGCAGAGACACCTCACACTAAACCATATCACCCAAGGCTTCATCCAACCTGGCCTTGAACACTGCCAGGGATGGAGCATTCACAACCTCCCTGAGCAACCCATTCCAGTGCCTCACCACCCTAACAGTAAAGAATTTCTTCCTTATATCCAGTCTAAACCTCTGCTGTTTAAGTTTCAACCCGTTACCCCTTGTCCTATCACTACAGTCCCTAATGAAGTGTCCTTCCCCAGTATCCCTGTAGGTCCCCTTCAAGTACTGGAAGGCTGCTATGAGGTCTCCATGCAGCCTTCTCTTCTCCAGGCACAAGAATCAGATGAGAATTTAAGAGGTTGTTTCGCGAATCGGTGATTCAAACATTTAGTAGAATTGTAGCAGAGGTCCTACTAATTGATAGTTGTGTGCTTTCATCATGGAACAGCTTTTTCTTCAGGGATGAGCATCTCCTGCCTGATCTGTTCTGTTTGGGTCTCACTGGAGGAGCCCTTCACTTTGGGGCTAACATGTAAAATTAGCACTATAGCATTCTGACCTTGGTGTGAGTCACCTTCTGTTCTTAAACTATTTAGAGCAGCAGGTGAGCCAAAGCAAGAGAGAAAAAAAAAGCAATCCATTAAGTCTGATGCTTGGGGCATTTAGGCAGATTATGGGGCAGAGATTCAAATCCCTGATCAAATTTAGATACAGATGGTTTGACCACTGATCTTCCCTGTAGTATCTATGCTCCTAGTCATGCACATCTTTGCTGTATGGGATGAATCAGTGTCTTTTGAAAAGAGAATTAAGCCCTACCTCCAAATGTTCTTTTCACCTGAAGTGAAACCAAAATTTTTTGTGCCTGTATATTCCATGATCCATTCAGAGTGAAGAAGGTGGTTTGGGATACAGTGTCTCAGTATAAATTTTCTGTGTATGAAATGCTCTCCTGTTTTTAGTTAAACAGTAGGAAAGCTAGTTTGAAATCAAGGCCTGTGGATAATGCACTGTCTGTTCTATATGGGTCACTGTAGGAAACAGATGTCTGGGGACCATTACCTAGACAAAGGAGGTTTGATAAACTTATGCTATATGTTTTGCTATATGTTTTGCAAAAGAAAAAGTTAAAACTGAACTTCTGTAGGCCTACTAATATATTTGTTCTAGAACAAAGAGCAACAGCCTGAATTGCTGCAGCCTATGAAGAAGGTTTTGAGACACTTTTCAAACTTGGAATAATTCTACACCCATTTAATTCTATGTCAAGAATTTAGGGGTTTTTTTAGACTCTGGTTTTAATCTAAACATATTTTTTGAACTTGAAAATAAATATTATTAGTATTTTATAGAAATAATTCTTAATATTTAGCATTATTAGGATATTTGTTCTCTGAGGAAGTTGAAGTAATTTCTATATACCATATCTTTATTTAAAATATTGTAATGAATAATTCAATGTGACGTAAATTAAGATGTATACTGATCTTTTTAGAACTTTTCTTCATAAACAGAATCTATTCCACATTCTCAGCTAAGGCAAAAGGAGCTGAATATTCTTTATGGCTTCTGAGAAGACACTGCTGCTGTAAAACACTGATTTATTATCTGCTTTATTCAGTGACTTGTCTGACAGGAGATGAACCCATAGGATATATTGACTGTGTCTGGTTTCAATTTTGTTTTGTCTATAAAAAGTCAAAGCTTCCTATGAGCATTATCAGACAAAATAAATAATGTAAGAGAGATAATTGTTTAATGAACTTGGAGTAACATGATTCAAGCCAAATACCCCCACAGATTCTGCCAAAGCTAATAAAACTCTTTTGCACCCTACTTGTTATTTTTGAATAATCATCAACTTGTAAATTCTTAAGGTCATTTTTAAAACAAGTATTGAAGCTTGTTTCTTTGTACTCATGAGTGCCTTAGTAGCTTTGACTGTTAATCATCATGCAATTGGAAACAAACTGACATATAAAATGTATAAGATTTATGAAATTATGAAATCATGGACTCTTTTCTGTGATTCCTGGTTGTAAATGCTTTAGTGCATACAAAAGAACAACAAATTACAATTTATTTGACATAACTGTTGTTCACTGTATCAGATTTTACACAATATATGATATAGTTATAGGCATAAAGAGACATAAAACTCCTTTGCTTCATCCTAGTACATCTGAGTCTTTCCCTATATTCTCCCAACTTCCAAAGCGCTAACGAGGATAATGTAGGAGACCTCTGAAAACTTTTGTAAGTTTCTGAATTTTTCCCATTAAATTGAGCACACTTTTGGGAACTTAAAGGGTCTGATTTGTCACTCCTTTCAAAAATGCTATGGAAATTTCAATGGAAAATGAATATATTTGTAATAAGATGTAAATTTTAATAATTAGGTCCTCTACTTGGAAACATACAATGAGGAAAATATAGAAAGTTAATGACAATATAGTGTCTCATAGTCATTTAAAATACAATTTTGGAACAGTGTTTACTACCCACTGGGTTTCAGAGGGACTTAAAATGTAGTTAACTACAAGCAAACACATTCATGAAATACAGATGTTCCTTTTCCTGGAAGATTGACAGCTGAGGATGACTTGGAGCACTTAATGTACTTACTCGAGTTTAAGTACAAAACTTTAACACAAATAAATCTGAAAGTATTTGCTATAGCAATATGAATGCAAAAAACAATGAGTATGTTGCCAGAGTATACATGTACTGGGAAACAAAAACATTTTATGGCAGCTATGAGTCTGAATAGGTGAGTCTCAATGTCAACTTCTAAGATTCAGAACTATGCTCTTAGGCATTCTCAAATCCAGACTCCTTGTCTGTAGAAGATGACAGGCATGGTCCTAGCCAAGGCTGAAGCCACCTTAACACTTGGGAACCCAAAGATTTAAGCAGCAGGATAAACATAAATGGCTTGTGTTTATATCACTAACTGAAATGGTTGCATTTCCTTACTGAAATTTCATTACTGAACAACTACTAAATTGTCTCATGAACAGCAAAATTAACGAGCTCTGCTTTTCTGTGGATTTTTGTCCTGTGTCCTGCATAGAAGTCCTATTCTTATTATTAATAATCTCCTGAATTCCTATTATTTTCTAAGAGCCTCTGTGGCAATAGCTTGAGTTCCCCTTTTATGTCCCTCAAATCTCTCCCAGATATTTAAGGATTCTCTAAGGCAACACATGTTCAGCATCTGCACCTGGCTGCCTGGTGTGCGCCTGCTGATAGGCAATTGAAATAGGCAGCTGCTGAGTTCTCTCTTCAACATTTGTCTCAGCAGCAGCTCATCTGAGATGCCAGTTCTCCTGAAAACTCATTGAACTTTAAGTTTGTGTGATTTCTACCCCAACCTCAAAAGTGTTCAAAAAATACTGCACAAAAATAAAGGACAGGTGGGCATAACAATTGCAAAAGCTTGTTTTCCTTAAGCTTTATGGCTGAATGAAAAAATAAAAATTAAAAAAAAAAGATATTTTAGATTTGATTTGATTTTATATTTTATACTTTGAAGACTACAGATCTTGAAGGCAAAACAAATGAACCTGGCACAACCATTTTCTTTGCCACCCTCAGGACTGGAAATGAGAACGAAGGTTTAATGAAAATTTTCAGGGGGTTTTGTTAATTGCACATCATTCTCTTCTGTGCACAGAAGCATCAAGATAGTAGTGTTTTTGCAGCAGTGACAGTCTAAGATACAAAAAGGGAAAGCTGTGCAGTTAGAAAGTCAGCCAAATTATCTGGAAAAACTAGCAAGCATGCAAGTCTTTCTTTAGGTTTGAAATAGTGGCCGTAAACTGCAGACTAAATACAGGTTGGAAGCAGTAGAGTTTGGCATAAAATTATACTTGAAGAGATGGTTCCCAGCTCTGTACTCAACAGAAATGTACTGATCCTCTCTGTTTCAGATCTATGAAAGTTTGAGTGCTTGTTTGTTTATTGTTTTTTCCAGCCATATTAAGTGTTTAAAAAAATCCATAACTTCATAGGAACATTCCTTACTTCAGAGATGTGTTTTGTATTCCACTTACTTTCTTGGTTTTCTTTTCATATAAGCAAGGATTTTATTTAAAAAGAAGTTGCCCTCAACAAGAAAAAAAATAAAAATCACTGTTAGTTTAGGCATTTCTAATCTGAATTTCAATATTGTAGCTCCTTATAGTAAGATTCAGTTTTTTCTAACTAATGTGGTAGCTTTCCTCATAATTTTATATTGCTTTTTATATTCCTCCAGTTCCCTTTTACTGCAACTTCATTTCCTCTGGTCAGAAGAACAAACCACTTAGTGACAGATTTTCATCTTAGTGTAACAGTACATGTGAAAAGGGAGAATGAAGTGTAAATGTGAAGAAGAAAAATTATTATTATTTCAGAATAGTTATATACGGTGTCTGGAGTTTATATAGAACACATATGGGAACACATAATGTTAAAAAACCCACAAGTATTTCATCCTGAATAGACTTCAATCTAAATAAGACGAATATAATTCAATAGAGCCACAGTTCAAAGGGGAAACACCTTAGCTTGGGAAAAAGGGAGAAAGGATTTCCTGAAAATCTTCTTTTAAAGGGAGACAGCTGATAACAGTAATATATCCTCTGTGAATCAGAAAGCATGTAGACTGCAAAGAAACGTACTTTGGCTGGTATATGAACACCTATGCTTCAACTTCTACCTTCTGGATTTTAGGGAGACAAACTGTCTGTTAAGTAGTCACTGTAGAGCATATTTTGTCTTCCTGAGACAAGTGGCAATGACCAGTGGTGAAAGAGGATATCAGAGACAAACCACTGATTGTTCTGGTATGACACTGCCAAAGCTGTTAGAACAGGAGAGATCATGTGTGACAGTCACAGGGCAAAGAGAGAAGGTTAGAAGATGGAAAGGATCGAAGGAACAGATAGCAAACAGTGAAAACATACACAAGAGTATGTCAGCTGTAGACAGGGTTTATGCAGGTGGGGAACAAGTTTTGTGTGTTTTAGGAAGCATACATGAAGCCAAATATGCATGTAAATGTAATCAAAGCAGTAGGTGAGAGATATGGAAGCATCACCAGGGGAAATCTTGAGGAGCAGAACTTCACACTGGAAGACTGATGTCAAAGCAAGATATCACCAGTATTGTCTACAACCAGTAGTTACAGGGACTTACGTAAGAAATCCTCTATTTGAGAAACAGTGTAACAAAATAGTGTGCAGGAAAGGAAAAACCAGCTATTAATATCCTCTGATATTTAACTTTGAGTCTTCTTTGAGGCTTACCACAGACTACTGAATTTCAATTCTTGCAGACTAAACACTTTAAGTATCACTTGATGGTCTCTGACCCAATAGGCCGATTATGTGTCTTTGAAACATAAACTAATATACTCAGCTCAGCATATCTAAATGTGGCACATCTTCTAAGCCTCTACTAATAGTGAGCACCAAATATCTGCTCACGTAGGCCAGTTAAAACAAAAGAATGAAGCATATAAATGCTACAACTGAGGATCACTCACAGCCACCTATCAAGTAGATCACATATACAGAAGAGGATTTTAAACTAAAAGCCTTCCTTTTGTTGTGGCAGAAACTTGACAGCAAAGGAATGGTCCATTCTTTTTCAGAAGTTAAGACATGAGATACCATCCACAATTAAGTTGAATTCAATGTATAGTCTAGGCTAAATGAAACTCTTTAACCTTTTATGTTGTATAGCAGAATTCTGTTTTGACTTAACTGTCTTAATGATAACTAGGTTTAACGCTATATGAAACATGTTATAGAATATGACTGTCCAGTATTCCCATTGAAGGATGTGCAAATATAGCATCACACTATTAATATCTTGTAATTGGAGAGTGATTTTCCACTGATAACCCCAACTGCCCTTTCAAATATTAGCTAACCTGCATGACACTCCTACATGGCATGTATTAGTAGACTCATTGTAGAGATAATCAAACTGGAGCACAGAAAGCTTTGACCAGTGATTAATATGTATAGGTAAAATATATTGATGGTTTTATTATTGTATAAAAGTTCTATCAGTTACAACAATTACATTTAGCTGTTTTGCCAACTTTTTTCTAGGGTTTTGGTAGCCCATCAGGTGAACATTGGCTGGGAAATGAATTTATCTTTGCAATAACAAGTCAGAGGCAATATTCTCTAAGAATTGAATTAATGGACTGGGAAGGAAACCGGGCATATTCGCAGTATGACAGATTTCACATAGGAAATGAAAAGCAGAATTACAGGTAAGAATCTTTTGAAATTCTTCTGACTCTGCTGAGTGAAAAATATTGTTCATTTTTTGCTTGGTAAATATAAGAAAGGACAATAATATGGTATGGATTTTCATCAAAAGTGAATAGAGAAGGTAAAAATGAAATGGAAATCTAATTTCTCAATGATGGAAGGTTAGAGTAAATGTAACATATCTAAGTACAATGGATGATCTAATTATGCTGGCTGGTATAAATGTTAAAAAACCTGCATAACTTTAAACACATCTGAGACTGTCAGAACTCAAACCTGAATGAATAGAAAAAGGATATGGATTCTTCATTACAAGTTGAAGGATTTTTACCTCAGAAGCATAAAACTGAAAAAACAGACATAGGAATAAAAGACAAAAAATGTCATTAAAACATTTGATATTTCCAAATTAAAAACTCAGTGTAAGTGAAGACAAAAACCAGAATACTGGATCTTATTGTGAGAAGGTAAACACAAAACACAATCTCAGGTACCAGATAGCCTTGATTCATCAGCAGCAGAAGCATGCCATTTATTATAGTTCAAGAAAGACATAAAATTAAAACTTTTTCCAATAACATTTTTCTCCCATATTTTATTTCTTAAAATGAAAAAGTGAAAAACTTAAATCTGTTTATTAAAAAAAACCCCAATCCCCAAAATAATAACTCAAAGAAGAACTTAGAGGCACAAGAGATATGTATGACCTTAGTGATTTCATTGTATGTGGTTTGTTTAAAATCATTACTTCATCTGAGCAGTACTAGAGAAATGCTGGAAAAAGATCATGAAACTTAATAAAAAACATACTAAATTATTTATTGCAGCACATCTAGTTATCACAAGACTTAGGATAGAACCAAACATTGTAAAAATAAACATTCAAGTCATAGAGTGTGAAACTAGGTTTGTATTCATATTTTTAAATTCAAGTAACTTGGTTTTCAGAAATACCCAGGGTTTTTGTCAGAGGGCACTACTGCATAATGTAGAAGTGCAAAAGCTACATTTAGAAGCAATCTATATGAGTTTAAAACCTGCATAAAGCAAGGCACACAAAAGACAGCTTTGTCTTCCATTGCTCCAACAGTGCTGTGCCTGGCACTGCCCATGGCATTTTCATCAGGTGAAGCACCCATTCTGGGACACTTTTAGGTAATGAATAAATATAAGTAAAGGAAATTTCTCAAAACGGAGGCTAGAAGTATTTGTACAAAACATAAAATGAGCAGTGGGTGATGTGGGACCTTAAACATTAGTAGAAGACAGTAGAAAATGTAAGGAAAGGATAGGAAAATACTTGTCAACTGAGGAAAAATTTCAAAGGACAGGTAGGCATAGCTCTAAAAATTATGATGAAAATCCAAAAAAAATGCAAGGAATATTGCTCAGAAGGTGAATTACTTTGGTTGAATTTCATAATAAGACAATTTTTTTTTGCTCACATTTATTCTGGACTGGATAGGGACAACATGTATTGTTAAGAAATTGGAAGGATGTTGACAATTTTACTTTTGTTAAAGCTTATGTTAAGGAGGATTTCTTTTCAGGATTCACCTTGGATCATTTATGGCAAAATAACAAGAGAATTCTTTTTTTAATTTCAAAATGCTAGACTGCATTTGCAGTATGATAGTAGAGCAACTTGGAAATGTTTAAGGGGTCTCTGCTCATCATAGGCACATGAAACATGGCAAGGAGTTTTGGGAAGGGCTGCACTGTCATCCTTCCAACAGTCTGGGAACTCTGTTGCGGACTGTGGCAGATGAAAATTCTTCCTGCTGAACAAAAAAATAAAAGAGATATCTTCCAAAAGTGTATCAACTAAATGAGAGTATAAAGGCTTCAAAAGTATAATGTTGAGTAATAGTGATAAATTCTGCTACCTATCTTCAAGTCACTTTTCCACAAAAATCGGAAAGAATTTCACTTGGACAAATGACTGCAGTTTTGGTTCCTGTCCTACTCCATAGTCCAATAAAAGGGTAGAATGAGTTCTACTTACGCTGCCCGTGTGGCCTTCTTACAGTACAACTGAATTTTCTTTGAGGATCAGGGAATCAGTTCTGTTCACATTATCCTAGAATAAACAGAGAGGAAAACATGAAGAGGTATAAAGGCTCTGTCCACTTCTGTTGGCCCTTTATTTCTACTCAAACATATCTGAATATTAAAAGAATATACCTGAGTACATGATGACAGTTCTGGAAATCATGTTGAGTAAGCCACATGCAAATCTATTTTCTTTTTTTAATGCTTGTCAAATGCACTTGTGCTTAGTACAGACAGACCTATGTCCAGCAGACATTTTTCAGGTTAAAATTATGTTGGGCTCTTTAAGAAAGCATTGCAAGAATATATCCTATGACATAAAACCTCTTTATTTTGCTTGCCAGCATCACTATCTATGATAGAAGCAACTCCAGAAGGCAGGCCAAATAAAAGCCTGATTATGGAGCCTTAAACAGCTGGCCACCCTTCAGAGAATGCTGTTTTCTCTTTATCTGAGAAGCTGCCATTAAGAATTTAAATGATTCCTCTGAAGCTGAAAGTCACAGTTCCCAACCTCCTGCTCTCAGTGCCTTTCCTACACAATTGCCAGGGCTTTTCCATGTTTACTTTCAATACCTCAAACACAGAACAAAAAAAAAAAAAAAGCTTTTCAAAGCTTTAGTTGCTGTTAGTTTGAAATGACTTTGCCAAACAAACATACTCTCTTCTTTTGGAAGCTATTAGGATTTTCTGTTGGTGACCCACATTAAATGCTGCTTTGCAAAAATAAGTAATTATAGGCTGGCTGCACTCTACATTAGTTTCAAATAACACAACTTCACTAAGAAGTAATAACCAGTAAAGAGACAACTTTCCAAGCTGATCTAGGCAGCAGGTCAAGGTGATCTGAAATAGACAGTATTGAAATGAAAGGAAAAGCTCAGGAAGTGGAACATCTTTCATTTATGCTGAGTATGTTGCACATTTGGAAGACATATTGCACACAAAAAATGTTTGAATATAATCAATTTCAAAAAATAAAAAAAAATACCATGAAGGGATAAAATGTGTCTGAGAAAATATGGAAAATCATTTTCATGCTATTTTTCCAAAATCCAGCCCCAACAGTATGCAAAATACGATACAATCTGGATAACTCCCAATTGGTGATTTCAGAAGGGTTCTGTTTTTCCTCTGGTTGTTTGTATTCTCTTTACAACTTTTTATTAGCCTAAAGAATCTATGATTAAAAAGGTTAATGCTGAACACATGTATATTAAAAATATACTTTTTTCTCTTTTAAAATGAGATAGCTCCAAAAGGGTTTCTGGGAATGCAGAATAAAATCTATTTATCCCAGATGATGAACAAATAGCAGTTGAGAATATGGATACCAAAGCAGTAAATGTATAATGATAAATGATAACTGAAATAGGAAAATCAGTGCTGCACCACATGTGAAAGCTTCAATAGCATAGAAGAATCTCAGTAATGAATTTCCTTTAGAACATCTTTAGGCTTCTTATCTGCACAAAATGGTTACACAGAGGGCTGTTTGTAAATATGATGAAAATTATTTCTGTCAGTCTCTTTGAAGTCTTTCTTACACTATGGCAAGTAAAATCTCCATAGAGTAAGAAAAATCAGATCTTGCAAACACAATTTATTGCAGTGTTTTATAATTTAAGTGAAAGGAGTTATTCACATTTTATATACTATAAAAACATAAGTTAAAAGAGACGTCTAGAATATACACAGCCTCTCCTCTTTTCATTTGTAGACTCTACCTAGCCCATTCTTGATAGCTAGATGACATTGTTCAATGTTCTTAGGAGCTGTATAGGTATGACACTCTGCTGCTCTGTCTTCTGTCTTCAGACCTTCAGGATTAAACATGAAAAGTAACCAAATGTTGAGATTTCAGGCACCACACTTCATAATCACACACTCTATTTAATGAAAACAGATATACTGATGCAGTATTTTGAACAGCAGCTATTTCAGTCTGCATGCACATCCTGTTTTGCTATTCATGATGCAGAAGCATCACTTCCAAGCAAGGCCTGGGATGGACAATGGGGGAAAAATAATTTTTAATTGGCTGAGCTATTTGTACCTCAAAACCTTTAGAGAGTACACCCTCACCTCCCTATGACAATATATTCCAGTATTTAGTCATTGTTTTACTTAGAAAAGCATTCTATTGCTGCCATGACTCACTACCACTGGTCCTATCCATGGAGGAATATGATTAAAGATGAGGCAGTGCTGCTGAGGTGAGTAAAACTTTTGGATTGCTGTAGATATAGATCAAAACTGATGACGGACAGAGAGCATCCTAATTTCTGTGAATGAATCATGGACTAAAGGAGATGACTGGTGTACTTTATGGAGAACAGTCTTTATATTGGAACAAGCATCAGAAAGAGATTAGTAAATCTTAACAGCAAAATGAAAGAGGGCATAGATACATCGTTATTGTTAGATCAAGCAAGAGACAGAATATCAATTATGCAGGGAATAATCAGACCTATGGTCCCTCAGATGCAAGAAGTTAAAGGAATTTGTTGTAAACAGGAGAGAGAGTCATTAAATTGGTTCAAATTACTTGAAACCACTGACATGGTCTTGTGATTCATATAAATTAGGGAGCAGTTTCCAAGCTCTACAAAATACTGTGTCTCTCCAGCCTTTGCTTTCAGAAACCAGATCAATTGTTGAATGTAAACTAAAATCATTAACCTTTATGGGAACTGATAGTAGAGAGTTTTTAGTTCACTGAGTACTGGATTTTTTAGTTTTTGTTTATTTAAGGGTTTGTATATTTAGTTTCAGCAATAGTATTATTTCTATCTGTTTTCTTAGGCAAGCTAGGTAGGTAGTCTGGAGCCAGAGGCCTTGATGTAATGTTAATCTTTGATTTTTTTTTTTGTTAAGGTGGAAACTATTGATTTATTTAATCACCATTGTTGAACTAATGCTGGAATTTCGTATCAAAATCTCTCACTTTTCTTTCTGAAGAAAAATTTCCTTTTGTACAGTCTTTTAAATTGTACCAATAGAACTGCTGTAATCAGTAGTAAAGGAAATATTATTTGAGAGTATGACTTTTATGGGGACAGCTGGGTTTATACATCTTTAATTTAAAATATGTTCCACACTATTGCTGTTGCAGAAGGAAGGCATTAACAGGTTACTAGGCTATTAGGCTACCACTTCGGTGTAGCAAACCTCATTTTTAAGTGTTACTTTGGTTCTTCATTATCACCTAGCCTTTCTGGTAATGCATTTGCAAAAAGTAGCATAGTTTCTTCTTTTTTCATTTGAGTAGTTTAGGTAGAACTGACTTGTAAGTTTTTCTGAACCATCTGCCTAGCTTCATCTGTGTTACTTGTGTCACAATAAAGCTTCAAATGATCCATTCTTAGGTGGGGAAGAAAAATACAACGGAAGACACATAGAATAGGATCCTCTGAGACTCAGTCCTGTGCCCAGACCCTGGTACATTTTTGCCAACTTTGAAAACTATGAAATAACAGACTTGGTACAAAAATTTAAACCCATCATAATTCAGTTTTCTTTGGAAGCTTGAAATTCAATTTGCAAAACTACTTCAGAGGGAATATCTGTGCAAAATCCTATTAAGAGACAGGATGATATCTGTGGTATGCATACTTTCCATTATTTCAAAATATACTGCATATTTTTTCACAAAACAGTGGTATAAAATAGGTAATACAGAAAAAGATGTAATGTCTCTATGTATATATAAATATCTGGCTGAAACAACTTTACTAAAGAACACTGTCAGTCTAATAATATTTCATAAAGTCCAAATACTGGAAGTGCAGGGATTCAATCCAGTGCCCATTAACCAGAGGCCTTTCTGGAACCAGGACATTGTTGTTACTAAAGCTCAGTGGCAGTTTATGAACTATCTCCAAATGTAAGCAGAAATGAAATATAACATTTTCTCTGACTAAATGAAAGTTGATGTATATATACTTGTGAAGTTCATGAATACCAAAAATTAACTTAATCCATTTAAATCCCTATGTATTCTACGCATCCACAGCTAATCATTTCCCATCTCTAATTACATAAAACTAATTTATAGTTCACTATACAATAGCCATGACTACCTTGAAGCAAGAACAGAGGTTTTCTTCTTCAGTGTTAAGGAATATAATAAGAATGCAGTGAGATGTTCAGACTATACTGGAACACAGTTGAAGTCTTACGAAGATGATATGTGGACTCCTGAGGTAATAGGAGCTAACAGTGAAACACCAGTGAAATACCTCAAAGGAATTAAGGAATGTTTCTCTAAGAAGGTGATATGGCATACAGCTCAGCTGAAGTGCCTATGCACCAAATGCACGCAGGGCAGGCCACAAACAAGAGGAGTCTGAAACTACAGTGTTGCTAGAAAGCTATGACCTAGTCGCCCTTACTCATACTTTGTGGGACAAATCCCGGAACTGGAGTGCGGCTGTGAATAGCTACAGGCTGTACAGAGAGTACATGCAAAGAAGGAAGGGCAGAGACATCTTCCTTTATGTCAAGGGATGGATAGATTTTGAAGAGCTGCCTCTGAAGAATAGCCACTGCAGGTTGGAAGCTCATGGCTAAGAATCAGAAACCAAGGCAACAAAGGAAACTTCATGGTTGCTGTCTGCTACAGGCTTCCTGATCAAGGGGAACCTACTGACAAGACCTTCTTACTCCAGCTACAGGAGTCATTGCACTGTTAGGCTTTTGTCCTGCTTGGTGACTTCAACCACTCTCAAATCTACTAGAAAAGTAGCTTGGTGAGCTATAGGCAATCCAGGAGACTCCTGGAAATCACTGAGGATAACTTCTTAAGTTGGGTAATAGACAGCCTTACCAGTGGGGATGTGATACTGGACCTGTTGGTCACCAACACAGGTGAACTAATTGGTGACATCAAGATTAGCAGCAGCCTAGGCTGTAGCTGGTCAAGGACTTAGTCAATAGGACCCCTTGAGAGATTGCCCTTAGGGCCAAGGGAGGAGATCAGAGCTGACAGGTCTTTAAGGACATCTTTCAAAGAACACAAGAGCTCTCAGTCCTCAGGTGTAAGTAATCAAGTAAGGAAGGCAAGAGACTCATATGGATGAGTCGAAAACTGCTGGTCAAACTAAAGGGCAAGAAGTAAATGCACAGGCAGCAGAAACAGGGACAAGTATTCTAGTAAGAGTACAGGGAAACTTCCTGGCTGTGCAGGAACGGGGTCAAGAAGACCAAGGCACCACTGAAGCTGAACTTGGCAAGACATACAAGGAATAATAAGGGCTTCTACAGGTACATCAGCCAGAAAAGGAAGATCAGCTAAAGAACCTGAACATACATAAGTCTGTAGGACCTGACACAATGAATCCCAGGATTCTGAGGAAAATGGCTGATGTAGTTGCCAAGCACTCTCTATGATGTTTGAAAAGCCATTGCAGTGAGGTGAAGTTCCTTGTGACCAGAAAAGGGAAACATTGTACCCATTTTACAAAGGGTAGAAAGGAGAACCCTGGGAACTACCAACCTGTCGGCTTCACCACTGTGCATAGGGACTTCAATGGATCACATCCTCCTAGAAGCTATAATCAGACATGTGCAGGACAGTGAGGTGATTCAAGGCAGCCAGCATGGCTTCACCAAAGGCAAGTCCTACCTAGTGACTGTGTGTGATGGAGTGACAACATCAGTGGACAAGGGAAGAGCTATGGATGTCATCTCTCTGGATTTCTATAAGGCCTTTGACACAGTTCCCCTCAAAATCCTTCTCTCTAAATTGAAGAGATAGGGACTTAATATTGGGCCATTCACTGCATGAGAAATGGGTCAGGTGGTAACACCCACAGCGTAGTGGTCAATGAGTCAATGTCCAGAAGAAGACTGCTGATCACCAGTATTAGAAACAGTGTTGATTAGTATCTACAGGTTGGACAAAAAGGAAATTCAGAGCAGCCCTGCAGAGAAGGACTTGGGGGTGTTAGTCAATGAGAAAATGAACATGAGCCGGCTTCAGTGTGCGCTTATGTCATGGTTTGAGCATGTTTTGAGGGTGTTTTTGTTTAAGGTTTTTTTCCAGCCAGGTGGAGGAGGGGAGTCTGGGAGGAAGTAGAGACAGGACACCTGACCCAGGCTAGTCAATGAGGTATTCCATACCATAGCACGTGATGCCCAGGATGGATACTGGGAAAGAGAAGGCTGGAGGGGTAGAGCTCTGGAGGAAAATGGAGGAGGGAGCACATGGTGCTCGGTGGGGCAGGGTGGAGTGAGTTATGAGTCGGTGGCTGGTGGGGTGTTGTATTCTTTTCACTTGCTGTTTGCTGTATCATTATTATTTGTAGTAGTAAATGGCAGTAGGGGTTTTGTGTTATGCCTTAGCAATTAAACCTTTCTTATCTCAATCCGTGGGGGCTACATTCTTTGGATTTTCCTTCCTAACTCTCCGGGAGTTGGGGGACTTGGTTTAAACCACGACAGCTTACAGCCCAGAAAGCCAACCGTATTCTGGGCTGCATCAAAAGAAACGTGACCAGCAGGTCAAAGGAGGTGATCCTCCCCCTCTACTCTGCTCTCGTGAGACCTCACTTGGAGTATTGTGTGCAGTTCTGGTGTCCTCAACATAAAAAGGACATGGAACTGTTAGAACAAGTCCAGAGGAGGGCCACGAGGATGATCAGGGGACTGGAGCACCTCCCATATGAAGACAGGCTGAGAAAGTTGGAGCTGTTCATCCTAGAGAAGAGAAGGCTGCGTGGAGACCTCATAGCAGCCTTCCAGTATCTGAAGGGGGCCTACAAGGATGCTGGTGAGGGACTCTTCATTAGGGACTGTAGTGATATGACAAGGGGTAATGGGTTGAAACTTAAACAGCAGGGGTTTAGACTGCATATAAGGAAGAAATTCTTTACTGTTAGGGTGGTGAGGTACTGGAATGGGTTGTCCAGGGAGGTAGTGAATGCTCCATCCCTGGAGGTGTTCAAGACCAGGTTGGATGAAGCCGTGGTTGATATGGTTTAGTGTGAGGTGTCCCTGCCCATGGCAGGGGGGTTGGAACTAGATGATCTTAAGGTCCTTTCCAACCCGAGCTATTCTATGTTTGTATGATTCTATGATTCTAATGACATAGACAGTGGGATCAAGTGCACACTTAACCAGTTTTCAGATACTATCGAGCTGAGTGGTGCAGTTAACACACTAGAAGGACATTACACTGTCCAGAGGGATGCAAACAATCTCAAGAGGTGGGCACAAAAGAACCTGATGAGGTTCAACAAGGTCCTGTACCTGGATCAGATGCCAACTATGTGTATATATATATATACACCAATATATATACCTATACATATATAGAAAACCAGCTATATCCTGGGCTACACCAAAATATATACCTATACGTATATAGAAAACCAGCTATATCCTGGGCTGCATCAAAAACATCATGGCCAGCAAGTCAAGGGAGGTGATTTTTCCCCTCCTTGGGTACTGCCTTCAGCTCTGGAGTCCTCAACACAGGGAAAACATGGAGCTTGTTCATAAGGACGGTCCAGAGAAGGGTCACAGAAATGATCAGAGGGCTGGAGCACTTCTTTGATATGAAGAAAGGCTGAGGAGACCTCAGAGCAGCATTTCAGTACTTAGAGGGTCATAAGAAAGATGGAGACAGATATTTTAGTAGGGACTGTTGTGATAAGGCAAGGGAAAATGGTTTTAAAGTAAAAGAGGGGAGATTTAGACTAGATAGAAGGAAGAAACTTTTTTATGATGAGGGTAGTGAAAAACAGGAACAGGTTTCCCAGAGAGGTGGTAGATGCCCCATCCCCAGAAATATTCAAAGCCAGGTTGGATAGGTCCCTGAGCAACCTTGTCTAGTTGACGATGTCCCTGTCAACAGCAGGGAGGGTTGGATTATATGACTTTTAAAAGTCCCCTCCAATCCTATCTATTCTATGGTTCCGTGATTCTATGATACTAAGTACTGTAAATGAGCTCCTGAATAGAGAAGTGAATAGTGGGAGAGAATGATGGGAATAGATAGAAGAGGGATGGTGTGCAGATCCTGAGGGAAGGAGGGGAAGGGCCTTTTGGATAGTGAATTGGGGAATAGTGGAGCACTTTCCCCCACCACATGTTCATTTTATGGGAAGTTGGCTGGGGTGTTTGCCAGCACCAAAGCATTTTCCATTTGTATTCCCTCCAAAAAGCAAGAAAATGGGTTCACTTTATCAAAACAGGACCTCCATGAAGGGGTATTCTTTGCTACCCCTCTGAAACTTCATTACTGGAAGCTCTGCAAAATCTAGTGACTATCTGTCATGTTTGAGTGAAAAAAGAGCACAGGCTGTAGCCATGAAAGCCCAGGTATACCAAACCCAGCTACAAGCGACATTCAATACCAAACTATGCCTGTCCATAGGAAGCACATTATTACAGAACACTCAATGGGATATTGTGCTACCATAGCTCACTGAAATCTCTTTCACATGACAGAAAGGCTTTGATAATTTTTTTAGCTCATAACTTAAATATCATTAAAAGTGAGAAATTTAATTTGGAATTGTATTATGTGGTTCATTATAGGTGTCATGACACAATCAATTCCATACACAGAAGATGTATTATTTCATCTGAAAAAGTTAGGTATTGGCATATTACCTCATTATCCTTCTAAGTCTTAAACAGTTCTATGCAAAATGAAAGCTACTATTAGTCTTCACGCCCTTTAGATAAAGACTATCTACATATTCAGTTAGAGTATGATACTTAGAGGAAGACAAACTTCCTCACCTTTCTGAATCAATTAATCTTAACTATTAACTGCATTTCATGCAAATAAATATCTCTCTTTTTTACTGAAGTCAAATGATGTTCATGCATGCAAGGACAGTTCAGAAATAATACATTATCTTAAAAATGGTTTAAAAACCACTGTTAAAAGCCCCTAATGTTTCTTTTTGTGTTTTATTTGGTCATAGATGTGCTACAGCTTTTTACTACAACAATGTCTAGGATGTGGAGGGAAACCAACAAAGGTGTTCCCTAAACTCTGGGAAAGTCTTTACTTGATATTTTACAAATGTACTTTACAAGGTATACACTGGTTATACCAAGAGGAAAGCAAAGCTTCTTGTGTGTGTTACTCAGGATATGTCTGATACAACAACCTCACCGTTTTTGTGTATCCACTTAATTCATCAATAAGAGGTGGATATCTATTAGTCTATTTTCATTACTAGATCTTTTAAGCCATCTCTAAATTGTTGTTGTCTTCAGTCTTGCTTTTCTCTATCCTTTTCCCTCAACTGGTCAATATTCAATTGCCTTCCCCAGATTGATATATTTCCTTCACCAAAACTGGATAACTCTTCCCCATGTATTTATTTTTGTGTACCTTCAGAACCCACCTTCCAGGGATTTGATAGGCTATTGATAAGAAATTTTCAACAATTTCATTTTATAGTGTTCTTATGTTTCTAGAATCCTTTTTTTCCTTTGGTTTCTTACGGCTTTTCAACCACATAGCTGGAGTGAAACTTGTTTTCCAATATATTCTACCTCAGCTATCACTATGAGACATAGTGGGCATGTCATTATCTCCTCCTCCAGGCTCATAGATTCATTTTTTAAGAAAAGGAAAATGTATGAGTAAGAACAAAAGTATCTTATTTTCCCATAAAGCTTATCTAAAATAAAATAAACACATCAATTCAAACTACTGATTACTTGAGGCAGCAAAAAATGGTTTGTAACAGCTTGCTAGATTTAAACATTACCCTGGATTTAATGAATTTAAGTACTTATTCACAAATCAGACATAGTTTCTTACAGGTAGGAGAGATAAAGATTTTCAGTGCTAACATTATAGCCCTAGGATTTTCAGTGCTAACATAGGCCCTAGGAACGGACTGCAGAACCCTATCTGAGACACTCGATTCTCTGTGCATGCCTGGGGAGAGATAAGCTCCTTAGACAGAAGCCAAATCAGGCAACACACAGAGCAGACAGCTGCCAAGAGTTAACCATTAGGAAATTCTGAAAATAGCAAGGCATCCATTTATATCCACTGATGGCTCACAGCCCACAGCCTGAAGGTAGGAGACAATGCCCTGTCTCTCAGGAAATAAATGAAAGACCCTAGGTTAATGCATTCATTTGCCAGAGAGGATCCAGACCATAGTTATTGATTCCCAAGAAAAAGCAGCAATCTTTTTTGCAGGGGAACAAGCTAGTCGATGAAACTCGGATACAGTGCAGAGAAGAATTCACTGCCCAGTGAATGAGTAGGTACCAGGCACTTGTCAATAACGTGGGAGAGAGAATTCTAAAATTATGCTTTCTGATCCATGGATTAAGTCTCATTTTGAATTAGAGTTTGATTAAATGACACAATATGTTATGAATCAGTGAGGACTACCACTGAAGTCTGAACATTCTAAAACATTTCTTCTACAGACTGACACTTGTACTCCCACTGAGGCTCAGTCAATCTTGAGCAACTTTTTGCAGCAGTACACATGTTGCTGGTTATAGCAACATTGTGAGGGAAACTTTGTGGTTTTAAACCTTCCTCTTCCTGAGTGAATAGAAACCATAACTCCTACATGCTGGGTAAGCATTCAGATCAATAAGTTGTTACATGAAGAGTAGAGGATAACAACTATTTGCAGCTCAAATACTATTACCTGGCAAACATCTCTACAGAAAAAATCTTAGCAGACTTGTGTGAGAGCAGTATCATGTAAACCAAGAACAGCACAGTGAAATCCTGCTCATGGCTACTGTGTGGGCACACATCTGAGAGAACTCTGACATATGTAAGTGTTGGCAGTAAAAAAATACCTGTAGAAACTCGGTAGTGATCTTACTTGTTACGTATTTTAGCTCAGTGGAGATTTCACCAGCTATTCCCCAGCTATCAGGGACAGAGAGAGCATGATGGGGCACTTAAGAGAAAGCTGCACAGGCTTTTATAAGGTAATAGCCTTTTTCTTTTTTTTTTGGTTCTCCAATTCATAATGATTAATCTTATCCTGTTGAAATTATCTTCCTAAGTAGCCTGTATAGTTAGTCTTCTTACACAGTGTCTCTCTCTTTTAAGGCTCTCTTGCTTCATGCCACCTCTACATATTTGTATTAAGAATGTCAAACAGGTATTTTAACAAAATTTATAAAATCCTGGTTTGAATGGACCTCACTGTCCCCAAGGTAAGACCTACGACTTTTGCTAGTAACACCACCAAGAAGAGCTATGTTTTTCTGTAATTTATTTCTTTCAAAGCATTTGAAAGAGTTTAAACCTACTGATGTTTGTATTAATAGAAACCAGTAACATACTTTCTTCCTCTCTGCTGGGCTTTGGCATGAAACAGTTCCTGAATAGAAGAACCTTGTGAAATTGAGAGACTTCTGGATATTTGCCACCCACGAGGATTTATTTTATATATATATATTAAAGTTATCCAGACATCTCCAAGATCAGATGGTCTTTAAATTCAGGGTATCCATCACAATGTCATAAGTGATGTAAGATGTGACTCTACTTCCATAGCTTAAATAACACAATAACTGTCTTTAAATGTTACAATAGTTTTCTTAATCAGTATTTGAGTATTCTTGCTGTCACTTTTTCACTTGATTAATTTAAATTTACTTAATTTTTGTATAACATTATCAGTGTTAAAACTCTAAAACTCGTAATGATTATCACAATGTAGATTAGCATAGTGAAAATTTGTGTACGAAGCGTAAAGAATATGTCTAGGGACATGTCAAAACTTCTAGATGGATACAGCGTCACTAATGTTTTCATTAATACGCTAATAACTTAAGATTGTAATATAATGCATCTATAAGTTTAAGGGTGCAAAAAGTAAAGGACTGCGAGAGACTCATGCAAAAGTAAAATGCAGAATGAGGAAAAATATTTCAGAAAAAAATATCTCTGTGTTATAATATTCTCTTTAATGCAGATTCCATTATTATGTCATTCTCTTCACTATTATGCATGGATGCTGGGCAGTGGAGTACATTTGCAGGATCCAAATTCAGGTCCAGCTCAAAATGTTTAACTTAGACAGGGCCTAACCATTATCAAGACTGAAGATACTGACACTTCCAAATACCAGCCCAGAAAAGTGAAATAGGGATACAAAGAATGAGATGTGTTTCCGATTTCAATTAGAAAAATTATGCTCTTCCTGTGGGTGACCATGGTCTCCATCAGAGTAAACATGACCACTAAGTGTTTACAAGATCATGATGAATTTAATTAGCATTAATGACAGTATATCCAGATAAAAGAAATAATGCTCTGTGGAAAGTTTTTCAAAATGTTAACAATTCTCATCATTGACCAAAATTCAAACTTGAATTCTCCACAACACAGAAGGAAAGAATGGGACCTGAAAGCCCTCTCTGTGCAGTTTCTAACAGAGATGTGCATTCTCTGCCCACACTCTGAGCTAAACAGAAGCTCTGTAGACCTGTCAATGTGGCATCAAGCCCAAGCTAATGTATTCTACCCTTGAGTAAATTCAGTGTCGTGCTTATTGCGACAGCACTGCTTCCAGCCAGGATGGAGTGTGGGCAGAATGAGCTCATGTCTGCTCAGAGACTTGACAGAGAAAGCTTTCATCTCCCTGCAAAAAACATGCAGAAATTCTTAGAGTGAACCTTATTTAATCTAGTATGTTTGTGGTTAATATCTCTGAAGTCACCAACTTCAGTTTGATTGGTTTTTTTTTTCCTTTTTATCATGAACAGCTCTACTGGCAAGTGTTTCTCGAGCATGATTTTGGGAACTCTTTCCATATTAATTCACTATATTTTCAGGAGAATACCAGTGATGGGGTATTTTATGTGAGTCTGCTTCATTCATGCATCAAAAAGTCAAGCATACTTGTGAGGCTCGGAAAGAATTTCAGGAAGGGATCATGCCAGATTTTTCCAGAATCATTCATTGCATCAGTCCTTAAGACACTGTTGTTTTGTTGTGGTGTGGGTTTTTTTGGGGGGAGAGCTCCCTATCAAATGTAAACATGCTTGATTTTGCTATGTCGCTCTCTAAAGTAATGGAAACAAGAAGCAATTTTATTCATTATTTGATTGACAGCAATGCAGTGGATGAGTTAGAGCACAAAAAGGTACACTACATATCTAAACAGCTACTAATTTACATAAACATACAAACAGCAATTTTTCACACCAAACAATAAAAAGTACACTGTGTCAGATACCACAATACCTCTGTGATCTGATGTTCAAAGTTTATGTATACCTTATTTATTATCATGGAGAATGAGGTACTCAATAATAATGGAAGGCTAATTGAAAAAAGATAACTGAGTGCCTAGTGCTGTACAGAGTCTAGTCTCCAGTCTTTTCTTTAATCAGATACAACAGGCTGAAATGTTTTCAGTTTTAAATCAGTGCTCACCACACTTGACCCAAGTGCCCGTGCAGTGTTGGTGTTCTATTTTCTTTCATTTAGTGTTATAATTCAATTGCACTGAAGTAAAACCATTTTGTACCAATCTCAATGCCATTTGAACCAAAGAAGTCACTATTGTGAATCACAGCTCTTATAAGGTCATGACCTGTGGTTTTAGGGGAAAAAAAGCATGCAAGACATTCTGATCCCTGTTAGCCTGGTCAGTGTGGCACCAGCAAAGAACTTGGATCACAAATGGGTGACAGTCAGTGAACCTTTCACTCTTATGTGACTGTTTATCGGCCACAAAAGACACCAAGGGAATTGAAATATGTTTTAACAGTCTGTTTATATTTTTTCTACAGAGGTCTTAGTGCCACATA
Organism: Melopsittacus undulatus; assembly: GCF_012275295.1. NCBI lineage: Eukaryota > Metazoa > Chordata > Aves > Psittaciformes > Psittaculidae > Melopsittacus > Melopsittacus undulatus. The sequence continues at coordinate 19,011,471 of NC_047527.1, forward strand.
ACTCATTTTGGCATTTTTTAAACTTAATTTTGCATTAAGAAAACCAAGCAAACAGTGAGCCGATATTTATTTTTCAAATAACAATAAACATTTCACAGAAACTCTCTGTACATCAGTCACTTCCAAAATTTGTTACCTTTTCCTAGATACATGCCCTAATAATGAAAGTCTAACTTTTGTATGATAATGGATATAAAGGCCGGAGTATACGTGTAGCACAATGTACAATACAGCCAATAATGAGTAAAGTAATCAAGCCAGGTGTTTCAGTGCCATAAACCTTTATAAACCTTTAATAAGAAAACTAATTGTCATATTGCTGGTGTGAATTATACTGGATGAGTAACAGATGCCTTTCATTTCTCTTCCTCACCTCTTGCACATCCTCTTTCCCCTCATCTCATTTTTAATTTATTTTTTTAGTGTACTTATGCCCTCCTTCAGAAATGCACTTTTTTTAAGTTGTATTTTAAGCACATACTAAGTATTTTGTTGAGGTATGGCCACCAGAGCTCTCACTGAAGGTCAAGTTACTCTTGTTTCATTATCTTTGCACAGCCTGTAAGATGACATCAAAATATAACAAAAAAAAAAAACCAAAATTCAAACATTGTCAGAAAGAGACCAACTTGTCGTTAATGCTGCCTTACATTGTTTCGTTATTTGGAAATGACTCCGTTTCCTATCATCTCCACAAATACATGTCCAAAGTAATTTCCTGTTATCTCCATCTCTTCAACATCCTTTACTATTTACTGGTGTCATGAGTCTGCATACACAGCTACTAGATTAAGCCCATTAATTTAAGTTGTAGAAATTCATAAATTGTGAACTGGCTTACTCATCAGGATTTAAAAGGCTGAAACATAGGAAAGTGAATGGAAATGCTAATTAATATTTTGCTTTGAAAATAATGTCCCCCTAAAACATACCTGCATTTTTCTCTGGGATTCACCCAGAGGGAAGCATGTATCTCTTGACATGAATCCCACCAGAAATCTTAAAAATCTCATACAGAACCCAAAGTATTTATTTTAATGTGTTATTCATTATTTCTTTAAATCATAGTCTGTTGGCAGCTGCAAACTCTTTCTGTTCCAGCCACATTATAGCAACACTGTAGTATGACTTGAAAGGGTCATTAGGTCATTAACACTGGAAAAAAATCAAAACCAGAATCTTCAAGTGTCCAAAGGAGCACAATTGTAAAAGAAGGTTGCGCTGCTAGCGCAGAATAAGCAATCAAAAAAAAAAAAAAAAGAATTAACTGCAGACTATTTTCACTTCTCTCAATAATGATTCATTTCCTTAAATACAACCTTTTCAAAAAGAGAAAGAAAGCCCACCATAGACTGCTGGAGAATGTCCAAAGAAGGGCAACGAAGCTAGTGAATGGTTTAGTGTCTTATGGGGAGTGGCTGAGGGAACTCAAATTGTTTAGTCTGGAAAAGAGGAGACTCCAGGGAGACCTTATTGCTCTCTAGGATGACTTGAAAGGAAGTTGTAGTGAGATTGGTGTTGGTCTTCCAAGTAACAAGTGATAGGACAAGAGGAAATGGCCTCAAGTTGCACCAGAGGAGGTTTAGACTGGATATTAGGAAAAATTTCTTCCACAAAAGTACTGTCAAACATTAGAATAAACTTCCCAGGAAGTGGTGGAATCACCATCCCTGGAGGTATATAAAAGAAATGCAGATGTGGCACTTATGGACACAGTTTAGTTGTGGACTTGGCAGTGTAAGGCTAACAGTTGGACTTGATGGTCCTAAAGGTCTTTTCCAACCTAATGATTCTATGATATTTTAAACATGCCTTACACATTTTCAAATAAATATTGTGCAAGTGGAAACATGGGGGGAAAGATTATTCAATCTAGATGTTATTTCCAATTCAATATTTAAATAATTTCTCAATGGTGATTACAGGTTACACTTCAACCAATATCCAATTTTTTTTTAAAAAAAAGCAAAAAATGTTCAGTATTCATATTTCAAGTCAGGAATTCTGTGAACCAGTGTATCCATCATTGTTTTGGGTTTTTTAGCTGTCAGCCTTTGCCGTTATACACACAGTATAAGACTGTGTGAAGAAAGCATGATTATTGAACAGAATTACAGTATTTTACTTTCCTTGTGTAGAGTTGTAAATATTTCCATAAAGTGAATCACAAAAGCTGTTTCCCTATAGGAGTTACTTTAACCTCAGTGATTATTTTGGAACAGGTCAATTCAAGGACACTGTCCCAGTTGGTTCATGCAAAATCTTTGGAATCTGAAGACATTGTCTGTGCTGGTCCTTGGTTTTGTTCTTATATTTCAGCTTGTTTCTTATCTGATTCTTACCACTTATTTTTATAGCAAACTGAATAGTTTGTTTTACTATATACTGTTGATGCATTTTTTCTGCAGAGCAGGCCTGCTTAAGGGTTACTTATCTCACTGCCTGATTTGTGACCTGAGATGTTATCATAACCATGGAACTTTAGAGAAACAGTCTAACATTAAAGAAGGAGACAGTATCAGTTAAAAAAAAAAATCACACCAATTTTTGTTCTGAAAGGTAGTCTGAGTCCTTGGGATAGTGACTTGTTTCAGGTAGACTGCTTAGGTCTCTGCTAAACTGCACAAATATTTGACTGAACCTCCATAATAAGGAAAACAATGCTGATCCAGTACCCAGTAAAATAAAATGCTAATAAAAAGCTATCTCCACTTAGAAAGTTATCCATACTGTTTGATAATTAAAAAAAGAAAAAAAAAACCAAAACAAAACAACCAACCATAATCTATGGTGAAGAATTAGGCATGTGCAAAATTCATCCAGTTTAGTAACAATGACTTTCTAATGAAAAAAAAGCTACCTATGAATAAAACTCTGAATTTTCATGTAATAGAAAGTAGAATGTAATAGCTTGTTATTCCAGCACATGCCAAATAAGTATATGTAATTGCTATCTTCAAATACAATGTATTTTTTAATGAAAATGTTAGGGAATTAGGATTTTTAAACTCATTTTGTAAAAGGGTATTTATAAATTAGTAACAGGCATCCTTAAATAGGTTTTACTGATATCATGGCTTCAAGCAAACACTGGGGAAAAAAAGAAAACGCAATTAGCTATATTTCTCCTGAATCTCTGTAAATGGAAAAGAAATTATGCATTTAAACACTGTCTTCACAGGTTTTTCTTCAAATTACAAGCAACAACATGCAACAGCAAAGTTTTAATTATCAAGATTCAAGAGTAGAGATGCACTTGTAGTACTTACCCCTCTTAAAGCAAAACTATAATTAATTTCAATCATAATTCCAGGATACTCTTTAAAAAAGAACAATCCAATTAAAAAACCCACCTTAAAAAAAAAATTCAAATCCCTAACACACACCCCAAACCACAATTGTTATATACTATTTAAACACGTTGACTACCAAACAATAACATATCTCAGGGAGATGAATATAAATTTTTAACCTAGATCTACGTGTGGTATTTATAACTTTTATGGTTACTTATGATTAATTAATTTCAATTAAGTAAACTGTGTGATATATATTTTACTATGGCCCGTAAATGATATTTTTCAATGACATTGTGGTGTAACAAGAGGCTAGTGTCTCTTCAGTAGTCATCAGGATAAAAGTAAACATGAACAGCATGTCGATATATGAAGTTTTCCTTTTATCTAAGCAAGTTAATTAGGATAGCGTACAACCTATGCATATGACAGTGGGTAATTAACATCACCCTAAGTACAACTAAAGTATAAATCCACTATTAGAATATATCTTCATGGCACTTCAAGCTCATTTTGAAATAACTATTAAGTTTAATTTTACTGGAGTTTTGTGGGTCTTTTTTACTCGATTTTCAAACAGGATTAATCAATTTACAGATAAATAACGTTTCAAACCAGCATTCTCTGAACTTTTCTACTAGCTTCAATGGCCACAAAACAGACCCTGAAATAAAAACACACAAACATCACAGCCATTCAGTATAGATGAGCAGAAGAAGGTTTGATTATTTATATAAACCTTAGAAATTTCTAAAATACGAGTTTCTTTGGAGCACCCCTGTATTTCTGTGCTGAAAAATCCCTTGAGAACGAATTTTGTCTTTTCTGCTGTTGGCTTCAGCCAAACTGAGGAATTATAGTGTAGGAATTATAGAGTAGGGAAAAAAATATTTTTACATTTTACATTACATTTTAAGTTAATCAAATTTCTCTAGCCTTGGCATTGCCTGTGTTTTGGGCAAATGTTCAGACAAGTTCTACTTTTCTATTTTATTTTTTAAGAAGTTCATTCATCTTCAATGTTATCAAAACAATTTGCATTATCATCTTAGTATATGTTCAGTGTTTATACGACTGTCTAAAACATTGATCATCTGTAGTTATTTCAAGTTTGAAATTAATAGAGGCCCTATACTTCTTGCATTAATGTATTATGTATTATATAGACATCAATCAGGGCAAAAGTGGTAGCTTCGGTAGCAACAGGAAATCTTAGCATTTATACGGCTGGTGGCAGAGTGAGATTTTATTAATCTTTTTCTGTAACAAGATTTTAACTACTCACCAATATACAAAGTAATTAATCTAACTGCTGAAAAGTTAAATTTCAGATTTTTATGAGAAAAAAATGGTGGGTGACTTTAAGTATTGTGTTGAAAAAGAGTTTTAACAGAAAATAGTGGTATCGGATTGATTTATCTCTTCTGTGCTCTGTTTGGTGAGAGATTAGAGTAGAGGGAATTATTTCTGTTCAACACATCATTGTGATAGTAGCCTTTAAATACGTTTCTGTCACTGTTAGCAGTAAAAACAGTGTTGCCGTATGTTTCCTCTCCATCACCACTATGTTGCTGAAATCAGATGCAAACCTAACAGCTCACACTGGCACAGTGACTGTTTCTGTAGCTTCTGTAGCATGTATTTCAAGTAGTAGAAGCATATGTTTGCTTGTTCACTGTCCAGGATAAACATATTTTTAAACATTTTTGTAAGCTGTGACAAAGCACCATTTGTCTGCACGCAGTGGTATGACATGCTATTTGCCTTATGGTAGGAAAATTATCTCGGACAGAAAATCTGGATGTCTTTTTAACTACCCCTGTTCCATTATACCTGTTCCAAATGAGTACAGCTCTTCAGTCAATTATTAAAGAAATTTAATATAGAAAAAGAAAATTTGTTAAATTCACATTCAGTACAACAGCAATGCTTGCTAGACTATTTTGCTGTAATGTGTAACTATGTTTCTTATTCATGGCTAGGTTATGTTTACCTGTTACTTTCCAGAATAAATGTAGTTTTCTCCTTTGACCTGTCAGGTATGCATGGTTCTAACAGAAGCTAAAATTAGCACAAGCTCCTACAGAGAAAACAAGCTTTTCTGTTAACAGTGTGGCATCCCAGGGAAGGATCTCTCTTCTGCATAGTGTTTATTGACCCATAGACAGGCTGTACTGAAACAATTCTAAAGGAAAAATTATCATATGCATTTATTATTCTATTCTTTATTACTACTTTATCTTTAAAATTGGAAGTTATGTGTTCTTACTCTGGATGTATTAAGTGAATATTTTTTTGTTGGGCACATTTCACTTGTCTCAACAGGAGAATGGGCATTGTTTCAGTAATGTCAAATTTAACAATTACAGCAGTAAGCCATTGCTACAGAACAGTAAAGAAATACAAAGGTCATCTCATCCTACACTTTTCTAAGGAATTGTGAGACAAAACCATTTTCATGTGCTGGCAGCAAGAATGCTAAGAGGCAAATTAAAAATATGTTCAAGTTGTCAGAGTTACTTACTGTGTTATTCAGGGTTGGAGTTTTTGACATTTTTCAGAACCATCATGCCTACTGTTTGCAGAGTTACAAATTCTATTAGGAATACAATAAAATTAAATAAAGTGTGTGAGAATTTCCCACACACACTGTTTCTCAAGTTTGGATTAAAGTTAGGAATGGGAAAAAATGAATATTGTTAGATTTTTATGGTTTCTCTTAGAGGTTTTCCCCAGTCAGATACTAACCCTGACATTCATTTTCTTCTCTTTGGTACTTCTACATCAATCCTTCAAGGATGAACAATGATAAGGGTGGTGAATTTTTCTTGCAACTCGGATAAGTGCTTAGCAACAACTTGAAATTTTGAGAGTAGTGGTGACTAAGTTTTCTTCATCTTCCACTCTATTTAGTTTTTTCAATTTCTCTGAAGTATTTTACTGTCTTTGAGAGTGGCTTCTAATTGACTTCTAATGATTACTTTACTTACCTCATCTGCTGTTAAGTTCTTGTTAGTTAACCAATTTTGATTTATGATAAAATACTGGGATTTGGTTTAATTTTGTTTGTTTTCATTAGGAAAGTATGCATGGCCCAAATGATATCTAGATAAAACATTTTTCCTTGAAAAAGTCTGTCATGTTTAAGAAGAATCTTTATTTCCTAACAAAGATAAAAGGATGCGAATGGGTGTCCAGGCAATCTAGCTTTTATCTGGACAAAAGCACTATGATGCCTTCTACTTTGCAATCTAGTTAAAACAGTTCAAACTCACAGGGATCTCGCCAGTCACTGCAGATGACTCATACTCTATCTCCAACAAAGTGATGGTCTTTCCACTGAATCTGCAAATTAGCACACACAAGGGAAGTTTCTTTTTATGCTTTAGTGGGAGTATTAAATTTTGAGAAAGTTGAATACCAGGGCTAGGCTTCCCAGACAGTTACCACATTATGGTTAGTTCCACATTTAACAGGATTTTGGCAGACATTTTAGCCTCAATCTCAGTGACAAGATTTTTTCTCTAGAGTGATTATTTCAATTTGCCTCTTGTCCACAAAACGTTAACTATAATTAAATATTTGGATGATGTCTTTATTACAGAGGTGTTTTTGCTATTCAGGGGCAACTATTACTTTCGGGAGACTTCATGCTACTTTGTAATATGCTCAGGGAAAGGCACACTGGGAAACTTTACAAGAAGCAAACTACATTTACTATTAATTCAGCAGAAATTATGTTTTATTCATTGATAAATCATTTTGCAGGTCCAAATAAACAATAAAAACATTTTCTGAGAAAAAAAAAATCTGAACTTAAAATAGAAAACAGAGCTGCTCTCTTGTTTTCAGTGTGTTTAGGTCTGTTTTTTTTTTGTTTGTTTGTTTGTTTTGCGGGGGGAGGGGGAGTATTACTTAGTGTTATTACAATCAGTGTCTAGAATTAAAAGAGTAGCCTAAAGATAATCTCTTACTGGGTTCTCCTAAATGGTTACATTCCAGTGGGCTCTGGCTCACAAAGGGACTTAATCACCTAAATATCCTTAAAAATGGAATGTGGTTGACTAACACAGTGATTCATAAAACTCTATCAAATTCAGCAACTTTAGGAGTTTCATTTCACAAACTGAAATTATCTAAGATTTAGATGCAAATGTGAACCAGACGGAAGATGCAAGTTAAAAAGTTAATGCCTTCTTCAACGTCAGAAATTTCAAAACTAGAGAACAAAATAATGGAAGTCATACGAGTTTTAAAAACAAAGATGCCTTTCACATGCTGAACATGGAGGACAGCCAGGGGGAGCTTGTATTTGTCCTCATATATCTGTGTTGACATATTCTCTCACACACCAGGTGGAAGTGGTGAACATTGAGTTAGAAGAAGGGCTGAGATATAGGTGCCCTCTGCTCCTATTGAAGTTAGGAAAGACTGAAAATACAGTGAGGAGAGGGTTTAGAATAGGAAAATCTGGCTATAGGTTTCCAAACCTCATGTATCCATTTTATTCAGTGACCCTTTCAGTCAAAATTAACAACCCTTCCCTTGAGGAAGGATCAGAATTTGGGATTCCTTCCTGCCAGCCATGTAGAATGAGCAGGTGGCAGGGAGGGACATTTTAGTCTGCAGAGACAAAAAGAGGTGGGAATTTGGAGGCAGCATTTCCTAAAGGCAAGCTTTGATGTGTCCCTCTCCATTCATCATGCTGAATATTTTAAATCCTACTTCAAGACTTCTGTTTCCCTCTATTTGGTTAAGAATCTTTCACCATTACTCATGTTTATGAATTCCCGTCATGGAGATTTGTGTACAAATTTTTAGAACTGTCATAATAATATAATTTGATCTTATCTCATTAAAATACTTAACTCCAGACATGCTGAGGTAGTTAAGATGGTACTCTACAACTCCTAATGATGATTGTTTATGTTTTCAGTAATAGTATGTTTTTTTTTGTTTATTTACAGGCAAAGTATGCATTGCTCACTTACAAAGCTGGATAAAAATTCTTGACTATTTCAGTGAGGGACTGCTGTAAATGAAGGACTGAGTGACCTCTAATGACTAACAGAAAAAAATTAGAGAAGAAAGTAGCAAACATTAAATTCTGGGAATCCTATGAACCTTTTACTAGTTCTAGCAAAAATAAATAAATAAATTTAAATTCTAAGATCAGATGCTTTATATGCGAACATTGAAGCAGAAACCATTTTCTACACTTTTAATAATATTTAGCACACAAATTTTTCACCTGGATTTACGATTGCACATATTTCTTAGATATTCTAATATCTCATTCTGTATATGGCAATCTTCATAACTGCATGTTTCAGAAATATATAGGTACTCTTATAATTTATTTGAAATTATATTTGGTTCATCTGTTAAGCTCATCAAACGGCATGTGAACACACCTAAGCTGTATATATTTAAAAGAATAATTCCAGGTGATCTAATCACTTCAAAAGGAAAAAAATCTCGTGTATATTTGAAATGTCTTTTCAGGCTACCCCACATTTTTTAATGTAACATTTTTAGAACTACTCTTTCTACACAATATAACTTTGGTTTCAAGGGACTCCAGATAGTCAAGTTATGTCACACAGTAGGAATGGTAAAAAGCAAAACATATCTAAGAGCATTCTTCCTCACCATCTGTTTGCATAGATCCCAAGCTTCCATTGCTATAATATCACACAGGAAAAAATGCAGACAGAATTTCTAAAAAAACCCCATGTTAGATGAAAGGTAATGGTTGCAATTTTTTTTAAAAGTGTTGTTTTTTCTTTGCACATCAACTAAGAAATCTACCAGTCTCTAAGTAAATGCTGTCAGTTGCTGTTCCTCATAGTGATTTTTTAATTTCATAAATATGTCATCAGAATCCTCAAAACTTACTATATGCATCACCCCTACTAACTCATAATTTACTTGCTAATGCTTAGCTGTTGGGGTTTTAATTCCACTGTATACAGATAAAGTAGATATGTTCTTCTCACTTATTTGAGCATGAATTTACTTTTCTTGTTTAATTTGTAAAACTGAGCAGTGTTTCCACTGCTTTCCTCCATCTTCAGAATTTCCCTGCTATGTGCAAATAGGAAGACAGGAGATGTAGTAATGAAACTGCTCCTTGACTTTTGGCTGGAAGAAGTTGCCTTTTAATTTGAACATCCTTTCCTTTATCTCCTTCAAGAACAAACTAGAAGAACTCTACCCTGAGTCACCATCTTTTCTAAGGGAGAGAAATTAAGCCCTAGTAGTTATTCAAAGTTTATTTTTAGAAGTTCAGTCCTACTATTCTGAAACTGAGAATACTAAAGAAATAACTAAGTCTAGACTGGTAAGATATCTACTGCTTCCTGGGAGCTACCAGACATCCTATATCAAGCCAGGCTAGTTCAGACCCATGTAGCTTGAACTGAAGCTCAGAAAGAAAAAACTGACTGCTTCAAGACCGACCCTGCTGTACCATTTTTTTCTAATTGTTGGGCAATGCTAATTCAAGGAGAAAGGCCCAAGAGAATTTCAGCCTATGATTCTTCTGTACACTCTGTAGTATGGGAAGCCTAATAGAGTTTAGAGCTAAGCTAAGCTTTATCTGTTTAAAGTCACTGGAGACCTACCAGACAAACGGCATTGAGAGAAATTCAGATGTAACTGGCAAGATCTAAGTCTGCACAGAGTGGAATCTATAAAATATCAGGGCAGGCGTATGAGCTTGTAAATAAATCTAATGCCCCAACCCTTTGGGAAAAACACTGCACACCAAGTATTAAGAATTTCTTTATTGTTTTATTACACTATATGATTTTTTTATTGGACTAAGTGGGGTTTATAGTGTTTGTTAATAAAAAGATCTGGCTAGAATTGTCTTTCTGATTTAAGTAAACAGCATTTGCTTTTTATACTGACTTTATGAGACTTCTGTGAGCTCTGGTGTTGCTGATATAGTGAGGATGTATGACCACTTAAAATCAGATTGTAGATATCATGTGACAAAGTAATTTTTCTATCAACACAATCTCAGGGAAGTTTATTTTGTTCTGCAAAAAATTAGGCACAGCTTGCAAAACAAGGCAAAAGTCCAGTGAATGAAGATGGGATCAATTCCAGCTTTTCTTTTGTACGGAACAAAGAAATGAACATGAGCAAGATCTTAGAGAAATCTTGTCTAAAACAATCATCCTTTGATAGAGTAACACAGTAATTATGGGCTAATTGCCACTGTGATTGAACGATAGAGTAACACAATGACCCTCCTAAATGCCTGTTCCTAGGTTGTTCCTTGTTAAATTTCTAAGAATCTTCATGACCTTTTATTGAGGCTCACACTTTGCCTTATTCATTTTTGTGCTACCCACTATGATTATCCATAGTGTCTATATTTAATCCAAGAATTTTTATATGTGTATGCAAACATTCTTATTTATATATAAAATTTACTCTAAGGATTAAGTCCAATGATATTTAACTGTCAGGCTCGATCAAGTGACATGCAAGATTAAAATCAAATGAAGGTAGGCAGTGTAACTACATTGGAGGAGTAGCCCCGACAGTTCTCTTAATAATTTTTTTATTTTAACATGCTCATTCTTAGCATCTATGGTTTCCATTGTTAAAGATAGAGAAAGGACACATAGGACTAATTTTGTTGAAAATTAGGTGATGTTTAAGGCAGTATGAAAGTGTGAATCTCAGATTCTCTAAAGATCAAGTGCTGGTTTTGTGCTTTCATATGTTGAGACAGCTCAGTAAACTCATGGGGATATCCAGAAGAGTCTTTTCTGTAATTAGTTTCCATAACACATATAATCAATAGCTGCCATATGTGCTATGTGCTCTTTTTCCTTCCTCTTATAAGCAGGTCTCCAAACCCAAAGTTCTGTGGGAGATTTTAGGTTTTATTTAAATCTCAGCCTGGGTGACAACCTCTCCTTATCTCAGAAAAACACCAGTCTTAACTAATTAGAATGGGTTAGGGATGCTCTCTGCTGCTGCTTAACATTGTGAACACTTTGAAGCAAAGTATTTATCTTCCATCTAAACAAACAGAGAAATGTCACTTGGTAGAGCTATTTACTTTAATATTCATCCAAAGTCACTGGATAAAAATACAACAACAATCTAAGAAGCAACAACAGTAACTCATAGCTGCTCTCCTTGCTCACTCTGTTTGTGGGAGAAGTTGGGAAGGCATTTTCTAGGATAGCACTCCCAGCTGTAAAACCCAGTGTCCTGGGTTCAGCTGTAACAGTTATTTTTCTTCTTTCTAGTAGCTGGTGCAGTGCTGTGTTTTGGCTGCAGTCTGAGAACAGTGCTGATAACACACCAATGTTTTAGTTGTTGCTAAGTAATGCTTTCCCTGATCAAGGACTTTTCCATCTCTCATGTTCTGCCAGTGAGGAGAGGCACAAGAAGCCAGGAGGGCACAAGAAGCAGAGGCAGGACACCTCACCCAAACTAGCCAAAGGGGTATTCCGTACCACAGCACATCATTCCCAGTATATAAACTGGGGAGAGTTACCTAGAACAGCAGATCACTGCTAGTGTCAGGCTGGGTATTGGTCAACAGCTGGTGAGCAATTTTATTGTGCATCACTCATGTTTATTGCTCCATTTCTTTACCCTTTTGGTTTTATATTCTCTCTCCTTGTGTCGTGGTTTAAAACCCCACCTCAGTCTCCCGCAGTACCACACACCCCTTTCCCCCACCCCACCTCCCCACTCCCGGAGGGATGGGGAGGAGAACCGGAGGAATATAACTCCCACGGACTGAGATAAAACCAATCCAGCAATTAAGGTATAACACAAATCACTACTGCTACCACTAATAAATCAATGTTAGAGGAAATAAACAAGGAGAGAGAATACAATACCACCCACCGAAACGAGCCCAACCCGGAAGAGAGCTAACTCCCCCCCTTCCAGCCAACTTCCAGTTACCTCCCTGAGCATGACATGCTGTGGTATGGAATACCTCCCCGACTAGCCCAGGCCAGGCGCCCTATCTCTCCCTCCTCCCGGCCTCCCCTCCTCCCTGGCAGAGCATGAGCTCAGAAAAGGCCTTGGACCAAAACCAAACATTTAAGCAGTAACTCAAAAATGTACGTGCCACCAGCAACCGCTCCCAGCCCGAAAGTCAAAACACAGCACTGCACCAGCCACCAAGAAGGAGAAAAAATGACTGTTACTGCTGAACCCATGACACCTTGTTATTTCCCTTATCATTATAATTGTTAGTGGTAGTAGTAATAGTTTTATGTCATATTTTAGTTATTGGACTGTTCTTACCTCAACCCATGGGGTTTACATTCTTTCAGTTTTCCTTCCCACCCTGCCTGGAGGCAGGGGTAGGGGAGGAGTGAACAAATGGCTATGTGGTGCTGAGTTACCAGCTGGGTTTAAAACACGACACTCAGCTTAACACACTTAACTCTTGCTTCTAATACCGTGGCTATTTATGCATTTTAAATTTGATATTTAAAAGACATACTTGCCCCTCTTCAATAACTCTAGGACAAATAGAACTGAAGTTTCTCACCTTGTCTTCAGTCAAGAAGTATATGCAATGAGATACATAATCATATTTTACTTAGCCCTGTGGCTCAAATATTCCTGCCCATAGAGCTTTAGTGAAATAGGTGAGGGATGCTGCTTCCTCTCTCTTGCTCCAATGGCTAGGGCTTGCTCCTGGGATGTAAGGATTATAGCTTCATATTTCTCAGGTAGACACTGAGATCCTGTCTCCTTCCTGCATATGAAGTTATTATGGCAAAGGATACCTTCATCTTCCAGCAGTGTTTTATGAAAAAACCAAGAGCATACTGGTCTGATGTCTGATGTAGGTGGCTGTGCACAGGAATAGGTTTTGCTGTGAGCATCTGTCTCCTGGTGATATCTGTCTCACAGAGCTTCTAAAGCCTTTCCTTGCTCTCACCTGCTCTCCTGTCTTATTCTGTCTTCACAGTTGTCTTGTGCATGTGAACTGTTGCTGTAGTTGTGAACTCTGGTCAGATGTAACCAGGTTCCCCATGTTTCATTGCTGGGACAGAGGTACTCCATTCACCATTTCTGCAGCTGGCATGCTTGGCTTTGGGCATTATAGCCCTGGGCACTAGAAATGTTCTCATCCTTGCTGGGGCTAGGTTCAGGCTCCTAGCTCATGGCTGTGGTTTCAACTAGTTGACAAAACTCCTTAAGAAAAGGGATATTTAGCATTGCAAGTCATGAAGACTTTTGTGGCTTGAGCTCCTAAGTTATTCTCCATTCATCATTCAGAGACATCTCTGGCAGAAGAGGGTTGCTGGCTTGTGTTGTAACTTGGTGAAATTAAAAATTCTGGAACTGTTGAAATCGAGCCCAGGGATTAATAATGCGGCTGCTGTTAACTGGAAGTGCAGTTTCTGTGCCACAGTAAAGAGACCAGCTACACAAATGTTCAGTTATCCTGTCAATGTATTACAGATCTCTTGACACCTCTCTTCATTCTCTTTTCAGTCTCTTGACTCCCTCCACTTTGCTGCGTTTTCTGTTACAGATATCTTGTGCTCAGTTCTGCTCTGTGGCAGGGGCAATGTGCTACTATGGATACATTGAAAACCCCAGAATGTTACCATTTTACACCTGAAACAAAGAGATTGAGCCAAAATGCAAAACATTTCTGCATTTTCTGAGTGTACTTTGTGCAAGGCGAACCTGAAATTGAAAGAGATCTGGATATTTTATTTTTCTTTTTGCCAACACTGATTGTTTTCTCTTGCTCTTTCAGGCTTTATTTAAAAGGCCACAGCGGAACAGCTGGAAAACAGAGTAGCCTGATTTTACATGGTGCTGAATTCAGTACAAAAGATGCTGACAATGACAACTGCATGTGTAAATGTGCTCTCATGTTGACTGGAGGTGAGTACAACTTGGAAAATACGTGATACCTTGACAGGAATCTACTCTGTTTTCCTAAAGGAACCATGGATGAAGTTGCACTCACAGATGTGTAAGTACTGTGTGAAAATTCCTTTTATTATTATTACTCCTACTCTTTTCTGTATATGTATTGTGGTAGTGCCAATACCTCAAGATTCCTATCAGCAGGGAAGGGATTACTCTGAGATGCAGTCAGTATACTTCTGCACTGAACAATTTCAAGTGTGAAAGCATAAGTTATTGTTGAAGCAAGAAAGGCAAAGTAAGAGAGAAGTTAAGAGATGAAGAAGAGGGAAGAAACTTTGTGAGAAGTAGGAGAATTAGCAAGAAAAAGAAAAAGAAGACAGACAAATGGGCATTGGAAAGTAAAGTTTAAAAATCAGAATCTGGATTTGCAATATATTATCTACCTCATTTAGGGGTCTGATTCTGCTATTGAAATAATTTTAAAGAGTCAGCTTTCTGTCTTATATGTGTGTAATAAATATGTTTATATAAACCTAATTAATGCAATGGCCAAATAACTCATCTGTGAAATACTGGACCTGCAATGCCCTGTTCAAATTGTGGTATATAGCTGTTCTGCAAGATTTAAGACAGTGTCCATAGTGAGCTCGGTTGAACTGTGGAAGGAAACAAAGAAAAGTTGAGGTGGAGAAAACTCAGAGAAGTTATACTGAGACAGTTTAGAGCACCACATCATGTATAGTGTATATGAATGATGCTTGCTTCCTCCAGTGCAGAGGACGAATACCTGAGATGGTCACCCCATACAGACACCTAAAGCTCTGCAAAAGAGTGAGAACTTTCCCTGGAAAATTATGCTTATTCCTAATCCCTATATGGGTAAACTTATTTTTTGTCTCCAGGACACCATATTAAAGCAGAAAGATTAAATTGGGATTCTTTGGTTCATTAACTGCATGACAAAAAAGCCCTCATTTTCACACCTGACCTTCTTCAGAGACTCTCCCTCAGTGTTTTCTATCTTTTGTTTTAAAAAAACATATAGCATGCAAATTATTCAGTATTCTGGATCAGACTGCTGAACTGGTATTATTTGTGGTTACTGGCACTCAGACATAATTCATCTCAGCCCACATTCAGGAATATATGAGGCTCTAAAGCTATCATCTGCTAACAGAAGATAGGTTCCCATCACTGGGAATTTATATCAAATCAAAACCTATCTCCTCATGCTTTTGCCAATTGGAAATGACCCAGTTGGGAAAATCTTCAAAGAGCCAATTTTTCAAACTTTCCTAACTTCCCTTAGTGATATCTTATCAAATGTCAGTATGGGAAACTTCTTCCAGTAGACAGGTGATCAGATGTTACCTTTCCATTTCTATAAAATAAAAGAAGCTAACCAGATAGTTCTAGAGGCAGATAATGGATAAGAACTCAGTGTTTATTTCAGTTAAGATTGTTGACTTTTCCATTTAGATATCATGCTAAATTAAAGTATCTTACTTCCAGGGCAGGCCAGAGTCTAGTGAGAAGCTCCTAAATGTGAGTTGTGTCTGTGCTGAAGTGCAGACTCATTCATGTACTCAAGCTGCCTGGAAATACCTCTGCTCCCCGATGGCTAATTCTGGGAGCTGAGAGGTTTGTTTATTTTCCTGCCCTGACTTCTGTGGCAGGTCAATGCCCTGCTAAGGTCAACCTGCTGTTGAACAACCATTCCACAAAGTTCACACGTATTTTGCAGCAGCAGTCCTGTAAATCAACAGGAAAACCACATATTGGAACATACTGGTAGCAAATTAAAGGAATATATAGAAAGGGAGAGAATTATCAAAGGACCACAAATAGAACTAAACACTGCAGAGTGAAAGGAGATTCAGCTACCCTTTGGGGATAGATGAGTCTAGTCTTTTGGACTAGATTCTGAGTACCAAGTCTTCTGGAGATACGCTGTACAGCACTGAGTAATATGTAGGTCAAGAAAAAACTTTAATCATGCTAGAATCCTCCCCCAACACTCTGCTATGCTTTGCTCCTTGAAATGACTTCCTCATTCCTTGAAAAATATCAGACATTTAATTAAATATCAAAACATTTGTTTAGTGAGTAGATTTCAGTTTTGTTTCACAGACAAAGACTAATTAAGAAAAGTAGCAATGATAATGGATTTTGGAAAACCTCTTTTTTTCCAAATGATACCAACCTCTGTTAGTTTTGGCAACATCACAGAGAGCTTTTAATGATGAATGATATGAAATCTACAGGCAGGTTTCAAGTTATCTTGACAGTTTGGGTGAGCATGTTATCTCTATGAGGTGAACTGAACATATTTATGTCAGGAATAAAGGCTAAGATAAGCTGAAGCTCAAGACTGTGATATGGTTATAGTCAAGGCTGAAAATAAAAATGTAAGGAAAACATACATTTCTCTCAGTGATCTTACTAGATGTCAGTTTTATTTGGTCTATATCAAAACTATTATCCTCTTTTCTCCTTTATTTCCTCCTACCCCCCCCCCCCCAACAGGCACACTCCCCAGAATAAGAAATAAATAAATACTGGGAAAATAATAGAGTAGCATCAATAGTATTGTGCATGTGTTTCTTGTGCTTTTAAGAACCATGCTCCTTGACTCCATTTTAATGCAGTTTTAAGTAAATTACTTCAAAAGTACATGAATGAGCTGGATTCTTAGTCCCTGTGAACTACACACGGCAGTTAAATGATTTAGCTGCTTTTTTTGTACCTTGAAAAATTTAAATTAAGCATGTTAAGTTTATTTTAAAGGGAGAAAAAATATATTTATTCAAGTAACTACTTTATTTAAGCTTAATATTTGTCAAAACTGTAAAAAGCCCCAATTCTGTCATAAAAATATTTTAAGAACTAGTACAATATCTCAGGCCAGTAAACTAATGAAAATGTTATATCCTCATAGCATTGTTTTGAAGAGTACTCCAGTGAACTACATACACAGCTTTTTTTGCAAGAAATAGCACTTATAGTGTAACAGGCTGTCACTGGAATGAAACACCGAGTAGATGTCCAAAGTGCTTCAGACAGATTTCCAACAGTAGAACACTTAATGTCTCTGGATCACATTTGTGGGCACAAGGCCACGTAAGAGCATCCTGCCAGGATACCACCTGTCAGCTGAGCCCCAGAAGTTGTTTGTGCAATTGTTTTCAGTCACTGGAAAGTGACTTATGGCAACTTGGCCCGCAGTAAAAAAGCCTTGAGGTGATTTGTTTTGTCTTGCATTGGTTGCAGTCAAGGCATTTACCTGGTTTCAAGTCACAAATTGGAATGTTCCTAAACCTCTGATCCCTGAAATACTTTGACAAAGTGACAAGCAGTCTTTCTATATGTCTTTCTAGGGCTGAAGTGGCATCGGATTACTGAAATAACTTCTTTTATTTTACTGGAAGAAGAGGTCCATCCAGCTACAGTCTCTTGCCTCTGACAGCAGTCAGCAGCAGATGCCTTAGTTTGGGCTCAAGAACAATATAAATAAATGATGCTTCCCTGGAGTATTTTCCCAGTATCTTTCGCATCTCAGGGGCTTCCCAGATCTGAGACAGTTCTCATGTATTTACTAATCCTCAATGAATTTCTCATCTATTAAGCGAGAGTGCTCAATGACAATCCCAAACAGTGGTACACTAATTACTTATTGTTTCACTGCTTTTTTCTCCAAGTGGTGCACTTTATGCATGTCTGGCAAGAATGGTATGGAGAATTCTGGTCATGGCTTGGAGGGAATTTCTTGGCTGAATATAGAAATCTGTCCTTATATAATACAATTAGAAAAAGACATAGTTTCTTTTATATTTTGTTTGAAACCAAAACTTCTAAAGTAGAAACTTCAGCACACTTGAAGGTATCCAGCTTGAACCCCTGTATGTATATCTACTTACAGAGGCAAACATCAGTTTTTAGGCTTTATGCATATTGTTGCTTCCATAACAAAGTTACTTTGAAAACACCATTCATGAAGTTTCATTTATGTTGCCTAACATTTTAAATAGAGAAATGTAACCACCATAGGGATTAGAAGTGAACAGAAATAAGTTTATAGGACTATGTTACCCAGTTGAATGAAAAGTTAATGCCTTTTCATTCTATGTACTCTCAGCTAAATTCTGGTTTAATCTTCAGGATGTCAAGTACCAGTTGCTAAATAACAGTCTGGTCAATCCAATACTCTAACGAATAAAAGAACATAGGCCTAGAAATGGATTCCAGAGAACATTTAGTCCCTTTCTAAGACAGACTCTACCTATTTCTTTCTGTCTTTCTGATCATCTTCAAGATTTCTAGTGATACAAATTCATTCGCTTAATGTAATCTGTTATGGAGTTTGGCTACATTTTATATAAGAAAAGTTTGTTGGCTAAACCAATTCCCTGACAATTTATTTGTGTTCCATCTTGTCTTATCCTCCATCACTGGAAAGAATAGACCACTCCTTTGCATTCCTTTGGAAAGCTGCTTTATTTCGGCAGTGTTTTTTATGAATTTGAGACTGCTGGCAATCTGTCTTTTGAATTCTGGACTAAACAACCCTAAGTCTTTCCTCCTATATTTTGGATATTTTCCTCCTCTTTTGGACTCTATTCAGTGGCTTCACATATAGCTTGAGGTGTCATCCAAAACTACACCCAGTCTTCTAGCTGAGAAGTTACCAATGAAAAGTCAAAGTAAAACCATCTAACTTCTTAAAAGTACATTTCAACTTCTTGAAAGGTTACATGAAATAAATTGTTATGTCTTTTGAACAATGAAGACTGTTTCAATATTTTTGCATTAGAAAGTGTTCTCATTGGCTGCGGTGCCAAATGCACTAAATTTTATGGCCAAACCCAGAGGGTTAGAAATAAATCTGGCTTTTCATAGGATCCATTTATCTCATAAACCCAAACAAATGTACCATTGAAGCATACTCTGGATCTTATTGAATGGTTTATATTGATCTCACTGCATTTAGAATGTACTGAGGAGAGAGAGCAGAGACGTGTGAAGAAAGGGTCTGCCATCAAATGTGCAGGGTTTAGATGCCTATTCTTCTACTATTCTTTTACTTTTTTTGCTTTAACTTCTTTTACTATATATGCAACTAAGAATCTTTCATCAAACCTGCATGATCGTTAACACATTCCCAGTGCATGTCAGATTTACAGTGCACTCATGAAATGATGAGCACTGGGCTATTAACAAAGAATTTTACATATATATATATGCTTAATTACAATTAATACCACAAGCCAAAATGGAAATATGTTAGCTTTGGCATAAAAAAGCATTTTCTATGCTGCTTTTGCAAAGAATATTTTATCATATAAAAATTATGCTTGTGACTTCAGAAAACCATTATAAAAGATGGCTGTATACTTTTTCTTGTAATATCACTACTAATTTGAGCAATGTTCCTTCACTAGGTAGGGTGGGGGGGTTTTTTGCAAGAATTCATGCAAATTATCTCAATATACATTCATATTTGACCAAAGATATAGTACAGGCAGGTCTGTGGAGATGAAATATCTGGTCATAGGTGGTTTAAGCATGCTGAAGCACTCAAAAACCATTTATTTAATTAAAAGAGCTGACATGAAATGTAACAACTTCCCATCAGCAATAGTAACATTGACCAAAGACCAAATAAGGGTCCATAAAGTGTGAGCATGTGTTAGCAGCTTTCCACAGTGAAGATTCAAGTTTATTTGTATAGATGAACTTTCAAAGAACTTATCAAGCTATTAGCTAAATTATTCTTTTTTGGACAATGTACTTTATGACCTAAGGATGTTTATTGCAAACAGAGACAGTAATGCTGCTTGTACTGCACAAATTATTACAGGTGGACTGGACTAACCTCAAAAGACTGAATCAACCCTTAATTCAAACAAGAAATTAGTGATTTTGTGATCACGTCTTGACAAAACTACCTGTGTTTCTGAATGAAAACACTCTTAACCTTCTCATGAAACCTCCTCTTCCCACTTCATTAGTCACTATTTCTCATTGTGCCCAAACTTCGTGAGCCATCCTGCCCAAATCAAATATCCCATGGTTATCATTTTCAAGGTTAAAATCTTACTGCCATTCAGAGAAGACTTGATATTTATTTGGGAAAGCCACTACCTTATAGTGAAACATAAACAAGATTCTTAATGGAAGAAAAATACTATGAACTTCAGGGAATGAGTCAAGATTTAACTACTGGGAATCTTTCCTCATGGCTCTGGAGCTTCTTTATTTGGTGTTTTCTCCAATTGCACTGCTGTAGGTATCTCTTTCAGAAACCGCTATTTTATGTTCCCAGTTTACAGCTACCAAGAAAGTCAGTGTTTCCATTCCTCATTCCCACTATATATAAGGTATCTGAAAAATTGCTTCCTTTATACCCATTCAAAGATATAGATTTTGATGCTGAAACATGCAGTAGGAAGTCTTCTGATAACCTGAGGCCCTATGGGGAATGAGGAGCTTTAAGAGGACTGCAGGGGAGGATGGAGAAAAATAACTATATAGAAAGAACAGAAAAAGAAATAAAAGACTTACTAAAACTTACAAAAAGAAAGAGAGAAAGTAAACCCAACATTTAATGTAGTATTATGAAATATCTTTAAAAAATTTCATACAATCTTACTAGCAGGAATAATGCTCATTAAAACACATTTTGAAAGAAAACTGTAATGAAAGATTTGAGCAAATCCTCACACGAGTTTTGCAAAATTTTGTGTTTCTTCAGCTGATTCCACTTTTAACAGAGATTTTGTAAGGCACAGCTGCAAATCTTGATCCTAAAAAGGCCATTTCTACATCCATTGCTTCTTCTTGAAAATGAAATGATAACTAGCAAACCTTGCCATGTCTTCACATCCCAACACCATAAACAGAACCCATCTGCATCTGTGTTCCAGCTTTGAAAAATGAGGATTAGATTTTCCCTGTTTAACTTTGCCTGAAGTTTCTATAAGATTATACTCTGGTTGCAGTAAAACATTAGCTGTAAGACTTCTTCTTTGTTTATTGCCCCCTTAGGTAAAACATTGTAATCAAAGAGAGGTCAATTGTTTCAAAATAGAAGTTTGCCAGAATTTATCTGGCATAAATTCTTCCCTTAAGATTTTATTATGAAGTGTTACTTCTGAAAAAAGCCCACTGAGTATTATCCAAAATCTAAGAAATTACTTTACAAGACTAGAAACATAAATTACACGGATCTGAATACAAAGGACAGAGTAAGCACTGGATCTGCAGGCTAATCACGATCAGTATCAGATCAGTAGTAGTAAAGCATAGTTTAAAATATGTTTATACGATGCATTCATTACAGGTAGATACAAGGCTAACCACTGTATATGATGAAATTGAATGATTTGCAAGGGCAGTGCACATTGTTCAAAAGGAACTTCTAACAACTGAATTCCTTTTCCAGAAGTCAGAGTAGGAAACATGCTGAAAATTTAGAATCCTATGTTTCAGTCCACTGTGACACTTGCAGCATTCAGTAGGCCCTCACTAGATGAGATTGTCACTACCTGTAGTGCTTGAAAAAGGTTTGCAGGGGGTCTTGGGAATATTACAGTGCTGTGATGTGCAGGCTGAAATAACTTTTGAAAATAAAGTGGCATTTAAAAAGCAAAAGTCACCATCCAATCTTTATATATTACTTGCCTTCATACATGGAGGTAAATGTTCAGTATAACCATATTACATGGAAAGATACACAAGACCTGTGCTGAAGATTTACAGACATAGGTCTTACTATGGAGAAACAAAAAAACTAAAAAGCAACCCACCAGCCAAATACAAAAAAATACCTCCAAACTCAGCCGAAATCTTTCTTGACAAATAGAGGTTAATATATTTTTGATATTGAGAATATTAGCTTTTTGCAGTATGGGGACTCATTCTGTTTTCCTTAGTCTGAGCTAAGCATCTTTCTGTTACATTACATAGATAACCTGTCAGCTGTTGGAGAGAAAATTCTATTCCCATCAAGATATACAATGAATACACTACTGTCAGTAGAGTTAGCGTGTCACCTAGTTTATCTTTGTTAGTTTGTGCTCTGCAATCTTGGTGTTGCCAAGTTTCATGTTATTTGGAGTTTTCCTTATAACTCCCATGGCAGTCCAAAATTCACCTTAACAAGAAAAGATTTTGGGGATGTGAGCAAGAGAGTTGTCTGATTAATTGCCTTTTAAATTTAAAGCAACAATTCAAAATAGATTTGAAGACTCACTCTCTTTTTCATCACTGACTCCATTTTCTCCATTGGTTAAAGACATACATGCATGTTTTGACTGCAGAAGTCTAAAGGTGAGATGACTTATTTGCATGCAGTTTGCAACCAAAGCTACATTTCTAGTAAGTCTGGATTTTCTGCATTCAGTCATATGAATGGTAGCAAAACCTCTGTCCTTGTTAGTAATATTCACAAATACTTGGCAAATATTTCTGGTTTATTTTCAGTGCCATGTTGACAGAGCAGTCACAAAGGTGGAGGTATGGCTTTACATGTATTTTCTCTGGCAGAAAACTCTGGTTGAAAAGTTCCTGAACTGCTACATTTCTTTTTTATCCTAACTTCTCAATTTAATACTCCGTCAGTTGTGCCAACACAACAGTTCACTGGGCCATTCTGTAAAACCCAGATTGCTGGTTTGCTCTCTGAATGCAAAGTTCTGGTCTTTGCTAAATCTCTGCCACCTCACTTTTCAGAATAGTCTTACAATGCAGCTGGAGTAATAAACTAGAATCAGCCATCTGGGCAAGACATTTTTGCCCTGTCTTTCTAGTAGAATAAAATATATGCTGCTGCACACAGAGTTCAAAGGGTTAATGAGTAGGAAGCAGCATCTTGCAGGGGCACAAAATGCAATTAGTGGCTTTCTAAGGCTAAATTTGATATCAACCAGTAACATTTTTAGTATCTTTTTGTAGTCAGCGGTGTTCAAGTAATTAGCAATTTTCTGCTACCTATAGACACATAAGTAAATAATGTCTGCAAACCCCTTAAAAAAAAAATGAATAAGCATTTGTCAGTTTTCTAGGCGTCAGGTGAGAACTTGCTCAGGGGCTTTGCAGAGAAGTGAACAAATCTCAAATGAGCCTGTGCGAGGACCCTCCTGACACTGCTGATGCAAAAGTGTTTGTCACATATCAAGATTAAGAGGCTCAAGATTTAATACAGATTTTCATATATAAAATTATAAGATTGAGGAGTGACCGTCACTATTCTGGCCCAAACAGTACCTGCAGTGAATATATCTTGATTGAAATTGGCCATACTGTCACCTAGATGCATGCACACTCAGGTAGTCATCTAAACCATCTGTCCATGCACACAGGTATTCTGACTGTCACCACCCTACAGTATATTTGTCTTCTTCACTTAGCCTTTCCATTCATTTACTGAGTCTTGTTTGTAAATTTATCAGAAGTCTTAAAGAGTTTACTTGTTTCCTTGTACATCACTGTGAATACAGATTATCTATTGTTATAGTACTGTAAATACTGTAAGAGGGCAGCACCACCGCACTCATAGCCCACGTTTGCTAAGCACATCTGACCTGAGAGAATAAGAAAACTGAGCAATTGAACAATCACAGTTAAAGCGATAGAAAAGAACTAGTAAATAAAATTGAAACATGCTTATACTCAAAATAATCAAACAAGTGAAATTATGCAAAAATACTTATAAATTATAAGCTCTCTGAGGTTTACATTAGTACTGTTTAAACAGGAGAAGCAGTTTATTTGTCTTTGTTGTTCTTGCTTTTGCTTCACATGCTGCATATAAAACAAGAATGAGTTAGGACTTTTCCATCTCTGTAACTACAAGTTCATTCTCCAGCACCACTGATTATAGGATGGCACAGAAGAGCAAAAAAAGAAAACATTAATATATCTTCCCCACTACCACTCTAGAAGTATTAATGAGCCTGGGAACACAAGAATTTGATAATCAGCTAAAACTCTTAAATAAAATAAAAATACTTAGTGCACTTGTAGTTTAATCATTTGTTTTAATGTTTTCAGGGTGGTGGTTTGATGCCTGCGGTCCCTCCAATCTCAATGGAATGTTCTATACAGCTGGGCAAAACCATGGAAAGCTCAATGGCATCAAGTGGCACTACTTCAAAGGCCCCAGTTACTCCTTGCACTCCACCACCATGATGATTCGTCCCTTGGATTTTTAAAGGCATTTGGTGGTGAATCCCAGAACAAACCAGGATGACACTGCCCTCAGCAGCACCACTATGACAGTTTGAAGGTAAAAGGTGAAGGTCTTCTTAAAAGCAACATGTAGGGATGATGAAAAGTTGCTTCATTATCACCCCATAACCTGCAAAAACTCTCCAAGTCACCCCAGAAAAACTCTCCCATTTTGATGACTGGGGAAGGCTCGGTTTAGAAGAAGGTTGCTGCAATAATTTTCCAGAGAACACCTGGATCTGTTTATTTAACCCAAACCTGGTGCTTGTCAGTGGATATCTTTTTTTTTCTTCATTTTTTTTTTAAAAAAAAGATGCAAAAATGTACAAGATTATTCAGCAACAGCTTCAGAATTTGAAGAACTGAAATATATCAACTACAGTCGATTGAGTAGAATGTTATTCATCAGTGAAATGTCAAAATTATACCCATAAAAATGGATTACAGAGCCACGTTTTTTAAAACTCATCTTAAGGCACTCAAGATGACCACTCCAAATATTGTTTTTCTTAAATGAACTGAATTTAGATATTGGATAGATTTATGTTAATCCCAGAGTCAAATAATTTGTGCTAGTACTATTTTTCATTAAATCCTTTAAGGACATGTTTCTCATAAATAAACTGAGTCAAACATATAAAGAATGATAAGGGTAATAAGCATAAATTTTTCAATTGCTCTGTAGAAGTAAATCAGATAATTGGCATAATCCCTGAGCTAGGATTTATAGTGTGATAACAAAAGTAGCTGTGTTTTGAGATTTTTCCCTTCTTTCATTAAAGGCAGTCTGAATGTCATGTAGAAAAATTAATGGAAGGTTTAAAGAATGTGAAATATTATCCTAAAGAAAATACAAGATTTTGCATGGAATATTTCCATTAAAAGTAAACAGGAATGCAAACTGTTAGGGTATATATACATAAATGCATAGCTTAAGGCAATGGATTCATTTTACAGTATCCTTGCATGTGCACAATTTATCATTATTTTTCTTTATTATTACATTTTTGTGAATATCAGAAGCATGCCAGTTCTACACAGTGCTTAGGCTACAACTATAAAAAAATACTCATCAGAGTAGTATAGAAAATAAAGAGTTGTGAACTTGTAAATAGTATGTTAATATTTCCTGTAATGGTCATTTGATTTGTACAGGCAGCCCTGACCCCACTCTGAGGATGCAAAACCTCAAAAGGATATAAATATTATAAGAACTTTAAAAGGCTGCTTAAAGTTTGTTAGCGTGTAGTTTTGTTGTATTAAAATGTTGGAGAAGTAGGGGGCAAGATGCACATTTTAACTCTTGGAGAAGATCAAGTTCCTAAAACAACAAGCAACAAAATAGTTGGGTGGCCCATGAGGGTATAGAGAAAACTCTTTCCATTTACAGCCCCTTGTGATTTAGTCATATGAGTAAAATCCATTTGGAAAAGTATCTTGCAGTCATTCTATTTCTGCTATATATAAAATGAAAAAGTTTAGCCCGCTTCCACTGAAACAAAAGTAGTATTTTCATCAAGTAAATTAGGATGAACATGACACACAAAATCTACATGTGGTAACTTTTTTGTTTGTCTGTTGATTTGTTTCGTTTATTAAATGGTTCCTGAGACTAGGTACAAAAAAGATCTGATTATTTTTTAAAGGATGGTGACAGAGTAACTGCCTTTATTTTTTTTCTCTTCTCCTTCCCTTCTTTCTCCCTCCCCCCCAACCCTTCCCCCCCCCACCCCCCAATTATTTCCATGGAACAGGATTTTTTAAACATCCCTTTTTAAAGATCACAAGGCCCCACATGGTTCTCTTTGGTTTTAAGCAGGAAGATCTTTTCTTTTTGTGTATTTGTATATATTTTTATATATATTTGAAGTAATCTTGCCTAGGGTTAATTTGCTGTTTTCTGCTGAATAAGTTACTAAACTACTCCATACTCAGCAGTTTTTTCACAGAGCTGTTTTGTCTCAGTTTCCACCAGTTTTTTTAATGGTCTCCATTTATGTTCGAAATATGTGGTCCGTCTTCCTCCATATTCTCAAAAGATATATTTTTGCAGGTCTTCAATTTAGTAATGCTATTTTTGCAGATCCTATTGCAAAAGGAAAACCACATTTAAAATAAAAGAGCATGATACTGTTTATTTATCTGAGTTTGAAAAAACTGTGGATTTGGTTTCCTATCCTTTATAATAAAACATTATTAAAAATTGCAGAGTCTGTGTTTTGCTTTGCTTTAAGTATACCTTTCTGTGGCAGGCTAACAACATTTTTCAAGCCACCACCTCTCCTTGTATGAAATATAAATTCACACAAAGCCTAGAAAGGGAGTCTGATTACAGATTGTCCAGAAATCTACATTACTAATCTTTCAAATCCATATTTTAGTATTTTTATTCAATTTACTTGATTAAAATTATGGGCCCTATATTTCTTATTTTAAGTTCAAATCATACAACTCTATCAATCTTTAAAATAAAATGTTTCTTGAATTACACAAAGATAAAATTGAAATGTGATGTGTTCTATCATCCATTCACTCCTGTTGCATGGCAGTGACAAATCTCCATTGATCTCTTAGCCAGAAATGCCTCTTGCTCCATTTGTATACCTTTTAACACTACACGGATCAGTTTAAGCATCTCTTTGTAGTCAGTTTATCCTCGTTTTCTCAGGAATTTTTCCTTAATTGGGTTCATTCATTCAGACCAACCTAGATGTTTAAATCAACACTAAAGCTGTGAGGAGCTACATACATAAAAGCATGTTTCACTCTTTAAATTGAATGTGCATGAACTGCATGGATCGAAGAGTTACACTTAGCAAAAATAGTGTCTCTGCATTTGATTTATGTTAAAATTTTGCTTACCTTGAAAGAAACTAGAAATATAGTTAGTTGTCAGTGGTAATGGTAATTTTACTATTTCTTCCTGGTTTATAAAAACAAAATATTCATAGGTCAATAGATGTGTTTTCCATAGCATATAGATCCTTAATTTTTAATATCTTTTAAGGCTGGAGATGTAATTTAATGCACACTCTTCTGAGTGCCCTAGAATCCAGCACTGGCCTGTTAAGTAGGCAAGTCATCTACATTTATAATCATCTGTACAACAGGTTCCCAAGACACAGCTCCTTAAAAACCTTTCCAGCTATAATAACAACTTACTTCCCTGCAGATCTGCTGCTCAAACCACAGCTCTGAACATGCCTCAAATAACCTCATTTGGGATTGGCACAGCACTCTCTTCTCCTTTGGGAAGAACAAAACTGTAACAGCAATCACAATAAGAGCTGAACTCTCCAGGTAGGATCAAGCTTAATTTACAACCAGAATGTGCTGCGGTTGTGCCAAGAAACATTCCTACCTACAGTCTTTTACATAAGCTGGACAGCTTGAGGAGAGAGGCAATAACCCCTGAATACAGCTGATGCTGCTGGTGTTGCCTAACTCTGACTTGTGGTGTGCATACACACACACACATGCACACACACAAACATGCACACACACAAAAAAATCCGTATGTCTGCAGAAAGCTTGACACAGCCAATCAAAAGCATCTCTTTTAAATTTTATCTAGAAGAACAGTAATCTCAGGCCAATAATAGAAAAAATCCAGAAAGCATGAAAAACTAAATAAATCAAAAGTGCAAATGCCAACAGGAAGACATTTTAATAGTGCCCCTGTGCACAGCTGGCAATGCTTGCCTTCTGCTGCCTGTATGTAGTCACGGGAAGGCAGGCAACAGACTTAACTGAAGACCAAAGACTTGCAGAAGCTTGTGTTTGCAACCACACCATCATTTACTGGGACAGCCAGTTCAGTCCCTGCCAAACTATGGAGAAGGAACCTTTCTTGACAGCCATGTGCCATGCAAGGCCATGGAGGGTAAAACAGACACATATGTCCTTTGTTGCTACTTAAACAGAAAACTGATGCTTTGGCAGGTCAACCCTAGGAGCACCAACAGGACTCCAGGAGAGTAGCTCCTAGGGATATGCTTCTGGGAGATGGGGGTAGGGAGAGTAGGAGGGTGTGGGGGGGAAGGGAAAGAAACTCTAAAACAAGGAGCAGGAAAATTGGAGAATCCTGATGCACTGAGACAGGTAAGAAAGAGCTGAGGAAGAATGATAGTGGCTGTTATAGGCTAAGACAGCTAAGGAAGGAAAGGAATCAGATCAGGGAGCTGAAGGCAAAAGTAATGAAAGAAGGAAGTCACTGCTGAAAAGAGTACGGAGAAATGACAAAGGTGAAAGCACAGAAAAAAGGAAAATGAAGAAGAATTAGGCAGAGGAATCTATTAATATATTTATTAGAGGATAAGTAGTATCAATTAATTTTCCAAAGCCTGAAAGTTACAGTGTCAACATTTTACTTGCTGCTTTTATTTGATATTTACAATGCCATGGAGATACTGACATCTGGTAAAATCCAAGGCAATACTTAAAAAGCAGTCCCTTCTTAGAGGATTTTTTGGTAACATGCAGCTGAGAAACAGTTCCTCCTTTTAGCATAAGACAAGAATCCACCAGTAGATAAATCAGCTTTGGATAATATTTACTCTTCCACTAAAAGATGTGGACCTCCATCCTTTTGCAGCCTGCTCATGCTTATATTTAGAATCATTGTCTGCTTTAAAGGAAACTACAAATCTCAGACCTGATCTCATTCACCTTTATTGTCAAAACACTGGTTTGTTTTCTTTTGAGTAATGGAGCAGAACTCCTGGGTATATGGATATAAGTTTTATTCTTCTTTTGAAGCAAACCTTTCTCTTCTTTTTTTTTCTTTTTTTTTTTTTTAATTCAAAAACTTCTGCTTGGAGTTCCTCTTTCATCCACCAAAGCTGATTATTTAATCTCTCTTTGATAGCTTCCCTTAGCATTATTTGTTCTGTAAACCCTCCAGACAAAATTCTCCTCCTGGAATCATGCAGAGGTTTTAGTCTCCAGTCTTCTGCTCTGCCTTCACATGGAGTGTCACACTGCCCAGCACCAATACTGTCATTTCTAAGAGCTTTTTTTTCAGTCCTTCCAGGAAATCTGGAATTCCTTGAAGCAGAATCATTGCAGGTCCTAGATCCCACAAATCCTGGCCCATCCCTGCACATTGAACAGCAGCTGCTGAAATCTTTCTGGCAGAAAGCCACATCAGTCCAGGCAATCTAAGAGTCATCAAGCACTCCTGCTTCCCTCCTACCCATTTCTCCTGGAATAGCTCCCTGTCCCAAGAGTGGAGAGAAACACAGCCCAGGAGCCACTGTAATAGCAGCTTCTCACAAGGTGATGTCGCCGCACACCTCCAGGCTGTGCACACAGTCAAGCAGCCCCTATGGAGTGAAAATTCTGGCTTTTAGACTGCCTACTCACAAGACAAAGATGATACAAACATGTAGCCAAAGGCTTTTCCACCAATTAATTCGTTTTATTAGATGAAGAAACTAATGCTAGTTTTACCACAGGAGGAGACAAGCAGTTCCCTAAACACGTAGGTGGAGATGTGTCTAGTGTCACTAACAGAGGACTGATACATGCAACAATTAGCATGTTAAAAAAGCTTTGGTGTTTGTTTAGAGTTTCAAGGCTTTGGGAAAATACAATAATAAATACATAGGAGTTTGTGTTGTAAAAATGATTTTTTAAGCACAAGCAGTTTTGAGTACCCATAAGTGTAAAATGAAGACAAGGAAAACTTTCCTCTGTGACTCTGACTATGGGTTTGTTAACAGAGGTTTAGGCAGGAGGCAGGAGTTCTGTCACTGCTTCTTTTCCGTTGTGTGACGTGCAAACTCACAACACCAGCATCTGAATCTCCTTTCCAGCCACTGTGAGCTGCCCCACAGACTAGATCAGAAAAACTGTCTCAGTTTGATATCATATAAAATAAATTAAATGATACTGCTGCAAGCCAATGGAAAATACAGGAAACTGAAGCACATTTCTAATGTGACTATTCTGTTCAAGTTAACCTTTTACACATTTAAGTACTCAGAGAAAAAAGGAAGCAAAAATATTTATATTTTCAGTACAACCAGGTAGAACATATAGTTTAAATATCTATTGGATGCGTGGAGAAAACGGTAAAGAACTCATCCTACAACAAAGCAAGCTATCCTGCTATCTCAGCTCGTTCGGAGAGGCAGAGTCCTTATTTCTGACGTTTCTGCTGTTTGCTGCCACCTATGGTTCAAAACGAAGGTTTTCCAAAGGTCAATTCATTGCCAAAATCAACTAAACATGCAATGAAGGATCTAAAAAAAAAAAGGAAACTGAAGGGACTAAAACAAATAGAATATCCAACATGAATTGTCAAAGTTACTTCTATATTTAGGTATGTGCTTCCAGTTTTAAATGTACTTAACTCAGTTTATCCCAAAAGGATTAAAATGTATTGGTTTTATAACAACATAGACCTTCCCTAAAGAAGATAATGATATTTATAGAGTAAAAAAGTTGCTCAAAAAATTTCAGGTGACGGAGAAAGTGGAGTCTCACAAAACCCTTCTAAAAAATCATGTCACGTTTATCTCAGTTTTCATCAGAGATATGTATATGGAGGACGCATCAGGAGGCCTAAGAAAGAAGCAAAGAAAAGAAAGCTATAGAATTAAGACAGGAACTGAACTGTATTTTTAAAAAACACATTAAGATAGTTTTCAAGACAAATGCTGAGCAGTTGTAAATGTAAGTGTTCAATTTGTTCTTCGAACCTAAATTTAACCAACTTAATGCATAATGCATTATCCTGAAAGCCTTTAGTTTCTGTCTCACACACTGGTTTTATTGCACAGTCCAAGAATCACATTTTAGTAAGGTGTTTGACTCATGAAGAATAATTTATTGGGCAATGAAAATGTATCCCATAATTTTGTGTTTTTAACTCCCCAAATAATCAGCGCATTTTGGTGCCTTAATTTACTCTAGAATCATATTTAGCAATAGTAAAAATACAATGTCTTTTTGAGTTCAAGAATTCCTTTTGCTCTCTTAAGTCCACTGAAGTGTTATTTGCCATAAGATGGTTCAAATTAATATCTTTGGAGCAGCCCAAACTGTTAATCCTGTTGCCATACATAAGCTATCTTGTTTCTCTGACCTTTCACTTTCCAGTGTTCAAACCAGAGTCGTATTGAGGTTACGATTTGCAGGTCACAAGGTCACAGATAACCTTAGATATTAGTAGAACTCCATGTCATTTTCTTACAGAAACCAGAAGTGAATCAATATTTAGAAAGCTGGAGAAATACAGTTGTTCAAGCCCTTTTGATCACTGTGAGTCTCAAAAGCTGTGAGCTTAGCTGATCTGAACAAATAAAAATGAATGGGGATGGAACAAAACCAGAAGTCCCTTAGACAATACCTTTTCTACAAGTTTTAACACCAAGTCTCTTGATGTCGTTAGTTCCTAGAAAGCTGTGACGGGTTTAGTGTCTATCCACATAGATCCTGAATTTGTGGCCTTTAATCTGGAACATAATGTAAATGAAAGCAAAATTAAACAAAACAACAAAACATTCTCTTTTCTCCACAAAAATAAAAAAAAATGAAGTCAGGGAAGGCTAGTTGACATTATTCTTTCTGTATTCTCTTTGTCACAAACAATACTCACTGAGGCTTTCACACAAGATAAGAAGGTAAGGAAAACAAGTATTTCAGAGTCCACCAGGTTCCTTCATAGAATCATAGAATAGTTAGGACTAAAAAGGACCTCAAGATCATCTAGTTCCAACCCCCCTGCCAGGGGCAGGGACACCTCACACTAAACCATATCACCCAAGGCTTCATCCAACCTGGTCTTGAACACCGCCAGGGATGGAGCATTCACTACCTCCCTGGACAACCCATTCCAGTACCTCACCACCCTCACAGTAAAGAATTTCTTCCTTATATCCAGTCTAAACCTCTGCTGTTTAAGTTTCAACCCATTACCCCTTGTCCTATCACTACAGTCCCTAATGAAGAGACCCTCACCAGCATCCCTGTAGGCCCCCTTCAGATACTGGAAGGTTGCTATGTGGTTTCCATGCAGCCTTCTCTTCTCCAGGCTGAACAGCTCCAACTTTCTCAGCCTGTCTTCATATGGGAGGTGCTCCAGTCCCCTGACCATCCTCGTGGCCCTCCTCTGGACTTGTTCTAACAGTACCATGTCCTTTCTATGCTGAGGACACAAGAACTGCACACAGTACTCCAAGTGAGGTCTCATGAGAGCAGAGTAGAGGGGCAGGATCACCTCCTTTGACCTGCTGGTCACGCTTCTTTTGATGCAGCCCAGGATACAGTTGGCTTTCTGGGCTGTGAGTGCACACTGCTGGCTCATGTTCATTTTCTCATTGACTAACACCCCCAGGTCCTTCTCTGCAGGACTACCATGAATTTCCTTTTCGCCCAACCTGTAGCTGTGCCTGGGATTGCTCTGACCCAGGTGTAGGACCTTGCACTTGGCATGGTTAAACTTCATGAGGTTGGCATCAGTCCACCTCAAAAGCATGTCAAGGTCCCTCTGAATGGCATTCCTTCCCTCCAGACTATCAGCTGAACCACACAGCTTGGTGTCATCGGCAAACTTGCTGAGGGCACACTCAATCCCACTGTCCATGTCACCGACAAAGATGTTAAACAAGACCGGTCCCAACACCAATCCCTGAGGGATACATCTCGTTACTGGTCTCCAGCCGAACATTGAACCGTTGACCACAACTCTTTGAGTGCGACCATCCAGCCAGTTCTTTATCCACTGAGTGGTCCACCTATCAAGTTGATGTCTCTCCAATTTAGAGACAAGGATGTCATGTGGGACAGTGTCGAATGCTTTGCACAAGTCCAGGTAGATGACGTCAACTGCTCCACCCCTGTCCATTATTTTTGTAGCCCCGTCATAGAAGGCCACCAAATTGGTCAGGCAGGATTTTCCCCTAGTAAAGCCATGCTGGCTGTCACCAAGCACCTTGTTGTTTTTCATGTGCCCTAGCATGCCTTCCAAGAGAATCTGCTCCCAGATTTTGCCAGGCACGGAGGTGAGACTGACTGGTCTGTAATTCCCTGGGTCATCCATTTTCCCCTTCTTGAAAATGGGGGTTAGATTTCCCTTTTTCCAGTCATCAGGAACTTCACCTGACTGCCATGATTTTTCAAATATGATGGCCAGTGGCTTTGCAACTTCATTCGCCAGCTCCTTCAGGATCCGCAGATGGATTTCATCAGGGCCCATGGACTTGTGTACATTCAGGTTCTTAAGATGGTCTCGAACCAGATCCTCTTGTACAGTGGGCCCAAGGTCTAGGTTTTCACAGTCCCTGCATCCACCTTCCAAGACTCGGGTGCTGTGGTCAGAGCCTTTGTCAGTGAAGACCGAGGCAAAGAAGCCATTCAGAACCTCAGCCTTCTCCAAGTCCTGTGTAGCCAGTTCTCCTGAAAGTTTCCGGAGGGGGCCTACATTGTCCTTAGTCTGTTTTTTAGCCGCTACATACCTATAAAATCCCTTCCTATTATTTTTAACATCCCTCACCAAGTTTAGCTCCAATTGGGCCTTAGCTTTCCTAACTTGGTCCCTAACTGCCCGGACAACATCCCTGTAATCTTCCCAGGCCACCTGTCCTTGCTTCCACGTTTTATAAGCCTCTTTTTTCTTGTGAATTTTTCTCAGCAGCTCCTTATCCACCCAAGGAGGTCTCCTGGCCCTCCTGCTGCACTTCCTTCTGGTCGGGATGCAACACTCCTGAGCTTGTAGCAGGTGATCCTTGAATATTAACCAAGAGTCTTGGGCCTTCATGCCCTCTAGGGCCATATCCCATGGAACCTTGCTAAGCAGGTTCCTGAAGAGGTCAAAGTCTGCTCTCTTGAAGTCCAGGGCAGTGAGCTTACTGCACGCTCTTCTCACTGTCTTGAGGACCTCAAATTCGACCATCTCATGATCATTGCATCCAAGACTTCCCTGGAGAGTCACATTTCCAACAAGCCTTTCCCTGTTGGTGAGCACGAGGTCAAGCAGGGCACCTCTCCTCATTGGCTCCTCTATTGCTTGCAAAATGAAGTTGTCTTCCACACAATGGAGAAACCTCCTGGATTGCTTGTGCCAGGCCGTACCGTCGCTCCAACAGATGTTAGGGTGGTTCAAGTCCCCCATGAGAACAAGCGCCTGTGAGCGTGAGGCTTTTCCTATTTGTTTGTAGAGTTCTTCATCCACAGGTTCCTCTTGATTAGGTGGTCTGTAACATATCCCCACAGTAATGTGTCCCATCACCGATTTCCCCTTAACCCTGACCCACAGACTTTCTGTTAACTGATCACCTGTCCCCAGACAGAGTTCCATACTCTCCAGCCTATCCCTAACATAAAGGGCAACTCCCCCTCCCCTCCTACCAGGCCTGTCTTTTCTAAAAAGCCTATAACCCTCCATTCCAACACTCCAGTCATAGGAGCCATCCCACCATGTTTCTGTGATGCCTATTATATCATAGCCCTGTAGATGTGCCCACATCTCTAATTCCTCTTGTTTATTCTCCATGCTACGGGCATTTGTATAGAGGCATCTGATCCGAGTTCCAAATAAAGCAGGCTCAGTGGCTGGAGCAGCTAGAATATTACTACATTGCTCAGAGTATTTATTATAGGTGCTGGCAACTGGCTGGGTGTGTTGGGATGGAATGATGCTCCCCTCCCCCAACACAACTAATTTAAAGCATCCTTGACAAGTCTGGCAAGCCTCCCAGCAAAGCCACTCTTCCCTTTCTTTATCAGAGCAGTTCCACCAGCCCCCAGTAGGCCTGGCCTACAAATGTGGGCCCCATGTCCAAGACACCCAAACCCTTGACTATGACACCACCCTTTTAAGCGTTTATTAACCTGTCCAATCCTCCTTGTCTTTGGAAGGTCCTCCCCTGTGTCTTGGAGAATTGTCGAAAAGACTACCTGGGCTTCAGAGCCCCTGACCACCTCTCCCAGAGCTCTGTAGTCCTTCTTTATACTCCTCAGGCTACTACTATCTATATCCTTAGCACCCACATGTATCACTAGAAGGGGGTAATAGTCCATGGGACTTACTAGAGCAGGCAGCCTCTCCACAACATCCCTGATCCATGCCCCAGGTAGGCAACACACCTCCCTTACGACTGGGTCAGGCTGACAGATGAGCGCTTCTGTCCCTTTCAAGGCAGAGTTCCCTACTACTACAACCTGCTGCTTTTTCCTGGCGGCACCAGTAGAGATCTTCTGTAGCAGTGCGCCATCATCAATGGGAACATGGACAAACTCCATTTATGCATGCACTTGCCTGGCTTTTCTCCTAGCATCTTCAAATCACTGTATTAAGCTGTTACCAAGGAAAGAGCGTGAACAGCAATGTACTCAGTATGTCAAAACTCTGGCTCGATTATCGAATAGATCTGATTTGTAAGAGAAATCTTTAGTGCTCAGCAAGTGAATTATGAGATTAATGTCATGGAAGGGATAAACTTGGTATTCCACCAAGAAATATTAGGTTATTCTATGCATCCCAAAGTATTTATCTCCAGTGAGTTGTCTGCATGTTGTTATCAGGAGCAATGACTGCACAATAAACAACATTAATATCTAACCAGCAGAACCCTGCCAAAATGCAATGCCCTCTTAGGTACTGTGAAATGAGCTTCACCGACAAGGGTAAGATTTCACATTCCCCCTTCCATAAAGGCCATGTTCCTGAGGGAATCTTTTTAACCGTTGCTGTCTTTCCTTGTTTATATTGATCAGCTTCAGACTGAAGCTTCTTTAGGTTTTTTTCTTTTTTTCTTTTTCTCTTTTTCATTTTGCTCCTAAAAAACATGTGGAAGTGCTTTAAAAATGTTAATATGGGCATGATCCCCAACAGCTCCATTCATACTGAAAATTTCAACAACCCTCTTGCAATAAATAATTTTCAAATTTTTTGATGGTTCTTTCATACGACACCTGTGAAGAGGAACCAGAGATTTAACTACAGCCATGCAAGATGGACTTTAATTTTAAGAGACTGCAGCTGCACAACCGCTCTTCAGGACAAAGTTAAGTAGCTACTACTTGAAGACTTGTCAAGGACCAAGCTGTCCTTCATAGGCATCATGCTCATGAGTCATGGGTCTAAAAGGAAACAGCATAAAGCTTCTTCTTTCCCTTTTCAGTTTGCTGTGAGTAGTCTGGGAGCTAGGAACATCCTATGTGCACTGCCAAGAAGGTACAGGCTGACAAGGCAGATTGACAAGCTTCTGCTGGGGAAAAAGAAAAATGTTTTCTCTCTAAATGTCACATAACTGATTGCCAGTGGTTTGGAAAAACTGATGAGCGTTCCAGCACCCAGGGGCATTGGACAGCTTGGTGAGGCCTAGGGAAGGCACTGTCATCTCTGGATCTGGTCAGTGTTCATGTTCAGCTTGAAGAGAAATCTTCTGCTGTTGGACAGGGTTTGCTTTGATCAAGTTGGATTACTGGTGTAGTTTCACGATCAGCTCTTCTATGAGATGATGTCCTGCTCCCCAACAGCATTGCTGGTGATAAGGGGTGTAAGAACTGTCTCTGCAAGACATTCAGTGCCTGAGCTATTCTCAGCCATGACCTTGCTTATTCCAGATCAGTTGCAACACACAACCTACTCAAAGAACTGATGGGCAACTTTTCAATAACAGTATAGATCTAAAGACTCATATTTCATAGGCTTTGGATCACCACACATTTATTTCCATAAAAATCTTCTGCTGAGTTGTACTCTGACTTCTTTATTTTATTTTGTATACCCAGGTGATATACAAAAATGAAATTTTGTCACTGTTTGCCAGTTTTTAATGTTGTATAGAATAAATGAACAGCAGGCTGAGGAAATATCAGGAGAACCCCACTGAGATTTTCTTAGTGATTTGAATAAAAAGAGTGGAAAAAGAGGGGGAAAGTGTAATAGTTAAAAGGAGTAAAAGCATTTCTGAGAGCACAAGCTTCTTAGACCATCTCAGCGCCTTCATCACAGGGAAGTACTTCCTATCTACCAGAAACAGTGGCAAAAGATGGAGCATAATCTCTATGTAGACAAAGCTAAAAATAGTGATATGGCATTAGTGATGCTCAGACAAAGAAATGATCAAAAAAAACCCCAAAAAACAACAAATAACATGTTGTCTGACTTTCTAATTCAATGTCTCAATCTATGTGAAGTGTGAAAAAGTGAAGGAAGGATGGGCACGATTAGACTTTGAAGTCCTGGGAATTTTCCTGTGATACAGTGTTCAATATGACCTGGACAGTCACTTCATTTGCTGAAAATGGAGCTTCTCAGTTTGTGTTCACTGGTCCCTCTGCTCCCCCTAGAAGCCTTCACAAACACCTGGACTTGAAAGGAGAAGCAGTAATTCAGGAAGTCTCCTAACACAGCAGGGTTACATCTATAATATGGAAGGGTTAAGATTGACAACCAAAGTACTTTAATTCTATTTTCAGAAATCAGTACCTTACTCGGGATTATCTTTAATGACAGACACCGCGGTGTCAAAGGACTGTGTCAGGTTTCAGACCTTTCCATAGTTTAAATTCCTGTGTTTAATCAAAGGTTAACTGAATCATTGCTGGCAGTGAACAGTTACTTCAGTAGAGTGTTGTTGTGGGTGGCCTACAATAAGTAATACCATATTCAGGCATCAGTCTCCTACATGCAAACATATTTCCCATGTATGTCTCTGTGTACAGAAAAATATATGTGACAGTATATGTAAGCTATCTCTCAGGAGAGGGTGCAAAAATAATTCCAACTTCAGTATTTCTTAAACGCTTCATCCCTTAGCTGAATAACCTTATTTTTTTTTTCTCATGACTCTTCAAAAATTCTTTTCAAGTGAAATGAAAAAAGGATAAAATTAAACAATAGCAATTAGCTTGCTTTAATTCCTGAGTGGTAGAATTATCTTTTGTTGTGTCAGGTTGCATTTTCTTGTTCCCTATTTTTCTGTGTAACTTATAACTTAGAAAAAAAAATGGAAATCAAACTTTTGTGAACTGACTGTGTATTGGTTCAGCAATACTCAACATATATATATAAGTAGGACATAAAATAAAAATAGATCCATGACCCATAGTTGAAACCTATATGTTATTTTTCCATCTCTAGTCATTTCTTTGTATTGCAAATAATTTCTCTGAATAGTATTGTTGCAGAATCAACAGGTAATTTTTATGTTCATATGTGTCTTTTTACCCAGTTTTGAAGATTATTTCTTCCTATCCTTTATACCTTTTTATAGTAGATTAATTGTTGTTTAGTTTCGTAGATGTCAACACCTGGAAATTTAATAGCTTATGTGGATTAGCTTTCTCCAAATATTTGTTTTGAGGCAATTCATATTTTCATGCTTCACAGGACTTGGCCAAATATATACAAAATTTCTATAATGCAATAGCAGCCTTCCAGTATCTGAAGGGGTCCTAAAGGGATGGTGGTGAGGAACTATTCATTAGGGACTGTAGTAATAGGACAAGAGGTAATGGGTTAAAACTTAAACAGCAGAGGTTTAGATTGGATATAAGGAAGAAATTCTTTACTGTTAGGGTGGTGAGGTACTGGAATGGGTTGCTCAGGGAGGTAGTGAATGCTCCATCCCTGGCAGTGTTAAAGGCCATGTTGGATGAAGCCTTGGGTGATATGGTTTGTTGTGGGGTGTCCCTGCCCATGGCAGGGGTATTGGAACTAGATGATCTCAGAGGTCCTTTCCAATCCTAACTATTCTATGATTCTATATTACCATACAAAGGACTGATGTATCTGACTTTTATTGTAGATTTGGGTTTTAAAGTTTCAAAGGTTACAAAAAGTGAATTATGTTATTAAATGGGTTTTTTTTAAAAAAATTTGAACTAAAAATTCTTTCCTCAACAGCCAAACATCAAAATCATGCTCCTTTATTTCTACAAAAAAAGATTTTCACAGACTTGTTATGAAACAGAGGTATTCAGAGAAGGGATCTTTCTTTTTAGAAATATTTGTGGTTTCACTAAAAACCTCAGAATGCAGTGATTGGGTTTCCAATGAAATGTCCACATATTTTGGTATTCTGGTTTTTTATTGACTCCTTCCTTTCCACTCCCAAATTCTACTGAGGAAATCAACAATTAAATATAAATAAGAAACAATAATGATTGGGTTTCTGAAAATAAAATAAAAAATAAATAAATTAAAATTTGCATTTCCTGCCTCTTCCCTTTTTATTTTAGGTAACATAAGGTCATGATCAGTTACCTGAAAGTGGACTTGTATGTTAGTGTTTATATAATAAACATATAACAAGTGGTTCAGCTCTCCTAGAAACACAATTGCATTAAAGAAGAAATGATAAGCTGAAAAAAGAAAGTATTCCTTACTGTGATCAAGTGTCTTGCACAGAATTTCATGGGAAAATTGAGTATTTTTGTTATGTATCTTTTCAGGAAAACTCAAAACAACCCCAACGTTTTCCTCAAGCCCCTACAAAAATAACACATAACTTGAAAGCAGTCAGAACTTATGCAAGCAATAAAAGCTCAGTCCTCTTCCTACTATTAATCCTGAAACTCTCAGGATGACTTGGAAAACTATGAAAAGTAACAGTAATCCTCTTCCATTTCCAGGTGGTGAAAGAAGTCTTTCTTGCTATATACACCATTTTGCTTTTGCCCCTGGCCCAATTCAAACACACTTTCAGTCAAGTAGCCCACATGGAAATTAAATGTGTCATAATAAAGAAAAACACAAGTTTCACTTTAGCCTCCTGAATGTCTGCCCCTTCATTCGATGAAAAAAAAAAGAGATCCATTCCACAAAACAAAGTTCTGGTGCTCTGTATTGTCTAGACAATACACTGAATTTCTCACCACTTTCAGTCAAACTGAAGGTCAGCTCTAGAATGGGTTAATAAAGCGCTATGGAAGTCTGCTGGACACAGACAGATATGTAAATGCACTGCATACTAAGCCAGCCTCTCTTGATGCTGGATACATGAGGATGTTAAGAGAAGGGGGAACCTGCATCTGCTCTGTGTTTATGGACAGACATAAAATGATTATTACAAGAATTTTAGATAATATTATCCAATCTGGATACAGACGTCTGGAGTATCCAAGGAATTCATTTTAGTTTTGGGAAGACTTTGATCTGTCGACATTGCCATTTTCTGTTCTAAATAACAGTTAAGCCATTAAAGCAGCACCACTGAAGCCAAGTTTTCTGTAGATTTCATCTCCGCAACGATAGATGTCAGATTGTAAGACAGGATAATTCACATAACAAAAGGAATCATCCAAATTTTGCTCATCAAACCCCCCTAATGTGAAATCTAGTCCAAAAATTACATCTGCAGTTTAAAGCAAAACAGTGTTACTTGAGTGATTAGGTATCATGTTTGACCATAAAGAATTCATGGGTTTACTTTGTTCCAAAATTTATCTAAGCTGTGAATTTATATTAGTTATTTGTTCAATATTTTAGACTGCAGTGGAAGTAATAAAATGCGTCAATAATTTGTTACTTTAGACTCCTTTCCTCAGAAATCTGTTTTCAATTCCATCTGGACTCACATCTACTTCTAACAAGCTTAGCAGTTTCAATATATCCAAGACCAAAAAAACAAGTCTAGTGTTAAATCGAAAATCTTGGGAACATTTCAGTGGCTGGATCAAAAATAAGAATCAATAGGAGTCACAATTTCAACTCTAAGAACTTAGCAAAATAGCTATAAAAATAGAAATATACACCCCTAGATTTTGTGGGTTCCCTTCTTTCCTCACTTCTTCACTGTGATGGTGGTGAGACACTAGAACAAGTTACCCAGAGAAGTTGTGGTTGACCCATCCCTGGCAGTGTTCAAAGCCAGGTTGGACTGGGCTTTGAGCAACCTGGTCTAGTGGAAGGTGTCTGCACATGGCAGAGGGGTTGGAAATAGATGAGCTTCAAGGTCCTTTCCAACCCAAAACATTCTAAGTTTCCATGATTCTTCAGGGACAGTGGGCCTCAGTGAGATTTCACAATGATCAATATTAAGCCAAATGCTAAGTGGGAAGATTTCCACAGCAGATGCAACATTCATCTGAAACCTTCATCAAAGCCTTAGGGATAGTGCTGGTCCCATTTGCCACAACTGTCATGCACAAAACCCGGAATGTGCCTTCAAGAAGAGAGCAGAAATGCTCCTCCCCTCTCTCAGTCACTTCTTTTCCCTGGTAATACTAGTAGCCATTTGACAAACATGTGTGGGAGACACTTCATTCAAAGAAGCCTGAAAGGTCTGGGAGACAGAGATAGTATTAATTTTGCTGAAGATCTCTTGATAGCAGTTAAAGAAGAAAAATTATTCTTTAATTTTCATTTCTCTTGCATGATATAACAAATTTTATTATTCTTTTTTTTATATAAAGGCAAGGGAGATTTCACGGTCTGTTGTCCAATTTCTTTTAAGTCAGAACAGCAGCCTTAATTTTCAGCTATGAGTAAAGGTTTCATTGTGAGGAGAGTTTAACATAAACCATTATTTATAGATTGCCTTTTTGTTTGTTTATCATCTCAAACACGAAATTACTTAGGAGGTATAGGTTAAAATCTTCCCTTGACAAGTATTTGTCACTCCTCCAGTAACAATCTCTAGTATTTTCAATACATAAAAGGTTCTTGAACTTTATAGAATAATTTGGGATATATTTATTTTGAGAATCCAGCTGTTACTTTAACTTGCTGCAATCCCACGTCACCCAAAATAATTTACTCTTGATCTGATTTAATGGTTGAAGCTCTTTCCCTAAGGTCTGTTGGAAAGCTTTCATTTGACAGTTGTTCATTTTGCTAACTCTTCTGTCTAATTCATGCAACCTGGGAATTTAATAGAAATAATGAAATATCAAGTCA
Organism: Melopsittacus undulatus; assembly: GCF_012275295.1. Classification (NCBI taxonomy): domain Eukaryota; kingdom Metazoa; phylum Chordata; class Aves; order Psittaciformes; family Psittaculidae; genus Melopsittacus; species Melopsittacus undulatus. The sequence goes on from NC_047527.1 coordinate 19,053,738, forward strand.
TCCAAGCTGCAAAGTTTACTGTTCCTAAAGAAGCTCTTCTTGAAACTTCAGTATTCTCTGATGCTATCTCTTCTCTGTGTGCTCATCTAATAACCCATTTTCCAAGAAAAGTTACCTAAATATGTTTCACCACTGGTAGCAAAAGAATAAAAAAAAAAATCAGTCGATCACGGTAGGTCAGGTGTGGTTTGGTGCACTAAAAGGAAAACAAAACCATTCATCTCAAAGTGATTATAGCCTTAAACATATTTACAGAAGAGTATTGCAAAGCACTGCTAAGCTTGTACTAAACATGGCTTGTGTTCACAGACTAAGCAATCCAAATTAAGTTCTATTTACTGTAGTGAAAATACACCATTCCTCTGCTGCTCTGCTGGCTCTTCCAGGTGGTAGTATACAGTTTAGAGAAACTCAAAAATGTTTTGAAGTATTTTCTGCCTCCTGTTTCATTTGTATTTCTCTTAGTCTTAATAGTGCTGAAACAGGAAAATTCACAAATGATTTTTTTAATTACTATTAGTACTATTGAGTCCAATCCTACAATATCCCAGGAATCTTAAAAACAAGGCTTAAGTATAATAATGGTTTAAAAATCTTTAGCCAAAAAGTTTAAGAAACACCTTGAATTTCATCAACCAGTTCTACTCATCCTTGAAGCAAAGAACATCCATCCACATAGTTTAAAATTTTGGGATGTTTATATGATCAAGATATCTGAATAACTACAGTGCAAATTCTCTGTTTTTTTTGCTTGCTAATCTAGCAAATCACCCCACACCTCTGCAGTAACAATATCTGCAGGAATTCCAACCAGCTCAAGCATGATCTGCACTTCCTGAGAACATATGGCTGTTCTCAGACTGTCGATTTTACAAAGGGTATCTTTATTTGATCCTGTGAAACACTGTTGTCCCATATGAGGCTAAATGCATTGATATATAATTTCTAAGTAAATCCCTAGAACACTTCTTAAATAATGAGGTATGGCAACCATAGCCCAGTCCTTGGAGATCTTGCTTGTACTAAGCAAAATCATAAAAAAACCTTAAGTTTCTCCAATTTCTAAATCCTCTTTCACTATCAGCTTTGAAAAAAATATTGATTGGCTTGGTGCCTTGTCAACAACATCATCCCTTGACTCCTTAAGATCTTTCATAGGGTTTTTAGTTCATTCTTTATGTTTTTGTTTGATCTACATAGAACCCATATTGCTATTTTAGTTTTCTCAGCCTTTGCATTAGAGCAGCATTTAGAGCACAATCATTCACACCTTTGTTATTCCCTAAGGTCTGCTTTTAAACTTCAGACTGTCCACACCCCCAAAGCCAGCCACATAACTACAGTTCGTAAAATAAACTTGAGAAATGGAGAATTGTCAAAATTGATTCCAGCAGTGGTTTCACATCAACTACAGCAGTTAAAAATTACATACATTACACTGAGACAAATTTTGGTTTGATGCAAAAGATAGATACACTTTTGTTGCTTTGATGACTATTCCTGTAGGGATTGACTTTGTGCTTGGAATTATCTGTACAAGCTTAACAATTTATTCTCCCACTGTTCTGAGATGTCTCCCACTTACTGAGATGTCACTGCCACTAAATGTGTCTCAGGACTAACCAGGTTCTGGGTTTATACCGACTGACCGGGACATTTTCAGTCTGACACTTAATGTCTGACATTGCCCTAGTCTGCAGAAGTGCTTGATGTCTTCTTGCTATGACTCTCCTCCGATGACATGAACCTCAGTGAAGACAGAAATCAATGTGTTTAGAAAAGACAAAAAAGCCATTCGCATATTATTATTATGGTTGCACAGGTTTCACACAAAGGAAGAACCTAAATACCAATTACAGCAGGAAACTGTTCCCACCTGGTTCTTTTCTGTGTGTACAAAGATATAGACAAGACAGCATGTGTCCTAATAATTTACAACCTGTCAACAGAGAACAGATGGATGAGACAAGCACGTTGAATTATTATATATGTTATCTGTTTCCAAGAAACCTTAAACTGATACTAGGAGTCAAAAAGCTGAATTTATACTGAGTTTATAACCAATGAAGGCATAAGAGAGAAGCTCACTAAGAACTGTTTTTTTCCTCAAAACTGAACAAGCAATTTTGCCTAATACATATCACATTGGCACTAGTATAGTTAGGCTGAATATGAAAGGCTTGATTCAACTATACTTGGAAATCTTAAGGAATCTTATTTTAAGAAAATATAAATGAATTACTTCTTCAGTGTCTCAAAATCATGCTGTACTATCTTGTGTGGAACTTTGAATCACTATAGCTGGAAAAACTGCATAACTGTTTTTTTGCAAATATATCTCAACTAATACTCCCCAAAAGTATTTGCTGAGGTGTGTAGGCAATCAAATATTAAAAAGGGCCAAACCTGACAGGTTGGCAGCCCTTCTGTTTCAAGCAGATGCAACACTCACAAAGATTGCCCCAAGATGATGTACAGAACTATCTTATGCATTGCCACTGGAGCTGAAACAACC